>NC_090883.1:46914232-46956732 GCF_036669925.1 Montipora capricornis
CTTGCCTTCTTTGTCCCGGCGTATTAACTTCCTCTATGTGCGTTTATTTTTTAAGCTTGCAAGACGTTCAGCGGCACTCTGACCATTTCTAACAGAGAGCTGAGTTTCACCCTAAAGAACAGATCAACGGAAGAGTTTTACGACATGAAGGAAATTTTTGAAACAACGGTAAGTTGTAGATGTAATTGGTTTCCACCGAAATCTTTTCTCTTCTGGCCTTTTGACGGTAAAATGTATCCTGTGTAGAATTCGGGCGTTGAAGAGCGCAAAGAACTAAGGGACGTGGGGGTCCAATCTGTTTCCATCTTCAGTGATGTCCACAAGCGTTGATTCTCAGTTCAGAAGGCCAATTTTTTTGGTAAAAGAAAGCAAATAAGAGTTACACCTCTTCCTCTCAAGAAGCTACTACATCATTCATTAACAGACTGTCGTTGACTTTTTTTAGGTGACCAACGAATTAAAGAAATCTTCTGTTGGCGAGTACTATTATGGATGCAGGGTCAAGGATCTCAGGTACTGGAGATAACCTTTAAATGTGGACAGCCGTCACTTAATTAGCGTTTAAGGGACCCTCCACTCCCACTACTTCCCTTTGAACCAAGTAAACATTGTTCTTATTAATTTTTTCGTATCATTTTCAAAGAAAGCGTTTGTGTCACACAAAAAAATGACTGTAAGAATCGGTTATTGAAACTTTGAATTTCCAAGGCGCCATCATGCTTCCTCAATTCTTATCACGTGTTATGGTTGCCCTTTTGCTATTGTACAAATAGAACGGTTTTTTTTCCCCACAATTTTCTAATTTGATTTTCTCAAATTGATTATAAACATTTCCTGTCTCCCATATAAGGTTGTCTTTGGAAGGGGTGGAAGTTTCTTCTCAAAAACTGTAGTCTTTTTGTTCTCTCGTTTTCTCCTTTTCTCCAGTTGTCGTTTAGTGAGCATCGAGCTTAATCCTTTCTCTACTGAAGAGTGGTTGTTTATTCGGCTTGATAAATGTGGAGGCATTGTGCCACAGATGAATACCAACCTTGCAACCTAGTAGTGACGGCTATGAATAGCCCTATAAGGCTCATGAGCAAAGCGAACGTGTTAAACACCATACTCTTCATGTGGCACACTTTGCATGTATGCATGCATGCATGCATACATGCATGCATACATACATCAGTGTATATATACTTAATTGACCGCTCCCTTCAGGGGCTTTTCAGGGCCAAGGAAACACGTTGACGCACAACAAAAACATCTGCGTAGTTGTTTTTTTCTGACGCTATCTCTTTTGAACGTTTCTCTTTTGACAGAAGTGGGAGTATTATAGTGGATTTCCTGATCTTTACAAGTCCAGACTTTGCCGGAACAATGCAGGAGATACGGGACGCACTCGTGGGCCGGGTTAACAATACAAAGCTCGGTTCTTTTAACGTAACCGCTTCCGAAGTCGCAGGTAAGCACTTAGACCTTTAGTAGACTGTGCACAGTATGGGCGTCTGATTCTTAGTTGTAATAAGAACTGAAAAACATTTTGACCAGCGGTCTAAGGCAAAGTAGAACAGCCTGTCTTGGGGTAGCAGTGTTGTTGGCCCAACGGGAATGTTTTGAAAGGGTGAGAGAAGATGGTGATCACTTGTTCACGTCAATGCTGCGCTGGCAAAAACGAAGCAGTAAAGAGTTACCCGCTCCAGTTCGCCGTTGTTGTCGACAAGCTCACGCACGTTCCTCCGTGAAGCACGTGCATATCATTGCGATTGTTGTGAGCAATAAATGCATTCAAATGCGCTATAAAGGCGGCCGCGTCCCCTGGAAACATTTGTTGCGGGAGTAAAATTTGCTTCCTGGGAAGCTGAAATGTTTCTGAAGTTGTTCAGAAGCATTTTGCTTTTTCGGCAAATGTTTCCTCGTTTGCGCGCCGAGGAAACATTTCGGGAAACTATGTTTCCGCAGCAATGTTCCCTCGTTTGCAGGCGACTTAAAGCTCAGCTTGTGTGCAACCCCAACACTGCTTTTGTGTAACTAGAAGACAAAGCTCAAACTCGGAGTCTTGCGTCTCTAAAATCACCGCCAAGGGTTTTCTCTTTGGAGGGTGTGGCTGGCCTCGTCCGCCTAAGTCTCCTCTCTTTCCTTGAGCTATGGTTTGATCTGCATTTACAGTAGTGAAATGGAATTGTTCACTGACTCTTCTTTGTTTTTAGTCGAAGATTTTGACGAATGCATGGCCCACCAAGACAATTGTGGGCATCACGCTACGTGTGTCAACAAGGAAGGATCGTTTGAATGTAAATGCAATGATGGCTTCGAAGGCGACGGCATCTCTTGCGAAGGTACGTGGGATAAATAAACGAACGAGCGAATGAAACCGACGACCGGATGCTTACTTTGTTGAGCAGCGGAGTTTTAAAATTTCTTGCGGGTATTCGGGGGTTCAAAACCCCGGTCGGGTCAACAGTCAGGGTCTTAGAAAATAACTGAGGAGAAAGTGCTGCCTTTTTTTTCTCGTTCCTGTGGGACTTGACGAGACCCCCTTTGTTGATGGTCTATCTCTCAGAGAATAGACCTTTTTGCAGATACGGCAGCCATTTTCATTTCTATCGTTTCGAAAGACATTATGGGATGCTTGAGGGGGGGGGGTGGGGAAGGTTTGCCCCTAGGCCTATTGTAAAAACTGCTATGGGTCTGTAAACCGCCACGAGAATGTATGTGATATGTGCAGTATATAAACTATTACCATAACCAAAAATGAATGAATGAATGAATGAATGAATGAATGATTGATTGGTTGCAGGAATTTTAAGAGCCGTTGCTCGCTCCTAATCATGTGCTCCGGCTCTTTATTATTCCTTAAAAAATAACGACCTTGTCCTTTTTTAACACTGCTTTCAATGAAACATGATTGTAAAGTAAACCTAATTCGTATCAATTTCGTCCATAGGAGGATTTCTCAAAACCATGTGGTGGACAGTGATTGTGGCTGCTTTCTTGCTTCTACTTATCATCATAATTATTGTTTGCCTGATCGTTAAGAGGCCCAAGCCTCTGGGAAGGTGAGGACATTGTCATGTTCCAGTTTGCTTATCCTAATCAAGGCGGAAGTACGAGAATGAGCTCGACTCGTAAAACTACCGCTACCTCAAAATCCGATATTGCAAGGATTTTTTTTATAATGTTGGCCAACCTTGAATCCAAGTAAATAAAATTCAGGATACTTTTTAGAAACCAATGAAATGCCGGACAAGGAACGCAATGGAGTTGACTATTGGTCAATCAGCATCAGTCAATTTTATGGTTGTTCATCTCGTTAAAAAAAAAAAAAACAAATCAAAGGTATCCTGTGGTAAACTCGTGGAGTGAGTAAGATATTGCGTCGGGGAGGTGATATAGCGAATTATCAAGCCTATAGAGTGGTTACAAATGCAGTTTAATACATTTTTCTGTTTTACGAATGCATGAATGCGCCTGCCGCCTTAACGACCATTTAACGAATGCATGAATGCGCCTGCCGAACTTGAGACGATCAGAAATCGATTACAAATTTCCCCTTATTTATGCCTGACAGCCTGATTCGCCATTCATCCCGATAGCTCTCCACGAGCTAAAAAGTGTTTCGAAAAAGCTTGAGAAAAGCACTTATCCACTCGGAGCAACTCATTTCTTGGAAGATCGAGCGGTTAAAGTATTTTTTGCAAAGCGAAATCTGAGTCAAACTAGTTTAAATTTTCTCTTTTTTTCTAATATATTATGAATCACAGAAGACTTATACGGAATGCACGTTTGTTTGATGAGTAGAAGAGTCATCTTAGTGAAGGCGTGCAACATTTTTCCCCTTCCAATGAAAAGATTTTACTCTGGACTGTAACATACTTCAGTGAACTGGATTCTGTTTTGATGCAAATAACCCCCATACCATTTCAGGTATGCGTTGGAGATGACCGACGCTGTGTACAAACTTGAGCCCAATAGTCGCAACAGCGGAGAATCTAGCAAAGTATCATATCGCAAAGGAGACGTGTATTACAAAGACAAAGACGGAAATTCCATATCCGGAACAGGGAACCGGCCCAACATGCTGACAAATGGACACGGGTTGGACCAGAGATCGCACACTCTACCCTTTGCGCAAGAAGACGAAACTCAGCCTAGTAGCAGTACCAGAGATAAAACACCGCTCGAGCTAGCTATGGAGAGAAACAAGAGAATATCGGGAGAAATACCCCCTGCTGCCAAGACACCGTTTGAACTAGCGGTGGAGAGAAATGCTTGGAATAACAACACGTATGAAGAAGCCAAAGACTTAAAGCTGTCCGAACTACCGATTGCATCCATCAAAAGCTCGGACACGGTACATTTAGACCATTGTTTGTAAGATGTTTTTTTCCTGCATTTTTATTCCAGTTTTTAAGGTTTTGCTCGATAGCCACGGCAGCAAGCGAAACTAGGAAGGTAGATTTTCGTTCTGATGCGATAGTTAATTGCTTCTTTTGCAGCTTACAGAAACAAATGGACATCGATGCATATTTAGTTCATTCTATAAACTCCTTTAGGTCCAAGACACAGTGATTTGAAATGTAAATGCAAGCCCGTAGAATAGTCAATATCGAATACGTTTGTAGATAGTCGATTAATGTAACACGAATGGCCATGACAAAACAAGGCGTACCCAGCCTCGGAATTTTCCGTATTCTGATTGCGAAAAAAATGGGGCGAGAGGCTGTGACCCAATTTTCGCGCGGTCAGATTGCACGTAAAGGCGTATCTGGCAATCCAAAGGATTCCGTTACACACAATAACATTACTTTTTAGCGTTACAGCTATCGACAGCGTTAAAGATCAGTGCACATCCGGGGATGAACGAGAATTAAGTTTTCTTTGGCAAGAGTTCAAACCCAAGGTTCTCAAAAATTATCCCCTTGTCGATCGCGACGACAAAGGAGGGGAAGACAGAAAGCATTGACCGAATGCAAAAATGGCCGCCAACAAATTATTCTTTTGTCTTTGTGTTAATTAGCCTAACTAGCCTCGTTTTACAGCCCAAATTCTTTCAATTTTACGCGTGTGAACGAGGCTAGTTAGGCTAATTAACACAAAGACAAAAGAATTTGTTGGCGGCCATTTTTGAATTCGGTCAATAGCTTTAAGATTGTGCGACCTATTTTGAAGGAGGGGGGGGGGGGGGGAGGGGAGAATGCGCGCGAAAGTATATTCGAGAGTGGTTTTCGTCGCGCGCCCTTTCCTCGCGTCGATATGAGCGAAAGCAATAGGACCAACAATAGGGACTTTGAGATCTACGACGGCGACGTCACCTCTGAATATAACTTTGCGCTGATTATTCCATCTCGTTCATGTACAATGTGGGCTAAGCATCCCGCTAAAAATAAATGGTACGAGCGGTTTCTGAGTAAAAATAGAAAATGAGATATTTACATTTGTATTCGCGCGTTGTCGTCAAAACCTCAAATTTGGTGATTTCACGTCATTGATATGCGGAGTACCGCAAAAATGTGTGCTATAATGCGAGCCGCACGTGCTGCACGAGTGTTTTAGCTCTTTAAAGCAATAGTTGTGGTCACACTAGCCCTTTTACCCATGGGTAAATAGCGTTTGCCCACGGGCAAGGACGTTTTTGTGTGTAACCGCTTTCCCCTAGACCGAAACTGCCCTAGTGTTATTTCCATGGTTACATCAAAAAGAACAAAAGAACTTCCCATTACAGTTCCTGAACTGAAAAGGACGCTTTATCTGCTCCCAATCTCTACCCCAAAGCTCTTCTCTTGACTAAGGGAGAGAAGAACTCTGGCTCTAAATCAGCTTGCCATGCTCGTCCCTGAGTTCACCCCCGTTTCTTTTGGTCTCGAGGTCGCAGAGCGCTATGGGAACCAATCTTGACCCCAGAGCTCTACTCCTGACTAAGGTAGAGAAGAGCTCTGGG
Source organism: Montipora capricornis (assembly GCF_036669925.1). NCBI lineage: Eukaryota > Metazoa > Cnidaria > Anthozoa > Scleractinia > Acroporidae > Montipora > Montipora capricornis. The sequence continues at coordinate 46,920,156 of NC_090883.1, forward strand.
AAACCCTGAGAACAATGTGTCGTCTCATTGGTTTTCGTGAAGAACAATCAAAAGCGACTCTCATCGGTGAATTCATGTTAGCACGAGGAGTGAGCAGGCGCCGTAAGGTTCAAATAGCCAGTTTTTGGCTATAACAACCCTACGGCGCATGTTCTCCTAGATAGAGTTTCCCAGAACCTTGGGTCGATCCGAGGCTCTGGTGACGAGAATGTGTGTAACCACAACTAATGATATTGGTTACGGTCGTATTAGAAAGTTAAAACTAGTGTTAAATCAAGTTCTATTGTTCAGTGTTCCCCTAGGGATTCAAAACACCAGAGAGTTGGCATTAGAGTAGTGTCAACACTTGTGTTACACTGTTTCTTTGAAGTGTGACTCCAACCATTGTTGTTTGTTGCGTTCTCGTTGATGACAGCGTCGTAGATCTTAAAAGTCCTAATGGCTATGCACGTGCGTTTTACATTTTTGTTCCATTTCTTTGCGGCTCACTTTCTACCAACGAAGTAAAATGGCCATTTCTGTGGTTATCCTGAGGACGTGATCACCTCTTGACGATTTTTCCAGTTTCTTTCTAAACCGGTTTCCACCCGGTTCACTCTATTTTTATCCCCGGAAGAGTGATACACAATTTATATATCTATCAACTCCCACTCGTTTAAGACTCTTATATTCAGGCAACACAATATACTTTATAGCTAGAACTAGTTCAGCGCAGGTTTAGCGCTTTATCATAATTCGTGCTAAAAGATGTTGAGACATTTTGATTTTAGCAGCATGTCTAATGTACTCTTGCCTGGTACCCTTTTCTAAAGTCCCCCGTAAAAAAAAAAGTCGATGTTGTAAGTGAATGTGTCACCCACTTGTGATATAGAAAACAGCAACACAACATTGGGTGCTGAGGGAGAAGGATTTTCCTGGTGGTGGGTTGACATTGTTTTGATTCGATGTTACAAAGAAAATAAGTGCCTTCTTTCCACTCAGATGTTAAGTGTCTCAACACTTCCTGTCGTGGAAAGAGTAAATGCGATGACTCCAACAAGTTTTGGTCACATTTGAGATTTCTATTGTATTTGAACCGGATCAGCGCAAACCCAGCTTCCGTTCACACTTACCTTTTGTATAGAATATTCATTAAATCGTCAAAAACAGCAAATGTAACTGCGTTCCCGTCTGGCGAGAGTACCTCACTGTAAGCCTGGTTCCAATGTTCAAAGGTCGGAAAACTCTATTCAGCGGATGAGTCGCTATCGAACAGTTTCAATCCGTGAAAAGATTTAAGTATTTGCTCGCGTAACTGTGAATGTACGAAGTGAAGTAAAGGTGTGTTGGGAAATCGAGAAGAATATTTTACCCTATGGATAGCGACTTATCCCATGGATAAAATTATCCAGCCTTTCAAAAACTGAGGAGGGGTCAGCACTTTTGCTCCATTCTTGGGATTCTGCCTCGTTTAACCTTTTTCTTTTCAGAAATACCAATGCTCTCCCAAGACTAACTTTTTCCACCAAACCGCGTAGTACGAAAACCAAACTAGTCGCGGAACCACCGATACGATAAAGAGGTTTAGCATCCACTTCAGATGAAACGTTTGGTTGCTGTTTGTCATGAAAGTATGAACATTTTGTTAGAAGTTGATCTATACCTGAAGCTACTTGGCAAGGAATCAGCGAAAATGAAAGACGTTTTTTTTTATTATTGGCAAAACGCAGTTCAGCGTAACGCCGGAGGTGACGCAGCAAAAGGGACTTACAGATCTACGACAGCGACGTCCACAAAAAAAGTCACCTCAAAGTATAACTTTGCACTATCGTAAGTCTTTGGCGAATACTCCATCTCGTTCACGCCTAACAATGTGCGCGCAGTGGCCTAAACTAAATTTGTACGAGCGTTTTCAGAGCCGAAAACTGAGCAAAAGATTCACATTCATGTTCTCGCCAAAAGCTCAAATTCGGTGATTTGACGTTATTATGCAAAGTACCGCGAAAAAGAAGCTAAAATGCCTGCCGCACGTGCAGCACGATTCTTTTACCTCTTTTAACCAATGGTGTTATTGCTTTGTGGCGTTGTCGTAGCCGTAACCGTCGTCGTTTTTTTAACTCTCTAAAATCTTCCTATTGCCGAGTCATGTTATAGGCTGAGTAATCCAGCAACTACAATAGAAAACGGAGGCACAACAATTAAGAATACTTCTCATTTATTAAGACCAAAAGGATGAAAAACCAGGAAATAGCACATTTTTTATGTATAGCATGTCTTACAAAGGTATTCCCCATTGTGATGAAACCGCATTCTTCGTTATTTCCACTCCTCTTTCGTAAGATAATACACTTCATAAAAAATGCGATTTCATTCTTGGTCTCCCTGTAACGCGGTCCCACGAGCACCCTGGCTCCTTAACTTTTAAAGCCAACTAAAACAATCCACTAAAAATAATGAAATAATTCGTAACCGACTATTATATACATATCAGTGACCAGATCGCGGTATGTTTTATTTTTAAAACGCTGATTCGGCAGAAAGGTTTTTGCGGTTGAAATATATACTTGGATGGTTTTCAATCACGTAATGAGACAGCCATGTTGATGCACAAAACAATAGCAAATTATGGCTCGTGTTTTGCATTATTCAAATTCCCAAAGTGAGACTTTTTTCTCTATTGACCGAATGCATAAATAGCGGCCAAAAATGTATTCTTTTGTTTATGTGCTAATGAGACTCACTAGCCTCGCTCTCAAGCAACCTTTCTTTTGTATTTTGTCCATGCAAACGAGACTAGTAAGGCTAATTAGCACATAAACAAAAGAATATATTTTTGGCCGCCATTTATGCATTTGGTCTATTGATCTGTGCACCAGCATGGCTGCTGTGACGTCAGGTGAAAACCATCTATTGGTTAATTAAATAAACTTTTACCTTTCTGGCTACATTGAAACATTGATTGAAATTAACTCTGCGTGTTCAAAGATAAAGATGAAAGAAATCCAGAATGCTGTAAAAAAAATACCAAGTGACGTTCTCTTCTGTAGAAATTTAACCTAACTAAAAATACTGGCAAAACAATGAAGAGTCCATCTTGTCAATACCACGAGGATTTTGATTTGCCCTGAAAAGAGGGAACAAATTGCAAGGCGTCACTCAAAAATCACTGACTTTAAAAACTTTAGAACACGTAAATGACTCGTATTTACAAGGTTTAAAATTTTAAAAAGTAAAAAAACCGAACGTTTTCGGCGTTAAGCCATCTTCAGGGTAGGTTGACCTTTAGTTATTGATGGAGGAATGGACCAGTGTGTCTATCAGTTAGTCAATCGATCAATCAAGCGAGCTAGAAGTCAGTCAGTCTCAGCCAACTAAGCAGTCCAGTCCAATCCTTTAAGTCAGTCAACCCAACACATGCACTAAGTAACGTTAGTGACTCGAAGTTTCTAAGAAAAAGCATCGAGTCAAACGCTATTTGGCTAAAGGAAGAAGCTACCTAATACCAAGAATAAAGCGCATGATGGCTTTGTTCAGAACGAGCACAAACATCTCGTATAAGACATTGCAGCCGATTAAAGGAAATCCTCCTCTGCTCTCTTTACTTTATTATTTCGACAAGGTTAGTTTGACGAAGGTACACGTAAACACCAGCCATCAAGATCCACGCCGTTACTAAAACAAAGAACAACTGAAGCGAGCGACGTAGAATGATCGCCCTAGCGAATACGATCAAAATCTAAACTCTCGCTAATACACTAGGCCACAGATCTCACGATGCTTACGTAGGCATCTTGATCTTGTAAGGTGACAAGACAGGAACATTAAGACCTAAATGGCGAAAACAAACCACCCTAGAAAGGGCAAAACAAGAAATCAACTGACGTGACATGTCTTGTGTGACTAAACAAAAATGGTGTGACAGACAGGTTGCGTGAATATAATGTGACAACATATTGACGACGTTGGAATCACAAAGGGAAAAGATGATGTGGCACGGCAAAATACAAAGTGTGATGTGCAAAACGACTGGACAAAGACGATTTCATATTCAAAAAGATCCGTGTTTCGGGTTGTAAAGTAAATTAAGGACAAACAGCAGAAGTGTGATGCAGCATAGAATGGCGTGACAGAAATGGTTTTCAATGAAGGCCACTGCATGAACGGAAAATAAGCACTGGAAGGAACCTGGCTTAACATGCAACGTTCATCATAAAAATCTAAAAGGGCCATTAAAAGCTGGCATTACCGAACACTGTAATGTACTAATTCCGACATATTAAGGCGGCTTACTATAGTTCTCTGAAGAAAAAGATCAAGATTTTGAAATCTGTGAAATAAAGTAGCAGGATGTCTCTTCCGAAGTGTTAGTCCATGGGCGGATCCTGGTTTTTCTTAGGACGGGGTGCACCACTATGGAATGGAATGGGGTGGCTGACTGGTGACATTTAATTTTTCTTCCAGAATACCAGTTGTATTAGAAAGCCACGGGTCATCTCAGAGAGGGGGGTGTGCACCCCCTGCACCCTCCCCCTCGATCCGTCCCTGTAGTAACTACAACTGATGTAAAATGTAATTTTACGTAACAAATAAATGCAAATCATGGGAAAATGCTAAATATAGTGACCGAGCTCCTGGAGGGGGGATTAGAAACTACACATTGCAAGGGCCATTTTCTCAAAAACTACCCTTACGACCCCACCTTAGAATGTCAGGATTTCCTTAGCAAGAAAAACTAAACATGTATCAAAATAAATAGCTAATTTTCGTCTATTTTGATAATAACTGAAAAACTGTCTAATAGATCTTTTTAAAAATGTTGACGGTTTTCGCCTTCATATTGTTTACTAATTCCCAAAATGTTAACCCTGATCGTACGGCTAGTTATTAAGAAAGAGGCCTGTGCAATGTCTAGTTTCCAGTCCCCCATCCAGGAGCTCCGTCATATATCGTTTTCCCCTGATTTGCATTCACTTGTTAGGTAAAATTACATTTTACATCAGTTGCAGTGACTAACACTTCAGAAGAGACATCCTGTTGCTTTAATTTCACAGATTTCAAAATCTTGATCTTTTTCTTCGGAAAATTGTAGTAAGCCACCTTAAACCTGCTAATTATTGCGTTCAACGATAAATTGCGCGGGCACAACAGTACTTTAGCTTTCTTTTTACTTTTTTATATGATACAAGCGTTAGCAGTCGTTTTGAAAAAAGACGGAGGATTTTGTTCAAGAGCCGCGCTAAAACCAATTTGGCGCTCGACTCGACACTTTTCTAAATGAATACTCTACCAAGCCCTGTCCACACGAGCAATTTTCAGGTGACAATTTTTATCTTTTATAAATTTGATCTTGTCGATAGCACAACAAATGATAATTGTTGACAATTCGCAGATAAGTGGGTCAGCAATGCCTTTGGACAGCAGAGATAAAGCAGAAACAAGGCGAGGTTGCTTGGTCGTTCTCCAGTGGTGCTCACCACGTACGAGACAGGAATTTGCTACATATAAAGTGTCGTCTACAGGGGCAATTTCTCGTATTTGACAACTTTTATTCGTCTCATAAAAGCTAACACGTCAGCTTTTCAGCAAATATATTTGTCACATAAAAACTGGCCAAATTTCCTCGTCTACACGACCAATTCAAAGTTATCACACAAAATTGCTCGCGTGGACCGGGCTTACTATTTTGAAAGAACCGTAGTCCAGAGGTTTAAATTTTATCATTTACATAACTAATGTCGTTTTCATAACTCCGACGAAGTTAATCGTCGTAGCCTCCTTAGTCTTTTCTTTGGCAGTGCTGAGCTGCGCCAGTCTGGTCAACTCACTATCGAATGTGATGGCGAAACCTGATTCAGTAATTGTATTGCGCTCTGTCCATTACGCATCCACAAGGAGCAATTAACGCTTTATCTCCTGTGCGAAGCTTTATTTCTGGCCGACCTTTCAAACAAAATAGGTTGGCAAGGTTTTCAAGCACCGTTAGCTTTGTTTGCCTTTGTCATCCACAAGTCACAGATTAGTTTTTAAGAATGTTTGCTGGCCCATTTATTTGCAAGTGAGAATTGCCAGATTAAATTTTTCCTTATAGTGATAAATTAAACAAAAATCGCTTCTTGCATTTACTAAAATGTCATCGTGGGAAACTTTATTTTACTCTTTTATTTGAAAGTGGTTTCATGGTGACATCGAAGGGTCATGTTTAGTTCTATCCTTTAAATGTTTATCGAAGTTTAAATTTGAGAATACACGTCTATCCTTAATTAATAGGGTCACTCACGCATTTAGGATGCGGCAAATTTCGTCACGTGACCGAAAATCGGTAATGTAACTGTTATTTAACTACTCGCTACCAGTCCGCCAAGTAAAGGCTGAGCGATTGCTTTACGTTCTAAACGGTTAACTTTTTCCTCAGTTTTGCATGTGGCCATTTATACTTGCCAAATGACAATAAAACAAATGGGATTGCCAGCTCTTTATCGCTGCATCTTTGTCACATAAAATTGGGAAAATTTCTTCCTTTCAAACAAGCAATTAAGGATATTTCATGAAACATTGCAGTCTTAACCTATTAACTATTCACTAACTTGAATTTCTACATCAATGCCTTGAAAGTCAAACTCACCTGGCTTACTTGATCATCCACTTTTTGTAAAATTTCCTTTTGTTGTTTGGCGCTGAACCGCAAAAGAGCAACCAGAACTTTGGCCATTTGCTACAAGAAAATAATAACAGCAGGTGAATTTTAGTCAAGGGACTTTCCCAAGATTCTGTGAAAAGGTCATCCAATAGTAGAACCTTACTTCACAGATTTTAGATAACCTAGTTTGAGCTTATCGTTTCGAAGTCATTTTTCCAAGGAATCTGCCACGATTGTTAAAAGTGCTTTGTATAATCAGCTACCTGCGAAACCTCAAGCCCGATACAACAGATGGCAATTACTTGAACCCCAATCTAAAAATGAACTGTCATCGCAAGTGTGATGGTAAATGCTCATCTAGGTAAACAAATGAAAGGTTTGCTTTTTCACATCGTTGGTGCCTCGTATTTTCTTCCCAGTATCCCAGGAACACCATGGAAAAAAATAGCCCCAAGAAAACTTTCCCCGCCTTACCGCCGATGAAAAAAACATCCTTTCATTTAGTAAACGGGGTACGGGGTAAACATTAGCCATTGCCCTCAATTTCAGTCCTAGTAGTATAGCGGGACAATTATCACACGAACCCATTCTCGTCCGGTCATCACTTCTTTCCATCCCTCAAACTGACATTTCCCTTTTTATTCAACATATACACGACGTACAGTGTACTTCAAATCTACTTCTACGAAACAAAGATTTTAAGCAAGCTTAGACGATTCACAATAGGCGAGGCAAAGAGTTGAACCCGGATCGATGGCTTCACCTTGCAGTATCCGATATCCACTAGACTAACGAGACAACCTCCCGGAAAATTAGAGTATTGAAAGTAGTAGTACCCAGCAAAACAATTGAAAGTTAAGCGTCTTCAACGGGGTTTTTAGACCTAAATACTGTAGATCAGCGCAGCATAGCTTAGAAACGCTATTCTTTGTTGAACTAAAGCTGTAATTCTGCCTGTTTTCATTCTTTTTAGAGCGGTAAGCTTGTCCATATTAACATGGGATATTGCGTCGTGTAATTGTTACGAAATGTCCAATGTCAGTTTGAGGGATGGAAATTACTGTTGACCTTCTCGTTCCCACAGTGCGCGTTTCTTGTGGTCAGCACCAAGAACACGGACACTGGCAACAGCCAAAAATACGCGCAGTTGCGGTAATGATATAGAGCGTTTTCACATGACGTCACGGAAGCCATGTTGGTGTTCCAAAACAAAGAAACGGCGGCCATGTTGGTGTTCCAAACTAATCCTCTGGGAATTGAACTATTCATCAAATTAGCATTTATTTTAGTCACGTGAATGAAAACTCTCTACAATAGGGAGTTTTAAGCAAAGACGACGGCAACGGCAACGACAAAGCCACATAGTAAGAAAAAGGAAAAATACTCGTGCTGCACGAGCATTTCTCCGCCGTACTCCACAAAACAATAGGGAGTTTAGGAAACGACGACGGCTACGGCATCGACAACGCCAAAAAGCAGTAATATTATTGGTTGAAAGCACCAAAATGATCGTGCTGCACGTGCGGCACGCATTTTTGAACATTTCTCTTCCGTAGTTGTCAAAACTACTACATGAAATGACCAAATTTAAGGTTTTGACGACAACGTGGACAAACTGCAGTGAATCTTTCAGTGTCACTCTTTACTTCAAATACGTCCGAACCAATCCAGTTTTAGGACACTTCGCCCATATTGAATAATATAAACAAGATGGAATAATCATGAAATACTTAAAATAGCTCAAACTTATATTTTTCAGTGACGTTTTCGTCGCCGTACCCGTCGTGGTTTCTTAAACTCCCTAATAACGTGAAATCACCATGCAAAGTTCAGGTTTTGACGACAACGTGAGCATATAACAATAAACCATTCCTTTTCTATTTTTGCTTTAAAACCGTTCGTACCCATGCAGTTGCAAGATAGTTCGCCGGTATCGTACAATGAAATAATCGCAAAATACTTGCAGTAGAGCTAAGTTATATTTTGTAGTGAAGTTTTCGTTGCCGTTGTCTAAGTCCCCAATAGGGAGCTTTAGCAACGACGACGGGAACGGCAAAGAGAACGTCATCTCAAAACATAAATTTTCATAATTGTAATCACTTCACGTCCATTCCAAGTTTTTTTAATGTGAGAAGGTTTTGGCAGTCCCTGCATGAGGGATGAAAACGTTATGAGCGGCGCTTAATTTAGGGGAGAAAATGAAAATTTATCTTTAAGTGCTGACGTCCTTCTTAAAAACCTCAAATTTGGTCATTTCACGCCGTTGTTTTGCTGACGACGGCAAAGAAATAGACAAAAATGAAAAACGCACGTGCAGAGCGTGCAAAGCTATTGCTTTTGCCCACTAAATATGCAAATATGTGACGTTCTCGTTGCCGTCACCGTTGTCGTTGCTAAAGCTCCCCAATGTTGTCAGCGCTGACGGCCGCCGGTTATTGTTTCAAATTTCTAAGAAAGCGCAGAAGAGCCGGAAGTCCGTGATTCGCGGACTTCCTGCTTTGGCTGTGGCCAGAGTCCTTGTCCTTGGCGCTGACCAAAAGAAAAACGGATTCTCCTACGAGTTCGTAGGTTTGACTCCCACAAAGGTGCAATGAGATCTTTTCCGAGTCTCCTAAAGTCGCTAACCAAGGAAAAAAATCGTCCTTTCATGAAATGCAACGCAACTTTATTTAACCACCCAGAATCATCAGTTGAGCTAAAAACTGAATACCTTCCAAAACTCTTTACAACGTTTCACACGATTGCCGCGAGGGAACCCGATTCACCAGATACTTTCTCGAGAACCCCTGACCACCAGAGCTTGAATTTTTCTCTTAAATCTTGGGGCAAGCTATTCCACTTGGTTCGGTGAGAAAAGGGTTTTCTGTAAAGATTTCTCAAGTTGTTCTCCGCAGCATTGTGTTGAGTGAAAAGACATTCTGTAGGGGACACACTTAGTGAGATTGGAATTAAAACTTAACCCTTTGGCTACTGGAGATTTGGCCGAAAAACACGTTTTGAAGCTAGTTGAGGGGTTTTTTGGTCACTGTCGTGCTGTTTAAGAGCTAAGTCTCCCCACAAACCCGTTTCCAGGTTGTACACTCCGCGGCCTTTTCAGCCAGGTGCAAAATAAGCGCTTGCAAAGTTCGGGCAACACTTTCGACTTTCACTTTTTCGCTTTCTCTCCTTCCCTCTCTTTTAGCTTTCCTTGCCTCATTTTTTTTCAACTTGCTGGACATTTGGTAGGCTTTATTTTGGTGGGAAGAGTTTCTAAGAAATCTTTCATCATCTTAGAATTAGGTGCTCAGAAAGGTAGGTGGGTAATGGAGCAAGCTTTTCATGGGGATTTCCAGGTCAGTGTTGCATGGTTTTTCTGGCCGTTTCTCCAGTTTCCTTGACTGAATTGTGCTCATTCTGGTATAGTTTGAAAGATCTCTTCTCCCTGCACAAGTTAGTGGACAAAGCTGTTCCTGACCGTTAAAAGTGATGACGTCACAAGGGGTAGATGGGACCGTGGATAAAGCTGGACGTATATTGCCAGATAGTAATCAAAGGGTTAATTAAGGCATTTTTCAAATGACTGCCGAAACTAATTACGCCATAGCAACGGCTACGCTTAGTGATAGCTTTAAAAATCTCGCGCCAGTTTATCAAACAATGAAAAGAAAAACCAAAACAATTCGCGACTTGCATTCAAACCGCGCGATTTTTCCCGCGCTTTGAGCAAGTTACATGCGAATATTGCGCTGTTTGAACCTGCTGTGATAGGTCGATATCTTTTACGACACTCAATTAAAAACTGCTTTAAAAGACGTACTCCCTAAATTATATTTCCTCAAATAATGCGAGGAACAGGTCAGCAGCGTTTAAAGGCTGCGTTTTAAGACTGCCACATTTACACACAGTTTCACTTACCCGTCGTTCGCGGCCCATCATGTATTCATATAATATATTTCGAAGATACTGCAAAACGAATTCAAGAGATTAGGAAACACAAAAAAATCAATGGCACATTAAAATGCAGGCTGCAACGTGACCATGTCAGAGTTCATTTCATCTTTTTTTAAGCAAGCCACACTTTGTGAACTTGAACTATAGCTTGTTGAACAAACCTCAAACTCTGTGGGTTCCACTGGAGACTTGGGTGACATGTCGTACGCCGTCGTGTTTTCTGAGAGTGGATTGGCCACTAAATTCAGCTGAGGGGGGCGATCAGGTCTTCCTTTCAACGGCGACCCGCTAAGCTGATCGATCTACAACAAAAGTTTATGACGATTTGGCATAACTCGGCTTAAAGAAAATGGGAATGATTTTGGTGATGCGATCAAATTCCAGAGGGAAAGGGTGAAATTGATTACTAGCGACGTTTTACTAAGAAGGCAATAAATCAAGACAAATACGAAATTTCACAACAGGGAAAAACTGCACGCAATTTTGACCTGCCCATAATCATCGTAATGTAAGTGTAGAAGTATACACATCATCATCACATCTTTTTTTGACCCTCGGATTTTAGAGTAGTTCGGTGTCGCTAATATCTCCCAGCATTTATCCTCCCATCCATGATACACCACAGAGGAAAGACCTCCACACCGGGAACTCTATGCCCTACTATTTGCGATTAATGCCTGTGTAGGCCCTTTGACTCCCCACAAGTTAATGAACATTGGAGGGTTGTGAAACGGAGCCTACGGTTTATCGTCTTTATCCGAGAAGACTAGAGAGTCTAACCACTCGCTGATGTCATTACAAAGGCAGTGCTTTCTCCTCAGTTATTTAAAGACCCTGAGTGTTGGTCCGGCCGGAGTCGAACTCACGACCTCCCGCATGGCAGCCCGGTGCTCAACCAACTGAGCCACCGGTGCGCGGCACATTGTGAATATACCGTTGATACACGGAATGTAATCTAGACTGACCTGTGATTTTAGTGATTCCTCTCTCTCCTTCAACGCACTGACTTCTGTTTGAAGCCGCGTTATTTGATCCTAAGACAGAAACAGTAACATCGATTCAAACGAAAAGGTTTCGACCAATTTACAGGATAGTCTCGGAAGAACCTTTCTTCCTCAATTACCTCCCTGCCAACTTAAAAATGGTAATCTTGGAAAAATAAAAATTTAAAATCTCAAGACCCTGGTCGCGAGGTCATACTCGGGTTGACATCGGATGGGTTTAGACAAGCTCATGAAGACAATGACAATGTGGGGGGGAGGGGGGGGGGAGAAAGAAAGACAAAGAAAAGAGGAAAAAAAGGAAAAAATAAAGAAAGGAAAAAGGGATGAATATGTAATGTAATAAAACGAACAATCGCTTTGCTCAAAGACTTGACCCACAAGGAGAAGAGCGAAAGATACTGGAAGCAAGGATTAATCAAAACGTACAATACCTTAAGAACTGCCTGACTTGAATCGTCCATAGGTTCCTAAATCAACAAGGATAAAAGGGTGATCGCATTGAGACAGTGGGAAAAAAACAAATCAGGGGAGATATACAGGTGTACAAGTTTGTTAACTGTGTGTGCCGAAGTTTAATTCCAAAATGTAAAAACACGATTTGCCATTTAAGCTGTGCGCTCAATTAGCTGGCTACTCAATGTCAGCAGCGAGAACAGTGGACACTAGCATGGTGATGGAGAGACGCCGTTTGGTGGAGTCACAGAGGCCACCTGGTTAGCTTTGAATACCGAGACAACAAGACTGCATCCGACTTTTCTTGCTAAAAAAAAAAAGAAAGAAAAAAAAAGAAAACGGGGACGGTCGCCCGTTATCGTTATCAACCAGCAAGTAAATACTGTCCAGGGCAAAAATAGTACAGTGAAATTGTAAATTTTCAGTGACACTTGTCAACAAAAACGTGGTCGTGTGTACCCAGAATCACTTTTGCCACTTAGCTAGCAGCTGAAAACCATCCTAAATCGTCAAGTAGTGTAGTAAAACGTAAACACGAAAGATAAACTTCATCTACCGAATCAACATCAACACTGACATCAAAACGTCTAAATAAGAGCGCCATCACCTTAACACTTCCTGCGTCAAAGAGAGACGATAGTCAATTACTTTGTCAAACGTTCAAAAGAAACAAATACCAACAGCTAGGTTTTGCATTAGAAGATATAAAAGGAAATAAACACCCAACAGAATTATTAAAACAGAGAAGAAAACAAAGAAAGAAGAACAAACAAATTTAAAAAAATTCAAACACCCGAAAACAACAACACCGAAGCAGTTGTCAAGTCAAATTTAAGATGTCGTCGGTTTTTGTGTCAACCCGGTTTAAGAGTAAACTACAATGTGCGTGATGTTATACCGTAAACGGTACGTTCAAAGAAAAGGTCCTTCACTCGCTCGTCAAATTAAATCGTCCATGTGTCGTCTGAATTCGTTGTCGCCTAATTATCGTCCCTGAGCCGAAACACACTCCTGGGTTCCAGACTTTCTCGACTTACACTATTAACAGAAGACGAAGACCCAGCCGTCTGAAGCAGTCCAGGCTCCGCGGCATCGGTCAATGTCACGTTCTGTGCTTGAATGAAAGACTCCTTTTGATTTAAAAGCTTCTTCATTTCATTTTGATTCTTCTTCATTTGAGTCTTGAACTTCTTCTCGACAGCAGCCACTTCAGAGACACGATCCCTCGCTAGCGCCTCCATTTCGTTCCTGTATCTTTCCTGGAACTCTTCTATCTTCGTGCGGTGTTCCTGGTGCAAATTCTCCATATCTGCCTCGTATTTTCGAACCATTTTTTGTATCGCCTCGTGGTGTTCCTTCTCTACATTCTCGAATGCCTCTGAATGAGTCCTTCGCAACTCTGCGATCTCGCTGTCTTTTTGTTCCAGCTGTTCCGCAGTTGACTGTCTTAAAGCAAGCATTTCGTCTTCTCTGAGTTTCAATTCTCGTTGATACTCTATACTTTCTGTTTTATGCTCGTCGATAATCACCTGCTCTTCTCGCTGTCCTTTGGCAATTAGTTCCTCCACGGTCTTCTGTAGTTCCCTTTCCTTTTCACTATACTTAATCTGGAATTCTCGGAGAAGTTGTTTGATTTTTGAGTTATAGTCCAACTCTTTCTCGGCCATTTTAGCCTTAAATCTCTTTTCGCATTTCTCGAGCTCACCCGCATGCTCTTTGCGTAAATTCTCCATGTCTGCCTCGTGCTCATCCTTCAAAGCCGATTCTTGGTCGTGCAATGCGTCCATTTTTTCAACGACCAAATTTTCGACATTTTCTTGAAGTTCTTTATTCCTCGCTTCGAGGTCCGTTATTTTACCCAATATTTCTTTCTCGCGTTCTGCAGTCTGCCGTAGCTCTTCCATTTTAGACTCTAGCTCTTGCTGGTGACTCTGCTTGGCATTTTCAAGCTCCTCTCCATGTTGTAATTCCAAATCTTTGATTTTATTTTCCGACGAATTCAAGGTCTCTTTGACATTGGACAACTCCGTATCTTTCTCGACAGCTTGCGTGTTGAGCTGTTTTCGTAGCCCCGCAATCTTGCTCTCTGCTTTTTTCTTCATCTCGCTCAGCTTGCTCCTGTATTGCTCTGTCAGTTCCTCAGCTTGCTTTTCCAACTGTTTTTCCGTAGCAATCTCCATTTCGTTAACCTTCTCCACATGGTCATTTTCCTGCTTTTTCAGCTTCGTTTGCAGAGTCTCCACTCGGCTTTCCATTTCCGAGTGTAGTGCTTGTATCTGATGCCGCATTTCCGCCTCCCTTGCGACAGCAGCGTCTAAGATTTCTTGCTTTTCCCTACTCAGCTCTGCTAGTTTCTCATCAACTGCTTTGTTGTTGCTTTCTCCCGTGACTATTTTAAGCTGCAACTCTTCTTCACGTTTTGCCGATTCACGGAGTTTCTCCTCGTAACCTTCCGTTGTCTCGGCGAGTTCCTTTCTCAAAGCAGACACACCTTCGTGCAGTGTCTTAATCTCTTGATCCGCTTTCTCTTGATTCTCTTGGAGTCCTTTTAACTCTTGTTCGTGTTTGGCAGTCATGTTCTTGATTTTTTCTTTCGCCTTTTTGACCTAAGATACAGATGATAAAAGATCTTAATGACAGTGTTTATGGTTGACACGCATCAGAACACAGGCCTCCTATCAATGTGGCCTGGGTCCGATTCCCGGACTCGACGTATTAGGGAGTTTAAGCACAGACGACGGCTACGCCTACGGCAACGCCACAAAGCAAGAATATGATTGGTTAAAAAGGAAAAGTGATCATGTTGCACGTGCAGCACGAAGTCCGCTGCATTTCTCTGCCGTACTCCAAAAAACAACAACGTGAAATCACAAAATTTTAGGTTTTGACGACAACGTGAGCATATAACAATGAAATACATAGTGAACAAGACGGAATAATCGCGAAATACTTGAGATAGCGCTAAGTTATATTTTGGACTGCCGTTTTCGTTGCCGTAGCCGTCGTCTTCGCTTAATCTCCCTAATATGTGAGTTGAGTCTGTTGGTTCTCTACTCCGCGTTCCGATCACCCGTGTCCAGAAATGCACTTAATATACACGACCAATCGCGACAAGCAGCACGAACTGTCCAAGCGTCTCAGCATTTGCTACCTATTTCTGGCGATCAGGTAAGACTAGAGCGAGTTTCAATCGAGTGTCGTAAAACCAAAACCAAAGTAATTACTTTAGCCAATCAAAAAGGACGGAGAAAATCTCGTAAACCGATCAAAACTCCAAGTAATTACACGTAGCCGACACAAAGCGCAGGAAATTGTGCACGCGCGAGTCACGATTGGTTTTGGTTTCACTTCTGATTGGTTGACAAAGTGGCGCGAGAACTTTGAACCAATCACTGAGTGAAGTAATGCAAAACCAATGAAATTCGCTAATTACTTTCGACACCCAATTGAAAATTGCTCTAAAGGTTAGCGTCGTTATTTGATGAGGGTAAATACATCTCGTACCAAAGTGGCCTCCATTCTACGTATCCTTTTGTTTATCTGCAAATTAGCCCTTGTTGCCTCGTTCAATGTAAATTTTGTTTTGAATTTTAAGTTAAAGAACGAGGCATTACAACAAGGGCTAATTTCCAAGCAAACACGAATACTGCAATGGCGGCCATTTTGGAATAAGTTCACTTGAGGACTAGAGTTTCGGGGACACTTTTGTGAATTGCTTTGGTTTTGCATTAAACTCAGTGATTGGTTCAAAGTTCTCGCGCAATTTTTTCAGCCAATCAGAAGTGAAACCCAAACCAATCGTGGCTCGTGCGTGCACATTTTCACGCGCTTTGTGTCGGCTACGTGTAATTACGTCGATTTTTGATTGGTTTCCTGGACTGTTTCCGTCCTTTTTGATTGGCCAAAGTAATTACTTTGGTTTTGGTTTTACAACACTCGATTGAAATTTGCTCTGTCTGCACTTCAAGTTATTTGATTTATTGTTTCCCCAATTAGAAGAGGACTTGTGTTCAGCAAAATATGGTGGAATCTTAAGTAAAGTTCATCATTATGATTTTTATTGATTTCCATACCTTCACTTGCAATTCGGATACTGCGTTTTGCCGTTCGGCCAGCTGGTTCTTTGCACTCTCTTCCAACTCCGCACGCTCTCCGTTGCTCTTTCGTTTCATGTCGTCCAAAGCCTTCTCGTGCTCCCCTACCAAGATCTTCTTCTCGTCTTCATGCTGTTGGAGAAGATTCTGTATCTGGGTCGAGTATCTCTGGTTGATCTCATCACACTTTCCTTTCCATTTTGTATTCAAAAGTTGTACCTCTTGCTCTCTTTCCTTCTTTGTTTTCTCCAGTTTCCTTTGCAAACTCGCGGATGCAGCCTCCGAGCTCTGTTTTACCTCAGTCTCGACTTTCTGAAACTCAACCTTCATCCGTTTCTCTTCTTCCACGAACTTCGCTTTTTCCTCTTCAAGCTCCTTCCCCTTCTTCGCGTGCTCTTTCTTCAAGTTGTTTAATTCCTCATTCATCGTCTTTTCGGTTTCGCGATGTTTAGATTGTGCGTCCTTAGCTTTTTGCAAAATCGATTGCATTTCTTTGTTATGCGCTTCTCTCAGCTTCTCAGTCTCTTTCTTCACTTTGTCCTCTGTCGCCAACTTCACCTTCTGTGTCAAAGATTCAATTTCTTTCCTGTGATTTTCGTTCAACTGTTCGACCTCTCTCTTGTGATTTTCCCTTAATTGTTCAATCTCCTTCTTTTGCTTTTCCTCGGAAACAGACTTGCCCTCAGATTCCGCCGACAATCTTCGAATTTCTTCTGCTTGCTGCTTGTATGTCCTTTGAAGCGTTCCGATCTCCTCCAGAAGCTTCTTCTCCTCATGGTCAAACGCGTTCTTTATCTGCTCAGCCGACAATCTCATCTCTTCCATTTTAATCGAATTCACAGCTTCACTTTCTCCAAGCTTTTCCTCAAGAACACGGATCTCTTCTCTCAAATGCTTTTCTTGGTCTTCAAACGCCAATTTCCTCTCTTCTGCTGATTTGCTTAACTTGTCCACTTGCTCTCTAAGTTTCCTCTCTTCCTCTTCAAATTTACTCTCATTCTCTTCGGCTGATCTTTGCAGTTCTTCCATTTTGCTCCGGTGCTCCGTCTCTGCTTCTGATATTTTGATCTTCAGCTGTTCAAACTGTTCTCGCAAATTTTCGTTTTCTTTGACAAATTTCTGCCTCGTTTCCGCCGCCGTTTTTCCCATTTCGTCTTCTTGCTTTGCTCTTTCAGCTTCCAACTTCAGTATCTTTGAGTTCAATCCGTCAACTTCTTCGCGATACATCTGTTCCAGATTGACAATCTTGCTCTTGCCCTCTTCGCCAGATTTCAAGAGATCCTCTGTTTCCTTTCGGTGTCCCTTTCGAAGTTCGTTCAACTCTATTTCATGGTACTTCTTCAATTTTTCCATCTCAACGTTCTGCTTTTCATAAATCAGTTTGGTGTGGGCCAATTCCTGCTGGTAGGATTTATTGGCTTCGCCCAGTTTCGCTTTAAAACTATTCCGTACTTCTTCCAATTCTTCCGAATGCCTCTGCAACGCATCGCTCAGGTTTCTTTCTGCCTCTTTCTTGACGAACTCAACATCCATCTCACGACTCGCTAAGTCGTTCTTTTGTTGAAGCGCCAACTCTTCAACTTGGAGAAAGGACTGATTTTTAATATCCTCTATTTCCTGTTTGTGACCCTCTGTCAAATCGCTTATTTTACTTTCCATGTCCAAGTTAAGATTCTCAATGTCTTGTTTTAAACGTTTGTTTTCGCCGACCAAGTCTCTTACCTTCGCAATGCTCGCCTCCTTCTCCTCCAGAACGCTGTTCACCTTGGAATTCAGCTCTTCTACTTGCACCTGTTGTATTTTTTCTCGCTTACTAAGCTCGTTCCTCAAGTTTGCGTTTTCATTTGCCATGTTCTCCTCCTTTTCCCTCGCTTCGTTGAGCATTTTTTCCATTGTTTCTTCGTTCTCTTTTCGTAAGCTCACGACTTTTCTTTCCCATCCTAGATTAAGTTCAGATATTTCAGCGTGATGTCGATCTTCTAATTTTGCCAATTCCTCCTTCCTGATATTTTCCAAATTAGTTGTTACATCTTTAACACCAATATTATGCTGCTGCGCAATTTCTTTTAATCTCTCTCGAACAGAATCCTCTTTTTCTTGTAGTTGCTTCTGGAATTCTTTTTCCATTTTACTCGTCATCTCTTTTGCTTCTTTGTCCTTTAGCTCCAGTTCTTGATCGCGTTGTTTCTGCAGCGCCGAACGCCCTTCTTGTTCAGATTTCAACATCTCTTTGAGTTTCCCAATCTTTTCATCTCGAAGCGTTATACTTTTGCTAAGTTCATCAACACTCCGCTGTGATTGTTCCTTTTCTTGTTGAAGTTCGTGAGCCAAACTTTCCACCTTGTTATTCAAACTCGAAAGCTCAGTCTCTTTTTCGCCAAGAGATTTCACTCTCTCGGACAATTTGTTATCAAGTTCGGAGCGCAGTTTTTGCAACTCTAACTTATACTGTTCTTCGACGAGCAATTTTTCCTCTCGGACCTTTTGAACGCCCTGATCATAATGGTCCTTCAAACTCGTAATTTGTTTCTCGTAGCCACTTTTGCACTCAGACAACTGTTGATGATTTTTCTCTTCAAAAAGCAATACTTGCTCTTTGCATCTCTGAATTTCATCTTGATACTTCTGTTTACAGTTTTCAAGTTGGTTTTTAAATTTGTTATTAACAGAATCCAGTTCCTCTTGTAGTTTTGTTTCCTTCTCTGTGGATTCTTTTAACCTGCTTTTAAGTTCAGTGTTAATCCGCTCGAGTTCGTTTTTTTTCGATTCGACATCCTTCACCGCCATAGTTCCCTTCTCCTTTTCTGACTGCATCACTTTTTGTTCTTCTTCTCGCTTGCTGTTAAAGCGAGCTTCGATTTCCTTAATTTTAATCGCGGCTTCGTTCGTGGCCGCTTCAATTTCATGGTCTTTTGTGGTTTTCATTTCAAGCAATTGTTTCTCGAGTTCCTTTGAATAGTACTCCTTCTCAGTCAACTTTCCTTTCACATCGACGAGCTCTCGCTCTTTCTCTTTCAGTCTATTGTCTCTATCCTTTGAAATCTCTCCAATGTCCTGAGATCTTTTATTTTCGGTTTCGCTGACTTTCTTCTCAAGTTCAGCTACCACACGTTCTTTATCTGCAAGCACTTTGCGCAATTCCTCAACCGATTTATTTGAATCGGCAATTTTCTTCGCAAAATCACTTGCACTAGCGCTTTTCTGCGCCGCGTTCTCTTGCTCAACACTGTTGAGCTTCTCTTCAAGTTCTCTAGCTTGGTTTTCCTTTTCATTTAGTTTAGTTCTCAGTTCTTTGACTATCTTTTTCATTTCTTGGGTTTTGCTATCCATTCGTTTCGCAGCCCGAGCCAATTCCGACTGCTTTTCGGTCTCGAGCTGGCGCTGCCTCTCTTCCAAGTCTTTCCCATGCTGCTCTTCGTCCGCTTTCCGTTGTTTTTCCAGCTCTGCCACCTTTTGCTCGGACCTTCTGATGCTCTCGGTCAATTCATTGATTTTGGTTTGATGCATTTTCTTGAACTTGGCCAGCATTTTTTGTTGTTCGTCTTGCTTCTCTTGTAAGAGATTACTATGCTGTTGTATCATTTCTGCAATTTTCGCCTGCAAGGAGAACATATGTACACAGAAATTAGGACTCTTTACTTCTCACCCTGATTGCTTGATCAAGAAAGACAGTCACCAAAGCAACGATTCTCAGTCACATTAGCCGTTGACACAAGAGAAGGCTTTTTAGCAACTTCGACGACAGTGTCAACATTCAGAATGTTGAAGAAATTCATTAGACAACATGTGAGAATGGGCCTTTTCCGAGTTGCTGTTTGTCTCGGTTTCGAAGTGAGTCTTGGTGCTCAACTATTGTGAGGGAAATGTGTTTGATTTGCATAAGAATTACGCAACTCATTTCCATTTGAATGGTTGTGCATAGTACTCGCTTTGAAACGGAGGCATGCAGCAACTCGAAAATGGGCTATTGTAAGACATAAGATTCCTAAAACACAACCCAAAAATTTATAGCATTATCGTTGACAATGTCATATCATGATTGCGACCCCTCGTCTTTTGATCCATCTTTTGAACTTGTAGCTCACAAGTTCAAAAGATGGATCAAAGACGAGGGGTCGCACTAAATATGCAAATTTGTAAGGTTCTCGTTGCCGTCGCCGTTGTCGTTGCTAAAGCTCCCTAATGACAGTGTGTGCTTGGACATTGCTATGATTAACAACCGATTTTATTCCACTGATTTAGCTACGACAAGGACGGCTCAGAGATATCGAATCTGTCAACGACAACGTCAAAAATGTAAGAAATAGATGTATATTTGAAGTACGTACGGGTTATAGACGAAATGGAGAAGGGATCCTCGCGCTTGTGTGCACAATTAGGGAGCTTTAGCAACGACGGGAACGGCATCGAGAACGTCATCTCAAAACATAAATTCACGTTATTGCGATCACTTCGCGACTATTCCAGGCTTTTTAATATGACAAAGGTGTGGCAGTCCCTCAGGAATGAAACCGTTACGAGCGGCGCTTAATTTACTTAGGGGAGAAAAACGAAAATTTATCTCCCAAGTGCTGACGTCCTCCATAACACCTCAAACTTGGTAATTTCACGTTGATGCTTTGCTGACGACGGCAAAGAAATGGACAAAAATGAAAAACGCACGTGCAGGGCGTGCAAAGCTATTGTTTTTGCCCACTGAATATGCAAATTTGTAACGTTCTCGTTGCCGTCTTAAAAAAAATTCTTGGAAGCCAATTAAGAGCTACCTTAAATTTTCGAAAAATTAAGGTAGCTCTGAATTGGCTCCCAAGAATTTTTTTAAACTTTGCAGATAGTTCTATCTCAAGATGCTAATTACTATTCTACAATAAAAAATGGGGGTCACCGAGTTCATTTTTAAGATATAAGCAAGTAAAGACGAAATATAGGGTGTTTTTGGAGACCTTTCATGTTGCCATGGTAACCCATTACGTCAAAATTGTGAGCGCATTTTGTTAAGCACTAATTGGTGTTTGACGTGGTACCATAACATTGCTGTTACGTGATATAGTATAGTAGTTATAACCCATCTAACAAGAAGGTCTCTAAAAGTGGTGAAACTGGTTCCAGCCACCTTAAGTAAATAGCCTGCACAAGTAAATCGCAAAAACGAAAGTGATACAGAATTCAGAGGCCGCCTGTGATCAAGTTACCTTGCAGTGTTTACACTAGCAACTCACGAAATAAAGGATACATCTGTGACAAAATAACGGCAAGACACTTGGTTTTCGTTTTTTGTTAGTTACATCTTTTTTCCTTTCAAGTTTTATAAAGTTCGACAACAAATGTGCGAATTCAATAATTCAACGCAAAGATCTCAATCGTCAACTCTTGATGTTGACCATTGTTTAATTTCTGCAAAGTCAAAAACTCGCTCTCCTAGACGAGGCTACTGATTTATCACCATGTAATTCCATCGTTTTGGAAACAGAAACTGCTGTATTATTCACCTGCGTCACAAATTCTTGCTGATTTGGGGGCTCATTTGCTGAAATTCAAGCACGCTTCCAACAAACCTGTTTATTTTTGTGATTTATGCACGCGTTGCGGGCCTACTGCTACCACGGAATTACACTCTGACAACTCGGTGACATAGTGCACTTACCCTGCACCACCACAAAAACTATGTTGTACGAGCGAGGGATAATAGTCTAAGTATGTTCAAGTAAATAGTTTTGAGCGGATATAGTCCGATTGTGTGTCCAGGCTTGGCTTCTTTGATTCATGAACATCTACATGTAATTAATAGCCCACTTTCGATATATTAAAATTCAGTCCTAAATAAAAGACATCATCTCGAGGCTCTGGGGAATAAACTCATACAAATCCTTATATTTATTCCTCAGAGCCTCGAGATGATGCCTTTTGTTTAGGACTGAATTTTAATATATCGAAATTGGTCTATTCTTCTAGTCCCCAATGGAGACTGACGTCATGACGATATCGAAACGTCGTGTTAAACTTTTCTTTGTCCTTTCTTTATTCTCAAATGTTTATCTAAATCTAATCTAATTTAAGTAACAGAAAACATGTAAAAACAAGTAATAAAAAAGGAACACTGTACCTGTTCTTGATCGAGCTTTTGCTGCGTTTCCTCCAGCCTCTGCTCCATTTCTGTCGAAAAACAACAAGTTTTGATGGTCACAGAAACGCGAACAAAACCTAAACCTGGCAGTTGTGAGAACGGGTTGGAACCCGCGATCTCCCGCGCGAAAAGCCCATTTGCTCAACTAACTGAACCACTGGTCGTCGGTCAGAGTGCGACCAAGCCAAAAAGCCACTCGCGGAAAGATTCGTGGAGACATGGTGTCCAGAGGTCGGTTCCTGAAAGGTGTAAATAACTCTATTCCAGAGATAAACGTACGTACCGGAATAATATTCCGGCATATTTACCCCCGGAATAGAGTTATTACACCTTTCGGGAACCGGCCCCTGGTGGTTAGCGTCCCGGACTCGCGATCTCTGGATCGCTAGTTCGAAGCCTAGCATAGACCCATATCACTCAATGTCCAAACAAAAGATTTTGCCCGTCGAACCTCTCATTTAATGTGAGGCTGGACGGGCAAAGACAAGGCAAAGACAAGGCAAAGACAAAGCCTTTATTCCTCAAGGAATCCAAAATGGCCGCCGAGTGATAAAGGTGAATTGTTGCCGTTTTCCTCTTCTTGGACAAGTTCTCAACTTTACTCCACAATGTCTCTCTCCACCAGGCCCCCAGTTGTTTAACGATGGACAGCGCTATCCGTCGGATAAATTACTATTCAGTAGATAAGTCATAACGAAACCAATCGTGCTGTCCAATGGATAGCGATTTATCCGGTGGATAGTGGTATCCACCTTTTGAACAACTGGGGCCAGGTGTATAAATGGGTACCAGACACGCTGCCTTGTGAGGGTAACCCTGCGATGGACTAGCATCCCATTCAGAGGAGGAGGGGGGGGGGGGGGTTCAAATCGATTAATTGCGTGGGTCAATTGGCCTGAGAACGACTTTACCTTTACCTCATGTCAAATGAGAGCAGTGGTATTCTAATACTTGGCCAATCCCATAGAGTGGCAGAGAGATGGGTCCAACACAAAATAACTTTAAATTTTGAGCTGAAAGCACCGAGGCATGCCAAAAGAATTATAATATGACTCCTGCCACTCGTTCCTTTGTAAAGGTGTCTGTCCAGAAATGACATGAGGTCTACCCCCCCCCCCCCCACCTCCTCACCCGACAACGGTCTCCGACAACCGGCATTGAACAGTTTCCCTACCGTTGACTCTGCCCCGAACCAATACTCCCAAAACAACTGAGGAGAGAGTGCCACAGTTGATATTTCATCTGCAAACACTTTTGAGTAATCTCAGATACATGTAAGGACTGTAAGCTGTTTAGTTTACCAGTTTACCAGTTTCAGCACTTGGACTCCTTCAATTTGACTACTGTCTGTTTTTTCTGTTATGTGGTCTCATCGATCAGTAGTCCATTCAGAAGATTACGCCAAGCCGACCACATTGCTGAAGGAAAGGCCAGACCGCAACACCCGGAACTACATGCCCTACTCTTTTCGACTAGTGTGTCGAATCTTTAACGTTCCACAGAGTTTATGAACATTGAAGAGTGGCGAGACGGGGCCTACGGTTTACAGTCCTTATACGAGAAGACTTAAGTCTTAACCATTTGCAGAAGTAATTACAAAGGCAGCACTTACCCCTCAGTTATTTAAAGACCCTGAGAGTTGGTCCGGCCGGAGTCGAACTCACGACCTCCCGCACGGCAGCCCGATGCTCGACCTACTGAGCCACAGGTGCCCCTTTTAAAAATAAAATTCTCTGGAACATCGAAGAATACACTGGTCGCATGGAGTTGGACGCGTAGTTCCGTCCTTGGTGTTGCGCTATGGCCTTGGCCCGCAAACGAGGAAACTGTTGCGGAAACATTGTTGTAGAAGCAAACATAATATTATGTTTTCCCCGTTTGCGGCCTCATGAAGCATTTGTTGCGGGAGCAACATTTGCTTCCCGGGAAGCAAGAAAGAATGTTACTGAATTTGTTCAGAAACGTTTTTCTTCCTCAGAAAATGTTTCCTCGTTTGCGCGCCAAGGATACATATCGGGAAACAACGTTTCACTTTCAATGTTTCCTCATTTGCGGCGCCTTTACGGGCAAACCAAAAAGTGGAGCTTCTTCAGTCATGCGATCCTCAACTCCTGGGTGGTGAAACTTAAACCAAACTAGACTGACAAAGCGGGTTTCGCTGCGCGCTATATTTTTTTAACTTCTAAATTCTTTCCTTGCCTTTCTTATCAACAGTCACTCGCTGTAGTTCACCTAGCAGATTCGATAATTTACTGGACTGTTCCTGTCCCGTGCGTGAAGCCTCGTAGGTTGACTGTTGTAGATTCTGTGATAGTGTTTCCAGTTGCACTCGCAGAGTTTGCAGTTCTTTTTCTTTCTCTTTCAGGGCGGCTTCTTTCTGCAATTCCTTTTCATCAACCGCGATCTCGATCTCCTTAACCTTGGAAACAATACATGGAATATTAACGAAACACTTATTATAAACGTCTACCTAGAGTATTCCTTTAATGGTGACAGCGCTGCCTTTTAAGGATATTTTCACTGACGTCATTGTTTGCGATCTGCGTCATCAACAAAGGAGTTTGTTTCTAGGCGACTTGCTAAACAAAAGTTGATTTCAAAAGTTAAAACAACTTGTTTAACCTATCTACTAACTACCCGATTTTAGGCTTATGAAAGTTGATAATCAGCGACATGCTAGCCATGGAGAACGTACAATTTATTGAGAGGCGAAAGCGTGACGAGACCTTAAGCTTAAATTGTCCAGCTAAGTGCGAACATCTCTTCTCTCATTCGTCTATAACCCGTATTTCAACTATACATGGATTTCATTCATCAAGTCCTTCACGCGAACAAATGATCCCAACAAATTGACAATGACCTGCGACCCGTTTCTCGAAAGTCCCGAAACTGTGCGGGCCATTCTCGGGTGACACATTTCCCTCTGATTTAAGTCGCCAAACTTCACAGACATGTTTCTTTTAGTTGGCTTGAAAACATGTTAAAAGATCGGCTTTCCAAAACAAGCCTTTTGGCAGTTTCACAAATGGCTCTTCGGGCCCGAAACCTTTTCGAAGCTTTCGAGAAACGGGCCCCTACCCCCTAACTGAATACCGGCAACGCAGAGGTCAGATACTTGATTTTTTCAGGTGTCTATAAGATACAACTGTTTAAATCGTCCAACTAAACGCGAGGATCTCTTCTCTCGTTCGTTCGTAAGCTCCTTATTCTATTTTCGTAACATACGGAAATATATTCATGTTGCGCTTGATAAAAAAAAAAGGAACTCGAAGGTAAAACAAAGGATAATTATGACACACAGAAGACGCCTACCTGGGGGATTACTTTTGCACGAAAATCAAACGCAGTCAAGCGAACCGACTTTAAGCACGAAGACACACTGTAAAAGGGGTCGCCTCACGCTATACTTTTGTTCGAATACATTCAAGCACAAACTGCTAATCCACGATGGCGACCAACAAACAGCAACACAGAGATCGGTTCCCTTGTACACCCTTCGACAACATTACCTTCTGATTATATTTTGTTCTCATCTCTTCTTCTTTGGCCAGTAAAAATGTCTCCGTCTCTTTCGTTTTCTTTACCAATGCTTCTTGAAGTTCTTTCTCTTTGGCAGCCAACATCTCATCCATCTTTTCGTTCTTGTCCTTCTGCATGAGCGCCACAACCTCTGCCTTGTCTCTTTTTAACTTCTCCATCATTGCTTTTCTTTCATTTTCCTCCCCTTTTGCCGCGGCTTCAAATTTTGCCGCCAATTCTTGAATCTAAACCACAAAGAGCCAGCGACTAAAAATACTGTAGAAGAGCTCAAGCATGCGTGATAACAATTTATCTGGGTTAACTTATCCCTTGACCATAATCAGACCGTAACAAGTAGACTATACGGGCAGTTCCTCTTTCGCTGCTTATTTTGTTGAGAGCGAGAATACAAGCACGAGAAAATCGGGCGAAACCTGGTTTCAAGGATTCGCTCGCTCATTTCGCGTAGCCATTTCTTCGCGTGCGTGCTTGTGGTCTAGTAATTAGAGAATACTCGGAAAATTCAAAATGTTTAGTCGGTTCCTCACGTCCTGCACGTAATCTGTAATTTGGTCTTTTTATGCAAAACGTACGGGAGGAGCGTGTTCTTGTCTATAAAGCTGTCGTTTTTTTCCGTTTCTATTCTCGACGACGTTGTCGTTGTATTTTCTGTTCCTTAAGTAGTTCCTGCGATCACGACGCATTGCGCATTATTGATATCATACATGCATGAAAGTCGCCCATTAAGGACCGTGCCTACTAATTAGGTAATTTTGCGCGGTTTACTGAATATGCGGGAAAGGAAGATCTCAACAAGTGTTATTGAAATCTAAAAAGAAAACTGGGAGTAACCACGCATTTTTCGAAGATGCTGTAATTAATTGACAATATTTGTAAAAAGCTTTAAAATACGAAGCAATGAACGGCGTTCTTTTCCAAACTGAAGCTTAATTATCTCTGAAATATGCATGGTTGCCCCCAATTTTCTTTTTGGATACCAAGATCACTTGCTAAGTTCTGCATTCTCCCATAGCTTTGAACCGCGCTAAATATTATATCCCTGTAATGATAAGCATCACCCACAGAAAGTCCGAGTATCTCGAAATACGCAGAACGTATGCGCAATATCAATAGCAGGCACCGTCCTTAAGCAATTGCTTTAAGTCGTAACGAATAGATCTAAAACGTGAGTTGACTTTCTATGTCCACGTTGTCCACAGAATTTCAAATTTGGCATTTTATGTCAACGTTTATCAGTGGGCGTGAATAAACGACGTGAATAAATGTGCCAGTTGGGCTTCATGAGAGCTATTGTTGTTCTTCTGTTCTGTCGTTTAGTTGATTGTGTTTCATTGGCCTGAGTGGTCAATTAAGTATGTATTGTCGTACAATATGTACTGTAAACTTCTCTTATTGTAAAATAATAGTCTCCTTCTTCAAGGTAGTTGCTCAACATCTGTAAATAACAAGCAAAGACTGAAAATAATGTCCTAAAATTAAACAAGCTTCTTTGATTTTTGATACTGAAAACGTACATTTCAGCCTGACTTTCGCCGTTCGCCGTAGAAATCGCTGAATCTCTATTTCGTTACAATGTAAATGGGCAAAAAACATGAAATGTACGTCTAACCTCTCTCTCTTTTTTCAGCTCCGCGATTTCTCGTCTTTTCTCTGATTCTTCCAGTTGTTTCTCCATCTTCTGAAAGAACTCATCTTTCTCGTTCTTCATTTCTTCCAGCTGAACGTTACGGTCATCCAGAGCTTGCTTCATGTCGTTCATGTTCTTCACTGCTTCGTCCTTTTCTCGCAACGCTAACTGAAGGTTGTCCATCATGTCCTGAATGGCCACCTTCTTCTCTTGTTCCAGGCGAAGTATCAGCGCTTTAGCTTCCCTCATTTGATTAGAAATGGTCTGATCCTTTTGAAGGGATTGCTCCTAAATTGATTCAATAGAGCGGTTTTCAATTGAGTGCCGAAAGTAATTAGCGAATTGCTTTGGTTTACGACTACTTCACTCAGCGATTGGTTCAAATTTCTCGCGCCACTTTTTCAACCAATCAGAAGTGAAACCAAAACCAATCGTGGCTTACGCGTGCACATTTTCCCGCGCTTTGTGTCGGCTACGTGTAATTACTTCTAGTTTTGATTGGTTTGTTGGATTGTCTCCGCCCTTTTTGATTGGCCAAAGTAATTACTTTGGTTTTGGTTTTACGACACTCGACTGAAACTCGCTCTAAAATTCAATGAATCACAAATAAATACCGTCAAAGATGAATTCTTCCCCTATCAACAAGCGATTTCCGGTTACCCTTCCTTTCAATGGTTTACTGTACAGCTGTATCAGACAGCCGGAGGGTCGGCTCTCTGGTCAGTTGGCTGGTCAGTAAAATGTAGGGATAATTTTTAAAGGTAACGTAATGTAAGGTAATATTTTTTTAAGAACAGAGACAGACGAAGCTCAGCCGTTCAGTGCGCGGCTTTCTGAGCTGGAAGCTGCCATTTAGTTCCCCGTCTATTCCACTGACGTCTGTTTCGACTTTCCTCTGATCCGTGTGGCTGTAGCTTTGAATACCCGTAAAACGGAGCATTGACGGGGGAAGGGGGAGGGGGGAGGGGGTAAAAGGTGCTCACTAAGGGCCACAAGTTTATCAGTTACTCTAGTTCACTGTCACGTATTACCCTTATGAAATAAGGACCTTTCCATTTACCTTTTACTGTGGTGCTGCACGGTAGTTACATAGATACTTAATTTATCACTCCCCATAGGGGATTTTGAGGGCCAATGAAACAATCAACGAAACGACAGGTCAGACCAACAACAGCTATCAAGAATTCCAAAGTGGCTTGGGGCAAACCAGTTGCAGCTGAGAAATTGAGAGCAAGAGGCAAACCAGGTGCAGCTGAGAAGTTGAACCAGGGACTACCAGGATCAAATTCAACGAGTGGTCTTGAATGAGTCTTGAACCCGGGATATCCGGATCTCAAGGCAAGCGCCCTTACCACTGAGGCCCCCCCGTCCCCAACTATCCGGATATTTTTGAATCCGCAACCTTTTCTTTCCGGATTCAAAAATATTTCCATCCACACGTAGCGTATTCAAATCGAATTTGCCTGTCCACACGTATCCGAAACGTATCCAGATTTACTCTAGAACTCAGGACTCCTCAAGGACACAGAGGTAACAGAGCATGCGCCATAAAGTCCTCGGCAGCCATGTTGAAAATTGATTTCACGGCAAGGAACTAGGCTCCATCTTGTTACGTCGTCCGGATTAAAAATATCCGGATTTGGCGTCCACACGGTTCCGGATTCATGTCGGATTCAAAAATATCCACTCTGGACAGTGTATTCAAAAAGTTCCGGATTCGTCATCGAATATTCGCCGGATACGTGTGAACGGAAGGCGTATCCGGAAAGAAAAAAGTTGCGGATTCAAGAATATCCGTATACGTGTGGACGGGGCCTGAGTCGCACCATCTCCTTTGCTATAGTGGTTTATCAACTCGTTTGATAAAACGAAATTTTCGAGGTCGGTCAGTAGGCCACCCTGTAGTCACTAAAATTAATCATTCTGTCTGAGAGTTAAGGTGATGTTACACGAGCCGATTTGTAACGGCGATTTTTAATCCATGTTACACGAGACAGCTTTTAACGCAACTTTGCTCGCAACACTTGAACCCACGCTCCTGCTCGACAAATATGGTGGACAATGAGTTAAGAAGACGGTGGCTGAAAATCATTCAGGTTCTGTTGTTAGTGGACGATTTGGAAGACGAAAAAGGAAGAAATCGGGAACGAATTATTTGGACGAGTAGTTGGATTAGACGGAGGGAGGAAAGAGGGGTATATCATCAGTTAATAAGAGAGTTAGCTCTTGACGATGTTGCGTTACAAGTCAGCGGCGGGGGTGTTACCGCACCAACATCAACAAAATTCGGGCAACAATGTTGCAGGTTTTTGAATCGCTTTCAAAAACCTGCAACATGTTGCCGCAACAAAATGTTGCGTTAAAAATCACCCTGTACACCCTGTTACACGAGGCAACTTTTAACGCAACAATGTTGCGTTAAAAATCGGCGTTAAAAATCGGCACGTGTAACATCACCTTTAGGCCCCGTCCACACGTATCTAGATATTTTTGATTCCGCCAGTTTTTCTTTTCGGTTACGCCCTCTGTCCACAAGTATCCAGCGAATTCGCTGGCGAATCCGGAACTTTTTGAATACGCTCTCCAGAGTGGATATTTTTGAATCCGATATGAATCCGGAACTGTGTGGACGCCAAATCCAGATTTTTTTATCCAGATGACGTAACAAGATCGAGCCCAGTTCCTTACCGTGAAATCAATTCTCAAGATGGCTGCCGAGGGCATTTAATTACCTATTTTTGCGTTCAATTACCTCTTTTCTGCACTGTGCTACCGAAAAACTGTACTTATCTCAGCCAATCAGATTGCAGAAATGTTTTCACATTATTATAAGGAAAGAAACAGGGGAACCAAGAGGTACATGTTCATTATTACACTGTACCTTGTGCTCTGTCAGTTCCTGTGCTTGTTGGTCCACAAGAGCTTGGAGATTTTCTATCTACAAGCACAAAACGATTTGTCATGAAAACCCAGCATATGAAAGAGATTACATGTATAATGTAACATCACCATGACATACATTGTATTGCAACCACGGCGATACCAGAAATTCAATCACGAAATATGACATTTCTAAGACTACATATCAATGTTGATGCAACATGTTGCACATGTACATGAAGAGCACACCTTTTCCAAGAGGCCTTGTTGTTTCAACTTTTCTTCATCACTCTGCGACCCTTGAGAAAAATAATCAAAGAGGGTAATGAGCACAAAAACATCAGCTTGTCCAGTTAAAATTTTGTTCTAAAAAATCATCTTTTAGAATATAAATGTAGGAGTCTGTAGACTACATAACTGGTGGAATTAAGATGTGTGTGCAAGGTGCTCTGACAGACAGGAGACATGAATGTGAGGCACATGTTTATGTAAAAAGGAATAAAGTGTCCACAGGAAGCAAAGACAAAGATGAACCACTCACCTAACCCTGCATCTATGGCATCAGTGCCTGACATTACACGAGATCCTTGCTGCTTTAAGAGCTGGACCTGTAAACATAAAAATGTAGCAATCATTGAAAAGATGTATTTTCCAATTATGTGTTAGGGATACTATGGAATAAAATATGAATGTCTGTACATGCACTGGATAAAAATGAATGCTCGTAACAGAAGTCAAACCAATACCATGTGAAGACTCCACTACTGGGCTATAATAGACGCATGGATTTTATTGTGTTTGGAAGATACTGTAATAAACTCATGCAAGCATTTATACAGCTCATGAGATGCACATTTGCATTGCCAAAGTACATGTATGAAAGAGAATAGCTTGAAGAGTCTTTGTCAAAGTTCTGTGCACGTTTTGTTTACCGAAAAAGGTAAAACCCTACTTGATGTTTAAGTAGCTTTTTTAATAACCTGAAAACCAAAAGAACACAAGCCCTCGTGTACATGTGCAAGTACACAGTAAAGCATCAATCATGAACAAAGATGTTGAGAAAAGTCAGCTTTGTGCATGCTTGACAAAACTGAGAATTCTCACACACCCCTCCATTACAATCTGAGACTTTACAACGCTACAATAATTATTGCACACAGGGAGGGGATCCTCTATGAAAAAAAAGCAGAAACAGTATCATTGGAATTTTCAGTCCACGAGTTACATGTACGTGAACATTTTTCCAGGGCTTTGTTCAAGATTAATGCATATCAGGTAGTCACACCACCAAGGTTTTTTTCCATATCAAATCCATGGAAGTTGTGACACCTATATGTATGTACATGTACAGTATAGATACTAAAAGAGGCTGGTCAACTTCAGTACAACAGGGCTTGAAAGTACAAGCAACTAAATAATCCAGTTGCAAGTTCACAAATTTTAGTTGCAAAATCGTTGCGCTGCATTGTGTTGTCAGCGGTTTAGCAAAACAAAATATGAGCCCATAATACTTGTGTGTAAAGAAACCGCTGAAAAGGGTGAATAATATCGAGGGAAAGGAGTTGTGCACGTAACATCACAGCTAAAATTAATTATGCTACGATTACGGTCTCTTCAGATTGAAAGAAACTACACGGAGAGAAACAAAATAATTTTGTCATTTCTTTATTTACTTCAGCAAAAGTACATGTAGCGGTAAAGTGGCAACTGCTAACCCTTTTGTTTCAAAAGAGCAAAGGTGAAAACAAGTATCAAATTTGCAACTTCTCCACATATTTCAGTTGCAAAGGGAAAAAATTCAGTCGCCAACGTGACTGTATTGGTCACAATTTCCAGCCCTGTACAAGGTCGTAAAATAATGGGCAATGCTTGTAAAACGTTATCAGATGAAGTGTACATAAATGTTGTTATTCAATAACATTATTATACAGTTTCCAATTTGCCGTAAATTTAAATACTAGAATACTAGAATAGAGAAGAAATTCTGACCTGTGTTTGCAATGCCTTTATGATCTCTTCCTTTTCATCAATAGATAACTGTAGTGTTTCCTCCAAGTGCATCTTAGCTTGTTTCTCCAACTCGATGGTCTAGAGTTACAAAGAGGATATTGAACAACTTATAGATGGTTAGTGTTACAAGACCCAATGGAACAGATACCAACAACAGTGTTGAAGATAGCCGTTTTTTAAAAGTGCACAATTTTTCATATTATTATATGTACATACAAAGAAAAGTTGTCTTAAAGTGCTACTGTGATCAAATTTTTATACCTTGAGTTTTTTGGTTTATCACATAGAGTACCATGAAACATTAAAAACGCTGTTTACCGTTTGGAAATATCTGCATTGGTTCCAGAGATATTTAAGTTTGAAAAATGTGTTAAATATGCAAATGAGAAGGCTAATGACGTCATTCACCCAACCCAGTAGAACATCAAGAATATAAATAGAGCTATCTCGGTCAATTTGCAACAGAGACCATTGAAACTTGGTGAGCTGATAGTTCTGAAGGCAACACACCTGCGACTGTAAAGAAATTGGTTCCCATGGCAACTCACTCTTTTCCAGTCCCCTCCAACCTGATTTCAATATTTTGGTGATCTCAGGCTAGAAATACATTAACCAAGGCCACAAACTCGACCTAACATCTTTATATGCTGGTAGGATCATGCAGATGAGGCACCATTTGCAAATATCAAAACAGAACGCCAAAGGTGGTCTGCAAAGCTTTTAATATCAGGGAGGTCTGGAACCCAGTATGTTGCCATGGTAACAAAAATGGTATGCTCATATTGTGGAACACATTTACTAGAATCTTAGTGCAAAGAACCAAGTATTTATGATACAAATTGGCTGAGATATCTTTCTCCATCATACTTGATCAAAATTTGGTAGGGTTTATGACGTCATCACTTGGCTAATTTGCATATTAAAAAAACTTGAATATCTCCAGAACAAAAAGAGATATTTGAAAATGGTAAACAGCATTCTTCTTCTCGTACAGACTACGTGTTTATGTGCCAAAATGGCTTCGATAGGGAAGATTCAAATTTCGTCACAGTAGCACTTTAAGCAATGTACATAAACCAACTGTCAAGTCAGAGTTATTAACTTGATGATGTATTATTATTCACCAAAGTGGAGGTGAATAGTGATGGATACAGTATAAATTTACCGAGACGTGAAGCGGCAAGGAGGCAAAAGGTGAAAGGGAACATACAGTGTGTAGGTGATGTTTGAGTGGACGTTAGCCATCATGATTTCGTTGGTTAATCGTTTGGCCCAGTGACAAGTAAACACAAATCGTCATGTGTTTGAGTAACATACACTGTAAGATATAAATGTATACTGTATCTACTTTATAATTGGCTCTTTTAGGAGGCTAAGGGTTCTTAAGCCCTGTATTCCATAGAAAGGTCACTATATAATACATACATTGTCATACACATGTACTAAAAAATTCATGTACGTGTAATAACTAATTTATGACCCCCTCATGAATAAGTAAGCTGAAACGATGAAAAGAGCCACCCAAAGTCGTGGCAAAAGAGTGTGCACAGCTGGTCAATTTGCCAAGTGCCAGGCCCTTCATGAACCCCCCTGCTACTGGACCCAAAATGGAAGGCCACTAAATTGCTTTGACTTAAATGTGGAAGGCGCAGTGGCCTCATGGTTAGTGTGCTCGACTCCGGATCAAGTGGTACGGGTTTGGGTCCTGGCCGGGGACATTGTGTTGTGTTCTTGGGCAAGACACTTTACTCTCACGGTGCCTCTTTCCACCCAGGTGTAGAAATGGGTACTGGTGAAAATGCTGGGGGTAACCCTGCGATGGACTAGCATCCCATCCAGGGGGGAGTACATGCAGAAATACTCCTAGTCGCTTCATGCTACAGAAACCAGAGATAAGCACTGACCTGATGGGCCTTCTGGCTCGTAACAGAGACTTTACCGTTACCTTTTTTTAATTAAGTGTACTTACTGTAAGGTTTCTTCCCTTCTTAAAACTGTTAAAGAACTATTAAAATTACATACATGTTTTTTTAATTCAAGCAGTTCATGTACGTGTACCTCTTTCATTTCAGAAATTCTTCTCAATGCCTTATCTTGACTTTGAGTGAGATTATTCTTCAAAGAAGAAATCAGAATAAAAGTCAGCAATGCCAAATTGCAGTACATTGTTGAGCAACATTTCTGAAATGCTTCACCAAACTTTGTGTAATTAAAACTAACAAGCACATATCAAATTCAGCTGAATAACTGAATCAAGTTAAACAGTCCAATAAATTATGATATATTGTACAATCATGTACATGTATTTTAATATACCAGTTCATCAATCAATATGAAATAAATACATGTACTAAGTAACATTATTTTTGTGCTGCAAGATAACTGTTTTGTCAGGAGCTGGTACTGTATGTTTACCTGCAATTTTTCATTTTCTTTCTGAAGATTCTTATATGCCTCTACAACCTGAAAAACAGAAGAAAAACAGGATTAATTTTCACGAGTAAGATGCCTACATGACTTGTATGATCGCTATTGATAAAGACCCCCTAAAGCCAAAAGTCTTTACCACCTTTGTCTGCATTGCATCAACTCTACTATGTAAATACTGAATTTCTTTTATATTTTACAAAATTCAAATAGGTTTGCCTTTGAGTACATATTGGACTAACAACAAACTACTGCACATGTAGTTAAGACCGTATCACAATACTGTCTACTTTACATATACAGTACAATGTTACAGTAGCTCTTGGCAAAATATTAATATTTAGACAGTTGCTGTACCTTTTTCAAAGACATCGCTTCCTTTTCCTCTTTAATAGCCCAACTTCCCATACAGGAAAACATGTTAATAACATTTTCAACCAATGTCCATGAGATTAATTGAAGGAAAAGAAGAACTTAGGACTCATTTATGATTTAGGACAAAAACAATCTACATTTGTGTCAATCTAAACATTGTACTTATGAACACATGAAAGTAGAAAAAAAAGGTTGAGCCATTTGCAGTGACACAATGTGTGACATGTTCTGTGGACAATAGTTGCCTGTAAATCAATGGTTGAAAAGAACAGTGCAGGATAGTGTTAACTTCAAACACTGATTTCCTTATACTGTACAGCTTGTACACTGTAAATGCTAATTTCAAAGTCACATGTCATTGGCATATCACATGTGGAATGAAAAATGTAGATCTGATATTCAACAGTCAACTGAAGAAAGCAATCTAGTCAAAATATGGAATCCTTCTGTGATTGTTTAAAATAATTTTAGCCAGGTCTTATCTAATTTGAATTTATTATCATATTTATGCAAAGTGTAAATGTTATTTAAGTGTCAACAATGTCAACATTCATTTCTTTTTTCCTTGTTTGCAGTGCATTCCGTTCACCTTGACTGACTGCCTAGGCAACCATTAAAATCTTGCACTGTGCAAACTAACCGTTTCCATAACTAATGAGGAAAATGTAAAACCTAAAATTGTGTTCATCATTTTAAGAATAATTTTGTTCTTTTAAGTGAAGCTCAAAAGACAATTTTTGATTATTCTGGCCATTTTTTTTTTGGGCAAAAAGCACACAAGTTTCTTTCATGACTTTGTATTAAATTTAATTAACTTTAATAAGGACATACAAAATAAAGACAGAGGGGCAGGAGAATAAAAATGGATTTGAGATTTGCTTTTATCCAGCAATTGGTGAAAAAATGTGTTTAGAGTTTAATGGTACATGCACAATGTACATATGTCTGGGTGTTTGCTCATGGCAAAAGTGAAAACAACAACTGGGCTTCTGATATGATGCAGAAAAAAAATTAAAGATTATGCAGACATTTTTGGCCATACAGTCTGTATTATGCGTAAACATGCATTGATTATGAGGAAATTACACCAGATTATACTGAAATTTAAACAATAATTTATAAAACTAATAATTAGGCCCGTCCAATGTATTAATTTTACATAATGGCCGTTTTTATACTAGAGACGCATAATTCATCTGGGACGAACTTGGGCAAACATTTTTTCTGCGTCTGTTAAATTCGTCTTGTATAAGACGGCCACAAGACACATTATGCGTCTGGACGAAGAATCTATTTTAGTGCGTCTTCGAAGATGC
This sequence comes from Montipora capricornis, assembly GCF_036669925.1. Lineage (NCBI taxonomy): Eukaryota > Metazoa > Cnidaria > Anthozoa > Scleractinia > Acroporidae > Montipora > Montipora capricornis. Next base: position 46,956,552 of record NC_090883.1, read on the forward strand.
ACTAAACTGGAAAGTTCGTCCAGACGCATTATGTGTCTAGTGCCCGTCTTTATACTAGACAAATTTAACAGACGCAGAAAAACTGTTTGCCCAAGTGCGTCCCAGACCGATTATACGCCTTGTATAGCTTTTCCTGTCTTTACATGAGACGGACAACACGCATAATTTGTCTGGACGGATT
>NC_090883.1:46961732-46964232 GCF_036669925.1 Montipora capricornis
GCAATGTTCAAGCAGCTAACGAAGTCTGATCAAACCAAAGACTCAGACGAATTGACCATTGTTTATAACCTTGTTGATCTTTCACTCATGAATCTCCGATAATCGAGTGCTCAGTACACATCCACGGTAGCAAACACCAGATAACGCATTCATCCGACAGTTTGTTTTTGTCTATATCCTTAAATTTGACAAATACATCTTACCTTAACATCGAGAAGATTATAAACTCTATCAAGAACTTCTCTTGGGGTAGACTTCGCTTTCGGTTGAGACGTTGGGGTGGTGGAAAGCGAACTCGCTCCATTAGCTCCAGGCGTTGATCCCGACTTTCCGCGATCGCTTTCGGTTTTCTCTGGAGTATCATGGGCACTTTCATTGCTTCTTGGTCCTCTGGAAGCCTAAATTATTAAAACAGGAAAAAGTGACTGTGAAGTACTGTAAGTTTCGTCGAGATCCAGTAACTCTTTGAAATTTTTCCACACTTTTCAAAAGGAAAGTATTCACGCGTAAAACTTTAAATATTCGTACCTGTCCCTCGGATGAATTCTGTTTCCAGGGGCTTGCATCCCCTTCCGATTCCTCGGCGATCCTTTGCTTTAGTTTTCGAAACATCTTCCTCTAAACCCATTTGATCAATACCACCAAACCTGCCGCCATATTGGAAATACTTCAAAATTGCATGACTGAGCACGCGCAGAAAAGCAAATCTGACACGTCAGCGACTCAGCGGAGGGTATTCAAATAATGTGCCAGGTGGGGTGAGGATAATTATCTTATCAGGGATGGGGTGGGTAGTGGTTGAGATTTGTTTAAACGCGACGGTTGCACATTACAAAAGCATTAGGCTAGTTTCGAATTGTGCAGCAACAAAAGAACAGCGTCGAGGTTCAGGAGAATAATTTGCATTTTCCTTTGTTTTGAACAATACAATATGCTAATTATTCCCCTGAACCTCGACACTGTTCTTTTGTTGCTGCACAATTCGAAACTAGCCTATTTCAAGAAGTGTGTCTGATAGTTATCTGATAATCGCTATCTGATCATTTCGCATAACTCTCGCAAAAGCCAGTGATGTAACTGCTATGTTACGCGTCAGACTAGCCTTACATAAAGCGATAATTGTCTGTGACGCGTAAATTGATTGGTGATTGTCTAAAATCCGGCGGAAACGTATTTTCCTCTTGCAGACATTGGTGATACTTACAGAGGGAAAAGAGATTTCAAACCTCCAAAATGGCGGAACTCAAGATGATGTTCTCCAACGTCCGTATGCAAGAAATGAAGCTGTGTTTCGAAAAGTACGCCGCAAACGGAAAGCTCAAGTGTGACGACTTCGGCAATGTGATGAAAGACTTCGGCGAAGAAATTGCCGGTTACCAACTGAGGCAGATCATGGAGGAAGTGCAAAAAGAAAAAGGTGGACTTCTGACATTCGACGATTTTACAGAATTGTTTTCCAAGCTGTCGACCAAAGTGGTAGGAGGTCGGTACAAGCATGCAGTTGATCATCGCGAAGGAGTTCAGCAAATGGAAGATAGCTCGGGGACAAGGCATTCCTTTTCCGATGACGAACAGGTCGGTTTTAGCGACTGGATTAACTCGGTTTTGGAGGACGATCCTGATCTTAAAGGTGAGGAAACAGATAATTCTTAAACTTCTTGCATTGCTTTGAAATTCGAAAAGAACCATAAGCTAATTAAGATCAAATTTAAATTAAAAGCTTGACCAACTTGCGGTTTCCGGCTATCCGTTGAAAATTTTTGCTTTCTACAATAAACTGAAAAACATATTTTGAGTTCTTGTACAAGCTGAGAGTTTCATGAGGCACATTCGGATTCCCTAAAACACAAAATATTACACATAAGCCGAAATTGCTTTACCGAATAATGATATGAAATAAACTGAGCGGCTTTTGTTTAAATCGTTTGTTCATTTGCAAGATGGCGGACATACACGTAGCTACTTTCTCAGCTTTAATAGGATTTTCCTCACCTTGTCATTTTCATTTCACTGGCGGGACCAAAGCTTTGAAAAACTTGCATTTGGTGTTTTTTGTTTATCAGTGTCTAAACGGCCGTCAGCCAGCACTCATTTTAAATTGCGCGGATAAACAGTAAGCTCATTAAACTATTATTCGATCTGAAGACCCATTTTAAAACGTTTAACATTTATTCATTAAAGTTCCTTTACATGATCACTTCAGAATTTTACAAACGAGTGGCTAAAAAAATTGGAAACCCTACGACGCAAGATTACCGAGTTTGCCAAGGTTTTTTTCCTAACATTTGGAAAATCACCAGACTATCGGCCATTTTCGTCAATGTTCGTGATTTCAAAACCTTGACCTACTTCTGGTCGTTTTCAGTGTTTTCCAGTTAGGCTTAGGCCGTACCCATTTTTTGTTCTTTTATTGTCGTCCGACAGACCAGTATTTTTGAGTTTTCAAGAAAAATAATGGGAGGTAGGTTAACTGACTCAGTGAAAATTTTTTTTAAAGCGC
>NC_090883.1:46971732-46976732 GCF_036669925.1 Montipora capricornis
CTACTTACCTAACTTCTTCAACGAATCTAATCCGGATATCCGAAATTTGTCCGAAAGCCGAAATTGGTCGGAAACAGTGTGGCCCAGCGGTTAGGGCGCTTGCCTTGAGATCCGGAGATCCCGGGTTCAAGACCCGCTCTGACCACTCGTTGAATTTGATCCTGGTAGTCCCTGGTTCAACTTCCCACCTGCACTTGTAAATAGCCAACTGGTTTGCCTCCGGCCAGTTGGGATTCTTAACAGTTGTTGTTGTTCTGTTCTGTCGTTTCGTTGTGTTTCATTGGCCCTGAAAAGCCCCTATGGGGAGCTGTCAATTAAGTATGTATTGTATTGTATGTCGTAGGTTCCCTTCCATCATTTATTTATTTATTTATTTGACTGTTCACTCCGAGTTTTCTTTATTTTCCTTGTGTGGGCCTTTCCCAGCCACAACGTCACATTTTTAAGCCAGAAAAGAACCTCTACCCGCAAAAATGAAAATCGTTCTTCTCTAGTAAGAGTTAATCATAGAAAGCTATTGACTGGAAGGGTATTCTTTATTTCCTTGCACAGTCACGTAGGATGTCAAAAGTTGACCTCAACATAATAAAATCGCTTTCCTTTCATTTGCCTAACATCAGCATGGCATTTGCATATTTAGCAACTTTTGGCGATGAGGCTAGTACTTTAGCATGAAATTTTCCCTCACTTTTGATATATGCTAATTTGTGACTTTCGATATGGAGTATACAGCAGCATAGGGTGACAGGCCTTCACGCTCTCGCCAGACCTTCGTCTTTCAGTGGCCGTCTTCAGTAAGTCAGGTCTTTGAAAACTGTGAAACCTTGCTGCTTCGCGACGGGGACGAATGGAAGTTGGATTGCAAAAGCCCAATAGCCGCCTCTCGTTTCTCCTTGATAGGATGACACGGAGTCGACCAAGAGAGACCAAGAGATCTTTTACAAAGATCTTTATTGCTATCTTTAATGACATGCAACCCATCTGATCCCTTGTAATAAAAATGAGCAGAAATCCGTAATCCAGAAGTCTCGATGTGCGATGAAATGCGTCCCAGTTTTCTGTGTTATCTATTTTTAGGACGGCTACTGCTTTCATGTGTTTTTTGTACGATCTCTGCATGATTTTTAATTAAGCTCGAGCAATATTCTCTCGTGCAGCTACTTGGCTGTAGTCAAATCACAATCGTTGTGGTCATCAGCCCCAATCTGATTGGCCATAATAAACCATTTCCGAGTTGCTGTTTGCCTTGGTCTCGAAACGAGACTTGGTGCACAACCATTCAAATGGAAATGAGTGGGGTGTTTTCATGCAAATAAAACTCATCATTTGAATCGTTTAGTACCGACTCGTTTTGAACCCGAGGCAAACAGCAACTTGGTAATGGGCCATTTGGCGGACCCATATTCTAAAGTTAGATAATACTGTAAACTGATGGGTCAGGGTCAATTGAGAGAGATCGCCGGACACTTCTGGATTATGGACTTCGGAAATGGGCCCACGCCCAGACAGAGAAAAACTCCTTCTCGTTTTTATTAGGGACTTGAAGATCTACGACAGCAACTTTCCGACGAAAACGTCAACGGATTCAAAATATAACTTTGCACTATCGTAACACTTTGGCTACAATTCCGTCTCGTCCACGGCGTACAATACGGGCGAAGTATCTTAAGAATGAAAGGTTCACATTTCACATTCTCAAAATTGTTGTCAAAACCTCAAATTTGGTGATTTCACGTCGTTCTTATACATTTTCCCGCTAAAGTATGTGCTGAAATGCGTGCCACATGTCCAGCGAGATTATTTTTCAACTTTCAACCAATTATATTATTGCTTTGGGGCGTTGTCGTTACTGTAGCCGTCGTTGTTCCCCGGGCGTTGTTCCTTACAGTAAACTCTCCATTGGTATCATTAGTTTGTTTGGATCAATCTGACACACCCGTTTTGTTAATCACTAGAAAGCATTAAGTGTAACGTGAACCGATGGAATGAAAGAGAAATTTAGGGTAGGATTTCTAACTTCTATTCCTTATATTCCTATTTGATTCGGAACGCATCCTCAGCATCACGTTTAAGTGAAATTGCAAACGATAAACGGCAAGCTTCTGTTTCTTATAGAAGCTTGAAAATTCTCTTATCCGACCCGATGGTTTGCAACCAATCTCTATACTAGAGACACAGATAACAATGGTGTAATATGCAATTGCTAGTGGACGAACAAAAGGAGTTCATGAGAGTTAACGAGGACGGGAAACATTCCTCGATATCTGTGAAAAACAGGGAGAATGAGCTCATATGAAACAAGGGTCAGGAGCACCCAACGTCAATTTTCGGAAAATTTCTGTTCGGAAGACGATTTGAGATCTAGAACTTTCGGAACATTTGTAGTAAAGTTTCTTGCTTGCCTGTCCTAGGATTTTCGAACATCTAAAACGTGACATGGTATAATTGCCCATTCTTAACGGATATTTACCCTAATAAGGTCACCTAGAATTTTCGGGAGCCTTTTTTCTGGCTGAAATTTTCGAAAAGGTAAGTTTTGATCACTAGACTTTCAGCTAGGGAATACGAACAGGTCAAAAAATTTTAGGGGATAAAAATATGCCTATATCTACCGTTTAAATACTAAAATACGTTTAACAATGCTATGTTAAGTGGTTTTGAACTATATTCTCGTTGGGTGCCCCTGAAGGGTTATTTGAATTTTTTTTTGGAAAATCAAAAATTTCAACTTAACAAATCGAAAGTGGTTCAGCGCTGTCTGTACTCTTATCGACAATTAACGATACTCGTCATCACAGTGGTGAAAATGTTGTGGACTCGTGCGCCTCGTTAGTCCACAACAAATTTTGACCACCGTGATGACGAATATCGTTGTCGATAAGAGTACAGGCAACGCCAAAGAAAGCGTTTATTTCAGAGGGTGACGAAAATCGTGGCACAAAGGAGCAAGCGTTGTCTATAAATTTCTCGCAATATGATTGGTTTATTTCACAAAATGGGCCTTCGGGATTGGCTATTACATTGCTTGACAAATTGACGCGAGCGTAACGCGTAAAGTGGACATGGATTTGCGGTCGAGTTTGCAGTAGGCGGTTCAAGTTCTGACCGCTGGATACCCTTCTTGCGGTTAAAGATATTTCACCCCTGTTTCAAATTCTGTAGCACCTCACGTTAAATTAAACCTATAAGTTATGTTTTTTAATGAACTAACACATTTTTGCTGATCATTTGCACATTCTTGAGGACGCTAGCTTGGTTGAATTAAAACATGTAAAGTAAAGGAATAATCCAACATGACACGCTTTTTTCCGCCAAATGCCGGACAGTGCAGAACCAATGTAAGAATGTTCTCAATTAGTTTCCAAGGTCCTAAATTTTTTAATTCTCTGAGTTCTGAAATTCGTAATGCAACAAGTACCGCTTCGTTTTGCCGTAAGCTGAAAGCATTCCTCTTATCTTAAATATTTATTAAAATACATTTATATATATATATATATATATATATATATATATATATATATATATTTTTTTTTTCTTTTCCTCTCTTTCTCTGTTTTTTAACCTAATTATGATCAATATGACTATCTAATTTATCATAAGATTTTTACAGTAGCTCTGCCATTTTTCCTCATAAAATTAAAATTCTGTTCTATTTATTTATCTGAGGGAGCCCATTCTCTATAAGCCTGCTGGCTTCTTTTGGGCTTCCTCGCCATGAGATTGTAAACAGTAAGACTTTTTTTTTTTTTCTTCTCTCTCTTGTACCCCTTATGGCGAATAAATAAATGAAATGAAATGAAATGACCTTATGCTTAAGTCTATTTTTGCCAGTGCGCACACGGCAATCCGCTAACGGCTAACCGCGTTTCGAAGTTTGTGGTGGACTTTTAAAACCTGATACTGAATTTCGGAAACTTTGATTTTAAAATCAGCTACTGTAAATCATTTCCCCTGAGGGACAAGGGGTCTCTTTTTTTCACAGCACGTTTACGTTTAAAGTAACTAATAAGGCAGTTCTGATTACTAAGGAATGCCAGTAAGTATAAAATGGATTAGTTTTTTTTTTTAAATAGGAGGCGGCTGGCTTCATAATTCAAAGCGACTGGGTACCCATCACAAATTGGCTGTTTAATTACTGTTTTGTTGGCAGGTAAAGGTTGGCATTGTGGACTGGACCAAGGTGAACAGACCCCCTTTCAAGAAATTGAGCGAAAAAATGAAGAAACTAGAAAACTGCAATTATGCCATCGACATTGCTAAGAAGCTGGAATTCTCAGTTGTTGGAATTGGAGGCCAGGACTTGCTTGATGGCAACAAGAAGCTAATGTTGGCTATCCTTTACCAGGCCATGCGCGCCTACACATTGGTTATCCTGCAAAAATGCGCCCAAAGCGACAAGCCAATCAAAGACGAAGAAATCGTGTCCTGGGTAAACGACAAGTTGGGAAAAGGCGGGAAAGATACCAGAATAACCAGTTTTAAAGATCCCAACATTTCCACCAGTGTCTGCGTGTTTGATTTGATCGATGCTATCAAGCCGGGCTTCATCCACTACAACATGGTCAGCAAGGGAGAAACGGACGATGACAAACTGTCGAACGCCAAGTACGCCATCTCAATGGCCCGAAAAATCGGTGCCAAGCTGTATGCGCTGCCTGAGGATCTGGTAGAGGTCAAGACTAAGATGGTCTTGACTGTGTTTGCTTGCATGATGGCTGTGGACCACGCATTGGAGCTTGCTATTCAAAAGAAATAAAAGCTGATTAACACTGGAAATTGAGGAACTTGGACCGGTTTTCTTAATCAATCGTTTCAAGAGTTTTATTCTTTGATTTTAAACTCTGCAACTTGCTGTTCTTGCTATGGAACTATTATGCTGTTCTCAAGATTTAGAATCTGTTCGTACTATAACAGTTTGTAAATTCGTTGGTTGACTGTACTGTGATAAATAAAGAAGAGCATACTTGATCAGTTCAACGAAGCCTTTGGCAATGAGATGA
>NC_090883.1:46981732-46991732 GCF_036669925.1 Montipora capricornis
TCGGTTGAAATAAAAGTGCTACACGGCCAACGTTTGTAAAACATATTAACCCTTCATTGCCGTGACTTTAATATCTTCAGTTCCCACGGCCTCAGCTCCCGTCTGACCTTGTAGCTCAATCTGTAGAGCAGCGGTAATCTAACCCGAAGGTCGTGGATTCAATTCCACCGGGCCCTGGTCAGAGTTTTTCTCTGTCTTTGTGTGGGCCCATTTCCATTAGTAGGGCTAACGCTCACGTGGTTCATATGGGTACAAAACTAGCACTTCACATTACACTCTAATCAGTTTTAACTGATTTAACAGATTTAAAAGTCCGTTGAAATAAAAGTGCTACACGGCCAACGTTTGTAAAAACGAAACCCTTCCTTCAAATTTTTCAAGTTGGGTTGCATTCAATCCTTGCCACCCTAATAGCTAAGCCAAAGAGGCTTATTTATAGTTTTGCTAAATTGTTAAAATAATAGTTTAACCACAACTGAACCATAATTTTTGGTTTTACTTTGCTTCCAATCATCTTTTTTCAGCTTTTCAAAGTAATATTAAAAACTCGTTACATACTGCTTTAAAATCGCCAGAAACAAGTTTATTAAAATTTACATAATTTTAATTTATTTACATCGTTAAAACCTCCCCTGGGTTGTTAAATCATATTTCCGTGTAGCTCGCGCCTGAGGGCTGATGAAGGATAAGCTCAGCCTTCGCTTCCTTTGTGAACTGCATCCAGGCTTACTTCTGTGTCCTTTTGATATCTGTTAACACAACCCTAACATCCGGCGAGGATACAGCGCGTAATTGGCAATGTACAGGAAAATTTATACAGTGTTGATTCATTTCAAGGCGCTTTTGATGCTTACAACAATTTTCATGAGCTAAAATATCCTTCATATTTAAGGAAACTGTAGTTATAAGTAGCACTATTTTTCTGCCACTTTAAAAAGTAGGATAAAATACTTTGGAGATGGGAAACAGCAAACATGACTTTTCTTCAGGCAAAATTTTTACAAAAAGTAATTAGCAAAGATGTTATTCTGTTATAGATGATAAAGATGATAAAGTAAGCCACCGTTATATTTTCAAATCTAGCTCTGCCATGTTGGAATACTGCAGAGCGTTTCGGAAGTAAAGCTGCAAAACGTCCAGGGAAATAGAAATCGTCCGCAGTTGATTATTTAAGAATTGAGACTAAATTGAACTGAGAAAAGCGACCTCCAGAGAGGTGATGATGAAACGTTTCTACCTACTAAGATAATGGTAACCACGATATGAGTTGGCCGAATTGATCGAAAGGGACATGTATTCAGTTAGAAATGTTTACACAGCATCGTCAACAATTCTTGCAAGATAAAATACAAAAAGTGACTTGTGCATACATAATCTGTAAGCCCGCAGATGTCACGAGAAATCCCATAGTTTTCTTTAGTCTTCAGTGTTGAACTTCCTTAGATTCACTCATTTTCTGTCCTTAAACTGGTCCTATTTATTCTATCTTATAGTTATAAGTGCGAAAGTCAGTCTTTTGTCAAAGTGAACCGAATAAAAGAATTTTTTAAAAAGGGAATGATCATGAATCCGAGCAATACGTTCTTTGAAAATAAGTTCTTTTTGTGCGTACACCGAAAACCCTTGAAGAACGAAGACAAATATACTTCATCCTTCATGTAACATCAATCAAAAGAAAGATATTTTCATCTCGGTTTAATGAAGGAAACGTGCTATGGCGGGTACGTGATATATAATGTCAAGGTTGCCAAAGGTATTTAGTATTCAGTTCCTGTAGGTACCTTATTATAAGCTTCCTTGTTATATCGAATCGAAGACTTAGTGGGCACAAAGTCGGGTGAAGGTGAATGCTGCGCTGGCAAAATTGACGGTAAGTGCACACACTAGCCAAAACACAGTGACTGTCCAGATAAAGTAAAAATTTAGGAAGCTTGCCTTTACATCCGGAGTTCCCGGGTTCAAGACCCGTTCAGATCACTCGTTGAATTTGTTGCTGGTAGTCCCTGGTCCAATTTCACGGCCACACCTGTGAATACCCGAATGGTTTGACTCCAGCTAGTTGGGATTCTAAACAGTTGTTGTTGTTGTGTTCTGTCGTTTCGTTGATTGTGTTTCATTGGCCCTGAAAAGTCCCCACTGAGAGTGGTCAATCTGCAAAAGTTTGCTTGCGTGCTTGTTCTGTGTTTTTTATTCATGAAAAATATAAATTTTCACCAGAACATTTATGATGATGATTTCTTCAATTTTAGTTCGGTAAAGAGTGCTTAAATTTCAGTGTCAAGTAATCATAACCAAGTCACTTTATGTGGCTCACTCCTCTATGTAAGTAATCCAAGTAGAAAGGGTCGTCCTTTTCGTTTAGCCATTACCCACGCAAGCGAAATGCGCCCCAAACAGTTTAAGGTCTGGGTCAGGAGCTTTCATGAAATTGTTTTTTTTTTTGTAATTCACAACTTTCTCAAATCCAATAATATACCTCTTTTTCCCTTCAAAATTTGCATAGGAATTGTTTTCGATTTTCATGTGGTGAACCGAATGTTCTTCATCTTCATCTAGTGAACCGAATGTTAGGTAAATTTTAGTGTCATCTGCATAAATCCCAGGGCCGTAGCCAGTATGAGGCAATCCGAGGCAGTTGCCTCAGTCATTTTTTTCGTGACTTTTTTTAATAATGCCGGACTCCAGTGCTGTCTTTAAATGTAGCCACCAAAAAACACCGTAAATACCTACAAAGATAATTTAACTATGGCATTGCCTCAGTGATAATTTTTTTCTGGCTACGGCCATGAATCCTGACAGTAGATGTCAAATGTGTTGAGGTGTCATTTATGTAAATGATAAATGAAATATCTGCAAGAAAGGGGGGATTCTTTTTTTGTCATATCTGCTTAAAAAAAAAAAACGGAAATCGTTCTGGTTGTATTGCCAAGAAATAATTAGTGGCTTCTGTTATAATTTCAACTTCCCGTCTAATAACCTGCCCATCAGCTCGCCATTACCTTGTTAAAGGCCAAAGGTTGATGCATATGCAAACTGACCAAAAGTATGCTAAAAGCTTTTTGTTTTACACTTTATAGATGTGAATATGAAAGAGTTTCTTCAGTATTCCATGGCAAAATGACCTTTACTGTCAGCTCAAATATAAATGAAATAGTAATGAAGTTTTAAACCATTGGCCAATTAATGTCATTATACAGTGTGCCCTTAGACAATAATTAATAAACACCGGCAGATTATAAAATGGAACATTTTACACTTACTCCTGAATCCATGGAAATAATAAAATCAAATTTCAGCCGCTGTTGTTAGCCGTTTCGGGTTTTCTTTGTGTCACTTATAACAAAGAAGTATTATTTTATCACGATAAAGAAATGATGTGAATATCTAGAAAAGGCTATCCCAATAAAATGTTTCCCATCGCCTGACCTACCCATTTTTTTCGCGAAGTTAAAAAAAATGAAAGAATAATAATTAAAAAAAAAATTCCAGATTCCAGATTCACTAGTCGAATAAGCAAGTACTTTAATTTACAATCACAATCTTCTTTTCTTAACAACAATTGGTATGATGTGATGTCCTTGTCTTTAAATAACATAGATACTACGTTTTGTAGTCATGATCATATCAATTTCATCCGCCGCTGCCTAAATTCTTAAGTCATTCCTAAAGGTTTTCGCTCAAACTTTCATACTTCTACATTCTCTCATTCGAATCAATATCTTCACCAAATTTGATGCGCGCAAAATTCTTTTTCACGTAATATTATGAGGATCACAATTAGAGCTATGTGCAAAAACCGAAATGCACTTGACAAAAATTATTCAGTGTCGCGCCCAACTTTCCAAAATCTGTCCAGTAGATTTAGTACAATCGATTCGCGCCGGGAACTGGACCGTTTGACCATTTACACCAAACCAAGACCCTAAAAGTTCAACAATTAATTGGTCCGCAAATTGCCAACGACACAACATTTTCATTTAACTAATGTATTCTTATTTTTCTTAAGTAATGTATTTAACTAATGTATTCCTATTTTTCACGTTACCACCTATAGCGTAGCTCCTACTCCACTATAAAAACTACACACAACCCACAATTATCACTCGATTCGCGCTGACGAAGGGCTAACGCTCGAAAGGTCAGCTTTTAGAATCTCTGTACGGTGGTCATGATCAATTTACATTATCCGAACTCCGTTGATAAAACCAAATTTTTTTTTAAAAGGCTGTTTAGGCATTTGATAGTCGAGTTATTAATATACATCTTTTACCATTTGATTATATATCTTGCAGATACAACGTGATATTTAACATACTAAAGTAAACTGGGACATAAATTTCTTGACTTTGTAACCAGGCTTTCTTAGTTAGCAGTCTGGCCTTCTCTGCATCCCAGACCCATTCAAGTGTTCGTTCTCCTTATTTTTTTGCCCGACCAACCGTCCCACCATAACAAGAGACGGGGCGGTATGAAACGAAATCTTTTTATTGGGATGTCCATTGTGGAAGTCGAAGTATAAATATCAATACAACTAAGGTCTTTGTCATTCAATGCACTTAGCTGTGCTTTTTTCAGTTTCCTCTCATCGTGGTTTGAAGCACACAATCAGGGGATCAGGTCGCTATGGACCGCGCATGGACATTACTTACGGTAGATTTTGTACATATATATCAAACACTGAAATACACTCTTTTTATTTTATAAGAACCCTTTTTATAAGAACGTTGAGGCTGAGACTAACCAAAATTTTAAGAACGTGTTAAGAACATTCCTGAGGCTGAGTCGATTAAGAACGTTTTTATTGCGCTCATCATTGTACTTTCAATGAAAGCATAAAATATAGGGAAATAAATGTAAATTAACCCAACTACTTAACAGCAACTTCAACGCCATTAAAGTCACCAGGTGAAATAAAGTCCGATGTAAATTCAAGAAAATCTTAAAATTTTCAGCCTCACATCGCAAAAATAGGTAAGAACGTTCAGCCTTTGCTCCAAAATTGTATCTCGCAAAAATCAACTTGGCTTCTCAGCTGCTGACATTTTACAACTTTCAATGCATTTGTTGTTTCAACATTCGCAAGCCCTTGCCCCCCGGTATACATTTCGTTTTAGTTCAAAAATAACAAAACACGCTCTTGAGTAAAACTCACTCGTTTCTACTTTAAGTTAAATAGTCTGCAAAAGAACTAACTTGAAATTGTTCTGACGCACGTCTTCCTGCATGTCATGCATGTCTCGCAGACTGAACTTTGCACTAATCAAACGTTTATTTATTCCAACTACTAAGAAAGGACTGAACATTTTGTTTCAGCTTCATGATTCCTCTTCTTTTCTCTAATCTGATGTCAGGTAACGAAACCGCCCCTACAATAGTGAGTTCTCTTCAACGCAAAACACAGCGCATAAGCAAACTCAAGTTGCGATGCATTCAAACCTTGCCATCCTAATACACCTTATTCCAAAATGGCCACCATTTTAGTATTCTTTTGTTCGCTTGCAAATTAGCACTTGTACCTAGCACTTGTACCTAGCAAACTTAAGATGTTATTCTGTTATAGATGCGATGATAAAGCAAGTGATACCGGTATACTTTCAAATCTAGCTCTGCCATGTTGGAATACTGCGGAGCATTTTGGAAGAAAAGCTGCAAAACGTCCAGGAAAACCGAAATCGTCCGCAGTTGATTATTTAAGAATTGTAGCTAAATTGAGCTAAGAAAAGCGACCTCCAGAGAGGTGATGATGAGACGTTTCTACCTACTAAGATAATGGTAACCACGATATGAGTTGGCCGAATTGATCGAAATGGACAAGTATTCAGTTAGAAATGTTTACACAGCATCGTCAACAATTCTTGCAAGATAACATACAAGTGACTTGTGCATACATAATCTATAAGCCCGCAGATGTCACGAGAAATCCCATAGTTTTCTTTAGTCTTCAGTGTTGAACTTCCTTAGATTCACTCATTTTCTATCCTTAAACTGGTCCTATTTATCCTATCTTATAGTTATAAGTGCAACGGTCAGTCTTTTGTCAAAGTGAACCGAATAAAAGAATTTTAATAAAAGGGAATGGTCATGAATCCGAGTAATAAGTTCTTTGAAAATTATGACAATCGTCCAAATCGAACAACGCCTGCATTCTATCTTTGTGCGCGTACACCGAGAGCCTTTGAAGAATGAAGACAAATATACTTCATCCTTCATGTAAAGTCAATCAAAAGAAAAATATTTTCATCTCGGTTTAATGAAGGAAACCTGCTATGGCGGGTAAGTGATATATAATGTCAAGGTTGCCAATAAGGGAATAACATGACTTTTGAGGGAATATTGTTTATTTGCGCCCGCGTAGTGTCATTTGCGGCCCGAGCGCTTCGCGCTGATATCAAGAATGCGAGTTTTAATAATACAAGCAAAGTGAATAACGAATTCAAAGTCACTTCAAATCATCATGTAAGTGTTGATTGAACAAGCTATTAAAGAATCAGCTCAGTCCAGTGAACTTATTTAAAATTACCGAAAAACTGCGTAGAATCGTCTATAAATAATAGGCATATCACAAAATTGAAGCAAGAACCAATCAGCTGTAGGGCTGATAATGCATTAGCAGCCCACCGTCAGTCTTTTGCGGCCCGCTGAGCGTGTGTTTTGAATAGACCGATTTTCTATTTGGCAGCGTATATTGATAATAATGGTATTTAATATTCAGTTCCGGTAGGTACCTTATTATAAGCTTCCTTGTTATATCGAATCGAAGAATTAGTGGGCACAAAATCGGGTGAAGGTGAATGCTGCGTTAGCAAAATTGACGGTAAGTGCATACACTAGCCAAAACACAGTCCAGATAAAGTAAAATTTCGAGTATGAATTAAATTCAGAATGAATATTATTTCTCTCATCGGTATTTGAATTAAGTGTTAAAAATGGGAGAAGCGTCAAATTCAAAGACAACGTGTACTAAGGCTTCCTTGCATTAGAGAATAACAGACAAATTTTATTTTTGTCTCCGCCTTATACAACTGCAAAATATATGGTTTATAAAAGCAGAGAACCTGAAATATAGCTTTGGGTAATTATTGTACTTAAATTTAAGTATTTTAAGAATTATGCCGCTCATTCATTTTTAGTATGAGAATTTTTGAAGGATCTAGTTTCTTTTCCTTTTCTTTCTTTTTCTCTCTCGAAGATACGTACAAGCTTGTCATTCCAAATGAAATAAAGTTTTATGTTTATGTGTGTTATGTTTGTAGAGAGATGCAGTGCGGTACACTGGTTAGGAGTTTCCGGGTTCAAGACCCATTCTGACCACTCGTTGAATTTGTTCCTGGTAGTCCCTGGTTCAATTTCTCGGCCGCACTTGTAAATAGCAACTGATTTGACTCCAGCCAGTTGGGATTCTTAACAGTTGTTGTTGTTGTTTTGTCGTTTCGTTGATTGTGTTTCATTGGCCCTAAAAAGCCTCCATGGAGAGTGGTCAATTAAGTATGTATTGTGTATTGTATTATGCAGTATGTCATCTGGAAAGTTTGCTTGCGAGCTTGTCCCTGTGTTTTTTATTCATTAAAAATATAAAATTTTTACCAGAATACCTATGCTGATGATTTCTTCTATTTCAATTCGCTAAAGAGTGCTTAGATTTATTGTGAAGTAACCATAACCAAGTCGCCTTTTGTGGCTCAGTTCTCTACATAACTAACCCAAGGGTCGTCCTTTTCGTTTATCCATTACCCACGCAGGCGAAATGCACCTCAAGCAGTTTAAGGCCTCAAGCAGAAAATGATGTAGGATATAACATCAAAGACAAACGCTTTTCTGATGCAAATTAAATATTTCCAGCATCTTACGTTTGGAATGACCGTCCATCGTTGTCAACAAAAAAATTGTGAGGACAGAGGTCATTTTTCGGCCCGGAATTCAACCACTGACTGTTGATAATTTAAAACTAAAACCTGCCGAGAACGATCACTCTAAGCGTAGAAATTAAAGCTGGATATGTTGGATTTCCACTTGAAAGGTTGATTCATTAATTCCGCCACCGCATCGCTGATTCATATTTTCATCACGTGACCAGTCACGTGATCAAAATTATACATTGAGGCAAAAGAGGACAACAAGCTTTTTCTTCAGGGAAAGTTTCATCGGGTTGTAGGATATCTGGGGAAAGATATTGGCGATCAGCTACATTTCTGAACACATTTTCAAAGCCAGGCCTTTAACTGCTTAAGGCAACGATTGTGAACTCGATGTTCCAAATGGATTTTGTATTGGTATGAGATTTTGTGGTTTGTTATCAGGTTTCATCTAGGTGCATGTTTTAGTAATCCCCAGGGATATTGTCATTGAGTTATCAGGCTATTTTATAAACAGATAGCAAGTTTTGGTTGTTCTCTCACTCTCGAAATTTCAACTCTGACTCTCTCAGCTACAATCAGTGGCAAACGCAGTTGGGACGCTAATGACAGGATGGGCCTGAAAACCTCTCAGATGTCAAAAACCAAGCATAACTGTCAAAATTCCACCAAGAGCTTCAAAATGCAGGTCCCTCCTCCCCCAATCAATGTTCAAATAGACAAGGAAATGTATGTTCACTGTTGGCAACATTGTCCAACTTCATAGGGTGAATGTCCCAAGACGTTTGCCACTTATTGTGGCCCCCCCCCCTCAAACCCTCTTGATCGGACAGATTTTCTTTTATTTTTCCTCTAATCGAATGGTTGGATTGCCTGAGTAACCCACCCATTATGAAGTCGTTTGTTGTGAATTTTAAAGCATTGAGGGAGAAAATAGTTTACGTTCGTTTGAGCTTAGCGCCGAGTAGAACGTAAATGTTGTTATAATTTGCGACTAAATTGAAACCGAATTGCGGATACCACACGATTTCGAAAGACCGGCCTGTGCAAATGCTGCAAGATGTTAAATAATATGGGGTTTTCTTTTGTTAGCTGATTGTTTGAGAAAAAATAGTGTCCTATCTGTAGTGTTTCCATGGTGCTGTTCGTATAATGACATGCGTGTGTCTTGCACGCAAGAAAATTGAACGTGTTTTTCTCCTTTCAGCACAAATTCATAAACCTCCTGAAAAGGGAAATCATGAGGTTAACCCTGTATAAAAACAATTTCCCAAACTAAAAAACTTACAAAAATTTCGATAACTACTAATTCAATAAATATTCAAATAAAGTTTAAGTCTACTCTTAAAAACAGATAGTGATTCGGCATGTACAATATATCTTAGCAAATCGTTCCGTTTCCTTGCAATGAGAACAAAGAAAGAATATTTGTAACAATTACAAACCGCGCTTCTGCAGTAAAGTTTGTCGTCGTGAGTAGCTCTTGTACACTTTTGGCAAACTCAAAGAAATCTGTGAAAGAGATATTATTACATTGAACCAGAGATAGAAATTCTCTACGCTTTTCTAGTGTTTGCCACTTCAGTAAACTGCAACGATGTTCATAACTCATTTCACCCCGTTTCTGTCTTAAAGCAAGTACTTTCCTAGCACCACAATATTCTTAATCAAGTACGGGCTCTAAACAGCTAGGAGTCGTATACTCAAGTATGGGTCTGACTAGTAACTTGTAGAGCTGCGAAAACACATCTTGGTTGGTTTTTTCTGATGGACCGCTTTATGATACGCAATACCATATTTGCCTTATTTACCGTTGCAAGCACATGGTTACCCCAGGACAGGTCAGAACAGGTGGTTACCCCGAGGGCCGTAATATTCTTTACCGACCTAAATTGCCTTCCAAGCGAGTAAACAGGTCTGGATTTATCCTTTCTATGTGTAATACGCATCACCTCACATTTATCTGGATTGAAATGCATCTGCCATTTATTTGTCCATACGCCCAATCCATGTAGGCCACACTGCAAAGCAGGGTTATCAGGATCTGGTAAACCGAATGTGCATAAATCCTGATGGCATTTATGCAAATGATAAATAGAACATCTGCAAGAGAGGGGGGATTCTCTTTTTGTCATATCTGCCAAAAA
>NC_090883.1:47006732-47014232 GCF_036669925.1 Montipora capricornis
TTGGTGAGGTACTTTACATAACTTTAAAATGGACATTAATGGGGAAGTTACAGCTCATAAAGAGATGCTACATTAATAATAGGCGGTTTGGAGAACTTGTTGGCGAAGCTAAGCGCCGGTGACATGGTGGAACTAGAAGCTAAATATCACAAATCAAGCTTAACAACACTGAGCAACGACAACAAGGTCAAAAGCGGCGAAAGTAGATGACTCACGTGAGTAGATGACTCACGGAATTGTCCTTGCAGAATTAATTTCATACATAGACGAAAGTCGAGCTGAAAGTAAGAGTGTTTTAGTGTTTAAGATGACAAAGCTGTCGGAAATGTACACATCCAGATTAAAGCAACTTGGCATTGTTCAACCAGGCGCTCTGCACTCAACTAGACTAAAGGATAGGATACTAGCAAGTATTCCTAGTCTACGAGCCTACAAACAGGGTCGGGATACGTTGTTGGCTTTTGATAGCGACATTGGAACAGCACTACAGCAAGTCTGTGAAGAAGACAAAGACACTAATGCAAACTACCTTGCAAAGGCAGCCACTATTGTTAGGAAGGAAATGTTGGCTACCAAGTCTACTTTTAAGGGGACATTTCAAAGACAGTGTCAAGAGAACTCAGTTCCATCATCTCTTGTGTCTTTGGTAAGGATAATTTTGTATGGGCCAAACATTGCCCAACATTCCACTCACTGTTGCCCAGTTACTTCAGTTCAACTGCTTTTTCCGTCGCCGTGAAACAAATTCAAATTGTGGTCGCCATAGTAAGGACCGAGAAACTCCTGTTGCTGTTTACGTTGGTCTAACTGTCCATGAAAAAACGAGCAAACGATTGCTAGTGGAAACTATTTTTAAATTGGGCATATCGATTTCCTATGATCGTGTTCTTGGCATCTCAACGGATTAGATTTGAAGAGGATGGTGTTTTGTGCCCCATTAAACTACGAAGAGGCCTGTTTACAACTTCAGCCATAGACAACATCGACCACAACCCCAGCTCAAACACGGCCCAGGGTTCGTTTCATGGAACTAACATTTCCCTTTTCCAAAATATACCTGAAGGTCATCCAGGATGTGAGCGAGAGGCGATCGTCATGGCAAATGATACTGGATCAGTTACTAAATCAATTTGTTCTTTGCCAGAATGGTATGCGGAGGTACCCCCTGCTCTTCTGCGAGGCGAAAGAGCACAACCACCAGACATGGGTAGACCCGAAGGTGCCGATGGCTGTTTTCTATCAAGGGCAATCACTGACGAATATGAATGGGTTGATCAAGTGAAGATATCAGTAAATCAAGAATAATATCAGGGAGAGACACCAGTAGCTTGGGCAGCACATCATGCCAACTTACAGCCAAAGCAAGCAGTAATGCCAGCAATAACATCGCTGCTTCCTTTTTTCCCAGATGAGGCTAAAAATGTGCCAATGATTCGCCACTCGATGGACGTGATCAAGAAAGCCACAGAATACCTCAACCCTGGCCAGGTCCCAGTCATAGCAGTTGATCAACCGTTGTTCACTGTAGCCAAGCAAATACAATGGAACTGGCCTGAGTCCCATGGCGAGCAACACTTTGTTTTCATTCTTGGAGCACTTCTTATAGAGATGGCAGCCCTTTCAGTTCTCGGTAACTGGCTAGAAGAAACAGGAGGCTTCCACAGACCTATGCGCGCCTTCTGGATGGTGAATTTACAGTACAGAAGTGTTTTCAGCCATCGCCATTGACCAAGAACATGAACAGAATACTGCTATGGTGAAGGGTCACGGGGGAGCTGTTGGGCTGACAGAAAATCCTGCCGCTCTACGGCGCTGGGTGATTTTTGGTACAGAAGTTGCAAGGTTGATAGCAGAATTTGAAGCTTTCTCAGACACAGCATCACGAAGAGGCAAAAAGCACCCAGCTATCTTTCACTAAGGATGTGAAGTCTTTAATCTCGGTCATCGATGACATGGGAAATCCGTTCACTGATGAAAGTGGAGATCTTCTCGTTCTTGACACTAAAGATTTGGGTGATTCTTCTGAATTGAAAACAGTAGAAGAGATCGAAACACTTGGACAAGAACAGTTCGAAACATTCGTCAAGGAGAGATTAAGTGAAGAATAAAACAAAGAACATGCATGATCCTATTAAGAAGAATACGCTTCCACTGTTCAGAAGTCCTCGCCAGAAAGAACCATCCAAAGACAAGCAGCAAATCTCAACTTTTAAGAGTGACTGTGCCCTTTTCTCACGGCTGTTTATCTCGTGTCAAACAAGAGAAGGAGACTTGGACGTTTTTTTTTTTTAAATGAACACCAAGGTTGTCCACCATCAATATCACAAAATAGAAAGCTTCGTCTTCCAGGAACGAAATCCGACCTGACAGACTGCATTCAATCACTTTCGCAGCCTCGAACCAGTGCCCCGACACTAATAGATGTAGCTATAATTGATGGTACAGCAGCTATTAACATGCTAAAACCAACAAATACAGTAAAAACATTTCAAGAGTATGCAGATCTGGTGTTCATTCCATATGTCAAGGGCCAGCTGCAGCATGTTTAAAGACTTGACATCATATGGGACGAGTATGTACCAAACAGTTTGAAAGCAACGACCAGAGAAAAGAGAGGACGTGGTATTCGCTGGCGTGTTCAGTCTTTGACAACTTTTCCAAAAAACTGGAAGGAATTCCTGCGTGTAGATGAAAACACGAAGGAACTATTCAGTTTTTTAGCAGAACAGATTCCTCCTGTAGAGTTCGGCGATGGGAAGCTAGCCATTACCATGAAAGGAGAACTGGTTCTTTGTAGTCCACTGCGGTTTGACAGTTCTAGCGATACTCCATGTAACCGCGAAGAAGCGACACCAGAATTATAGTTCATGCAGCAGATGCGTCGAAAGCAGGACACAAGAACATCGTCATCCGTACTGTAGACACTGATGTCGTTATCATCTGCATTGGCATGACCCAGAAGCTTAACATCAATGAGCTGTGGATTGGCTTCGGCAGTGGTACTAGTTTGAGATAACTAGCTGTTCATGAAATTGCATGTCGTCTTGGTCCTGAAAAGGCAAGATCACTACACGTGTTTCACGCTTTTAATGGCTGTGATACTGTTTCTTGTTTCTCTGGGAAATCTGGGATCTCTGCATGGAGATCTGATCTCTGGGATCTCTGCATGGATCACGTGGATGGGCTATGAAGAAGCAACTTCGGCATTCCTTCAATTGTCCAACAACCCAGATGATGTGAGTGAGAAAGCTAGAGGGATTCGTTGTTCTTCTGTATGACCGCACCAGTACCAAAATGCGCGTTAACGAGGCATGCAAGCAGCGGTTTTCACGGAAGGCAAAGTCTATTGAATCTATATCCCCAACACAGGCTGCTCTTATCCAGCATACTAGAAGAGCAGCATACCAGGGTAGACATTGCTGGGGTCAAGCAATTGTTCCAGTGATGAACTTGGCATGTCCGCACAGGAAGGCTGGAAGCCCCTCTGGACCACATTGCCAGACGTATCATCATCTTGTGATGCACTTATAAAATGTCGCTGCAAGAAAGGTTGCAGGTCTAACTGCTCATGCATCCAAGTGGCTCTTAAGTGCACTGCACTTTGCACTTGTGGTGGAGACTGTGTAATAGATTGATTACGCTTATAAAGTTGGGGGAATAACTGATTAACTGAGACTGCAAAAGTCATGCGAAAGCTTCGAATTCATAGAACTGAAAAAATCCAAGATGGCCGCTATTGTTGCAACCTGCAGTTACTGTACTATCACAAGTCAGTCAAACACCCCTCCCCTTTTCTTTAATTAATTTGGGAACAATATTGCTGAGGTGTGAAGTATTTAATATAAGTATCGAGAAGACTTAAGGTGGCTCAAAATTTACAATTTCCAGCACATTCCAAGACTT
The DNA here is from genome assembly GCF_036669925.1 of Montipora capricornis. Taxonomy (NCBI): domain Eukaryota; kingdom Metazoa; phylum Cnidaria; class Anthozoa; order Scleractinia; family Acroporidae; genus Montipora; species Montipora capricornis. Next base: position 47,010,636 of record NC_090883.1, read on the forward strand.
AGATTTTGATGTGTCAATTTTCAAAAACTTAAGGTGGCCCTGAACCCCATATACAGATTTTTTTTAAACTTTGCCAAAAGTCGCATCTTATCCCGATTATCAAAATTCTGTAATAAGAAAGAGTTTCAACGTTCCGTTTTTGAAATATAAGCGCTTAAAGGTGAAATTAAGGGTGTTGTTAGCGGGTCATTGTGTTGCTATGGTAACCTATTGTGTAACGCAATTAATACCACCGTGTTCTCCAGTGATTGGGCAGTTTTTTGATACCACGATTGTAGCATCAATTGATAAAGAGTGGTAATTATGACCCATCAAAATCTAAGTCTTGGAAAGTGCTGAAAACTGTTTTACGCCATCTTAAGTTAACTGCAGATGGCCCCTCTTTTCGAGGTCACGTGATTTGCTTTTAAATACTGAGACTTTCTGAAAGTGCCTCAACTGCTCAAACCAATGTAAACACCTCCTAACTAGTGTTGTTGTCTAATAATCATTGACATGTGTTACATGTGAAGCAAACCTAAAGTCAGATGAAAAGACAACACAGTTGTGAAGGTCAAGGTCATGACGAAAATTACCTTGTCGTGTGTAAAAAAAAACCTTATAAGTTCCTGTGTTGTATTGTTAGTTGATGATATCATGACGTCAAATACAAGTAATACCAATGTAATTTGGAACATTTTGAATTAATGTGATAGGCCAGAATGGGTATCTTGTTAGTCTAGCCTCACTTTCATGCATAAAGCCCCTTAAATGGCCTAGACGTAATTTCTGTCAATGGCTCCATACCAAAATCTCTTAAGACTGCCATAAACAGCCTCTGTGCAAAATTTGGTGCTTTCTTCACAAAGTGCAGCATTTTTCACATATCCGCCAGACTAATATTAGTTAAATGAAAAGCGTCGTTAATACCGTGAGGATTAAGGGTGCCGATTTGGAAGATGAATTTTTGTTCCAGATTCTTGCGGCTTTCCGTCGTACGTAGATGTAGGGAAAGGCCGCAGACAGCCATGTGTTTTTTTGAGTGGTTAGGGAGATTAAACTGACGAGCGACTGGCTTAGATGCATTCTCGTCATTCTTCTCAACATCGCAAAGGTGTTCGCGGAATCGGTCGCCTAGTCGTCTACCTGTGTTGCCAATCTATCATTTATTGCATAACGTACAGGTGAAACGATCGGTGATCTTAACAGATCGCTAAGGTCCCGATATCTTGCTAGTGTTAACAATGAAAAGACAAGTTTTGCATCTTGAGCGCGCACATTTGAAAGTGCCGGGTTGCTCGTTAGTTTTGAGCGCGCTTCTAACTAAAAAGTTGCCTACATTTTTGTCGCGTTTGAATTAAATAAGTGGAGGTTGCGAAAATTAAGATTCTACCAGTCTCGGGATCATTCTGGAGTGGTTTAAAATTATTACGAATGATACTTTTGACTGCGTGATTATGAGGATGGAAAGTTAGGGTGAATGGAATTCTGTCATTCTTATCTTTTTGTGACGTTTGAAGTGCTGACTGTCGATCAAATTGTTGGGCGCGATGATGGCCCGCTTTGACCACAGAGACAGGATAGCCACGTTTTTCGAAGAACCGGCACATCTCCTCTGATTTGCTGGAAAAATCGGAGTCATCACTAGATAGACGTCGAAGTCTACGTTTTTGAGAATAAGGAATGGAGTTCTTGACATGTGATGGATGTGACGATGACTACAACAAATAACTGTGAGAATCTGTGGGTTTGTAGTGCACACTGGTACATAGCACATTGCCATTAATAGAAACTTTGTCTTTTCATTGTTAACACTAGCAAGATAAGATCACCGATCGTTTCACATGTACCTCCGCAAATGTCATTTATTGCATAACCTGTACGTTATGCAATAAATTATACATAGGCGAGACAGGTAGACGACTAGCTATAGGCGACCGATTCCGCGAACATCTTCGCGATGTTGAGAAGAATGACGAGGATGCATCTAAGCCAGTCGCTCATCATTTAAATCTCCCTAACCACTCCAAAAACACATGGCTATCTGCGGCCTTTCCCTACATCTATGTTCGACGGAAAGCCGCATGAATCTGGAACAAAAATTCGTCTTCCAAATCGGTACCCTTAATCCTCACGGTATTAACGAGCGCTTTTCATTTTACTAATATATTCCTATTGTTCACGTTGCCATGTTACCACCAATAGCGTAGCTCGTACTCTACTATAAAAACTGCACGTAACCCACAGTTTCTCGATTCGCTCTGAAGAAGGGCTAACGCTCGAACCGTCAGCTTTTATAATTTCTGTACGGTCGGCAATTTACATTATCAACTCCGTTCATAAAACCAAATTTTTGTATACTACTTCCCCACCGTCGCAGCACCACAGTTTTTTTAGAAACTACTCCCTTCATTCTAGTTAAAGTGATCTCTTGTTACAGTTTCGCTCTCCACTAATTTACAGTAATTTTGTAAAGTAATTAACAGTAATTTTGACTCCACTACCCAATCAGACACAACACAACTGTGTAGGTACATGGGCATGAAGGACAGCAAGCGCCGCAAGCCGGTTTATTTTGCTTGTCTTATGCATACAAACTCCGCTCCCGCATAACAATACGTTAGCATACTTGATCGTACTGACCTACTAAAAACTTGTTACAGGAAAAGTACACTGGGCACTTGCCGGATACGAAAACCCAGAAGGGTTACCCTTCGGCAACGAGGGAACGCGTATTCTCCAAACCCTATGCAAGTGCCACTACCCCATGGAGGCTAAGGGGAAATGTTAACAAAAAGTAGCCAAAGAAAGCTGAACCTAGGCTGATTCAAATCCCTAACGGTTCACTTCTTGTACGACAAATTACCCATAATCCTCACTAGACAACCGGACCCAGTCCCATTCCTGTACATTTCGCCGGCTACAACTGTCAGAAATATCATATATTGACTGCACTACCCAATCAGACACAACAAAACTAACTCACTCACAACACAACTGTGTAGATACATGGGCATATAGGACAGCAAGCGCCACAAGCCCCTATATAGACAGCCAAAGGTAGGGCTTCGGTCTGCGGATACATAAAATACTTTTAACATAGATTAAGCGGGCCAGTGCCCTGTAGACATCAAGCTTAACCTTCAAAGAATCATTGACGTATACATATTCTTGGCCTTTTCGGTTTTCTATCTACCATGCCTTTGAAATACTCTTTCTTTCACATCTGAATTAGCTTTTAAGGTAGCACTTCCTGATCTACCGGACTGAGCGCTATAAATAGCTATATCAGGTACAATTTCTCTGAAAGAACTTTAAATGACACCTTTGCCGGGGACATTTTTCCTAATCACTTAGCGTGGCTATGTTAATTGATAGCAAATACTGTAAATGCAGGGCCAGATTGAAGGGCGAAACTGGAAAGGGTTAATTGAGTCCCCAACGTATCCCTTGCGAAGATCTCAGTCCATCTATTGAAGGCTCTGTGATAAGCTTTGAGAGCTCCTGGAACCCTGGAAGCCAGGGCTGACTGCTTCTTCTGGTCTTACAAGTGTAAAACCGTGCGGTTAGTGGAAGTCATTGAAGATGACCATTCGCTGCTGAAAATATCTGAAATGA
>NC_090883.1:47019232-47024232 GCF_036669925.1 Montipora capricornis
GCTTGATAATGTGCTTTCCTAATAGAAACCTAAGATCTTCTAAGAAAAACTCTTAATGGTACCTAAATGCAATCTTAAAACATATGGATATAGAGCGTTCTCTCACAGGGCTCCTACACTATGGAACGCCCTGCCAGACGATTTTAGGCAAGTGGAACACCTACAAACGTTCAAGTCTAAACTTAAAACCCATCTATTTAGGCAGATGTAGTTTTTGTTTTCTTTGATTTTTACTAACTTTTATTCCATTATCTAATTGATTTTATATTTACATTACCATTATTGGAAAGCGCCGCTGGATCTTTGAGTAGCGCTGCGCTATATAAGTTATGTATTATTACTATTATTATTATTATTATTATTATTATTATTATTATTATTATTACCGACAAAACGAGAAAAAAATTACCGACTACCGACAGAAAAATTATTAACTAACTACCGACATGCACCGACATTATCGATATTTGTTTTCAGGAAGAGGAGATCAGAAGAGCATTTTGAATTTTTTCTAGTTTACAAAGTAACCACATTAAAGGTAACTATAGAATTTCCCGTCATCTTCTTTCTCAGTTGGCCGGAGAAGAGCGCGGTCTCATTTCGCAGAAAAAACTTCCGGTACTCGAGCCCACGAAACCTCCCGCTGTAATACTTCAAACACGTTGTTTGTTCACGGTCCAGCTATGAGTGGAATCATTACAGATTTTTTTCCGAAAAGGCAAAGAATCGAACCCCACCGTAGCCGGGTTCCGGTCTACAAAGATAAACACACAAGAGTATTGGAATTGAAAAAACACCGGACAGAATTTTTGGGATTGAAGGAGCAAGCTCTTCAATTTGGAATTGGTGGTTTCTCGATAAAGCTCTTTTGCTTGACAAAATCGTCCACGGGCAAATGAGAGAAATTTACTATAGTAATAGACAGAATAGATGGGCTGTGGCAACTAGAACGGGCAAACTTAATGTCTGATGAAGGCAGCAGTGAGCTCTACGTTTAGTCGTAGAAAGCTCTATTAGACTGAATAGTCTTGGTACAATCATGAAGGATTCTATACATCCAGATGGGCAGCAAAGTATTATACGCATGACAGGTCGTCCTATCCCAACTCTCAATCTGCTGTACCCCTTTCAGCTGTTGCAACGATGGCACCCTTGCCAAGTGAAAGAATAACACCAGGAATGGAGGAACAGATAAAATAATTGTTAGAGGGCTACAGACCAGGAGACAGTTGCTCAAAGCCTGATTAGAGCCAGCCGTTGGTCAAGAGCTATCAAAACCTATAGGTTTCCATGGTATTTAAAGCTGGTTTGCGCTAACCAGACTTGGAGCAACCCGGGCCAGTACGCCAGAAATCGCAAATGAATACGACGTAGAGCAACTAGTAAAAGAAGCCACCAGAATTCATGGAAATACAAGAAATATTTTGGACCTGGTGTTCACAAATAATAACACCATTGTGAATAATGTCAAAATTACTCCTGGGATTAGCGACCATGATATTGCTTCCTTCACGGTTAACTTGGCGCCTTAGAAAAAGCGTTTAGCCATGCAAGCGTAAGATTTACAGACGAAAACGTACTGACCAGGAAAAGCTAAACCAGCAGCTTAGAATCTTTGCTACTCAATTTGAGAACTAGACCACGATCATGTCAGTTGATGTAAAATGGAAGGTATTTGTTCAGAACATAACCTCTATCTTGGATGACTGTATCCCTCATAAATTATCAAGCTCGAGGTTTAACCTTCCATGGTTTAACAGATCACGTTAAAATTCAAAACATACCAAAAATCTATTAAGCAAAGCCTAAGATCTACTAGAAATAAATATTATGCTGATTTCTCTGAAGAATCTCTGGAAGAAAACCCAAAAAAGTTTTGGGCTCACATAAAGCACTTGAAAATCCTGGAGTGTCAGACCTTAAAATTGATGAAGACATAACTACCGATGATAAGGGCAAAGCAGAGATATTAAATGAGCACTTTAATATAAGTGTTTTCACCGAGGAAGATTTATCCACTGTCCCAGACATGGGCGTTGATCGCAAGCCATGTGTCGGTGCTCTTAAGATTACGGTTGAAGGAGTTGTAATACAACTTAACTCTCTGAACCCTCACAAAGCCAGTGGGCCGGATGGTATACCATCATGGTTCCTGAAGGAGAATGCTGCGATCATAGCTCCGATATTGAGACACATTTTTCAAGAATTCGTGGACACAGGTACGGTACCCGATCCATGGAAGGAAGCTAATATCTGCCCCATCTTTAAAAAAGGGAAGAAATCAGATCCAACTAATAACAGACCCGTCTCTCTTATTTGTGTGGCCTGAAAAGTCCAGATATTGCTAAGTCTTTAAACGCTTCAAAGTCAGTTCATGCTGCCGTACTTGATTTCACGAAGGCTTTTGACGAGGTCACTCATAGACAGCTTTTGATTAAATTGAATCACTATGGCATAAGGGGAAATCTACTGCAATGGTTTGAATCATTTCTGCTTAAGTGTTGCCAATCTGTTATATGTTCTGGAAAGTCATCGAAGCCCACTTCCGTTACTTCTGGGGTACCACAAGGGACAGTGCTTGACTCGTTATTGTTTCTGTTACACATTAACGACTTGCCAGTGAATCTTAAACCCCAAACAAGGCTCTTTGCTGATGATGCCCTAGTTTATGGAGTCATCTCAGCTGACATCGATACAAACAATCTTCAGGACGATCTCTGTAGTCTTGGCAATGGCAGGATAAATGGCATTTGAGCTTTAATCCATCGAAATGCAAAATTATTTGCTTCTCTAATAAAAGACATCCCCCAACAAGAACTTCTACGTTTTGCAATGCGATATTCGAACAAGTGGACTCTATAACTTACCTTGGTGTTACCTTAAAGAAGGACTTAAAATGGTCTGAACATATTTCCGACACCGCTAGAAAGGCGAACAAAGTGCTTGGATTGGTTAAACGAAACTTTTGGAACAGTTCTCGTGATGTTAAAGAAACTCTCTATAAATCAATTGTTCGCCCAAAGCTGGAATACGCGAGCGAAATCTGGGACCCATATTACCAGTTAGACATCCATGTTGTTGAGATGATTCAGAGGAAAGCCGCAATGGTATACGGTGAGTTTCTGTCATCCCGTTAGGCTTCTGGGAAAACAAACTTGTCGGCAGTGTCACTATTGTCAAGCCACAAAATGTGCATAACATTGTCAGTAAACTCCAATTCGTTTTTTTTATTTTTGTCCTTGACGAGGAGATCCTTCAAAAACAGGGCAAGGAAATAACCCCATTGTTCTCTTCTGACTCTTCTTCGGTTGTGCTTTACTGCGATCACTTCCTCTGCCTTGAAGTAAACTTCACACTGCAGTAAGGATCGACGAAGGGGCAGCTTCCGATTACCACATCACAAGCGTCTTATCTTAAAGACTCTACAGATTCCATCAATTTCATTGAAGAGACGAAAATAGGAAAACGAACTTTCCTTGTATCGATTGTTACTCCCCTGCTAAGGGTGTCTTTGAATTGTCAGTGCATAGAGTCTTCTGTGCTTATTTTGTTAGGCTTGAGGGGGTTGGGGTAATGCGTAGATTTATCTGGTGGACACAGGACCGCGCAACGGTGGCTCAGTTGGTTGAGCATCGGGCTGTCATGTGGGAGGTCGTGAGTTCGACTCCGGCCGGACCAACACTCAGAGTCTTGAAATAACTGAGGAGAATGTGCTGCCTTTGTAATTACATCTGCAAATGGTTAGACTTTCAAGTCTTCTCGGATAAGGACTGTAAATCGGAAGTCCCGTCTCACAACCCTTGTTGGAAATTAAATAGTATGGGACGTTAAAGAACCCACTCACTGTCCGATAAGAGTAGGGGACGTAGTCCCCGGTGTTGAGGTCTAACCTTATCTGAACGGGAGCATCTTTCACTTCCATAAAGAAATTAATTGTAAACTGCGTAACAAGCAGTCTGGCTAAAGTCCCGCACAAAGTGTTGTAAAATTAGTCCTTAAATGCCCCGTGGTGGGAGAGACTAATTAATAGCAAATCATTGTATCATTGTATCAGGAGAACATTTAATTAACCTGCAATGGCGTCGGAAGTCATTGAAACGCGAATGGCGTTTTAGTGCATCTTTAAACAAAGTATACCCTTATGGAGCTCAAGAATGGAATGTCAATTGGATAAACAAGACAGGCGGTGAAAAATAAATATCTGGAATCTCAAAAGCGACGAGTGATGGACTTCGACAACAATCTTTCGCCCGTCGAGCCGAAATTAAAGTGAGCTGTATTTCTAATATTTCGCCAAGAGTAGTGTTATTCACAACACCGAAACCAAGTGGAAAATTCTCTGGTAACTTATGGGTTCAACAAAGACAGAGAAGGAATCGAACACCTTAAGTGGGTCTGTGATCTCTGTTGTCTGGCTATTTGCATTTATTCGTACTCAACTCTGCACAGTCTTCAGGTAAAAAATAATTGGAAATGTGACAGCCAAGATTATTTGAAAGAAAGCTTGTCGTTTATTTTGTGCTTCATTCTTCAAGGAAAAGGTTCTTCAGGAAAGGGTTTCATCCTGAAATTTATTTTGTTGAGTATGGTAATTTGACACGATTGAATTTCTTGTCTTCACGCACGCAATGAAATAGGAAGGGGTTTTTGCCTCTAATGTGTTGTTTAATCAAGAAGATAAACGCTAAAAGGTTAGCACAACGTTTCGACGTTGTCGCGATGTCATTGCCAAGTGAAAGAACAAATTATAAGCCGCATATAAGTATTATATGTGATACGCAAGGAGACAGGATTTTTTCTCTCTGACAAATAGTTAATGGTAGGCAAGTTTTTAACCTCAGAAAAATATGTGTTTTGTCATTATAGTGTAAAACGAAGTTTATTTGGGAAGCCAACAACATTTCTTTAACTTCCTGGTTAATGCAATTTATTGCTACGACTAACTAGTGCGAAGCTTCTTCATGAAATTCATGCTTTTTGCGAATTGTGAGTGTCATGAA
>NC_090883.1:47034232-47059232 GCF_036669925.1 Montipora capricornis
CCATTCGAGGTCTTACAATAATTAATTAATCGGGCCATAAAGAACTGAGCCTAGGAATTGGCATTTTTTCCGTTTTGGGGTCTTGAGTTTTCTTTTCTCTTGTTCTCCTTTTATTTTACTTATACTTTCTTAAAAGTTTTATCATTATCAATGTCTGAGCTGTCAAGCGATTTTGCATTTTTTCAAGGAATATGTTTGTAGGGATTCTGTACATATTCACGAAAACAAACCAGACTCGAACATTATAATAAGCTAGGACAATGTACATCCCGTAACAAGAACACACTTGTCTCTTTTCTTTCGTTTAGCGCTAAACGAGAGATGCACTATTTTTGTAGGCTAGGGCTAAAAGGCTATAATGTTAGCTTCCTGTTAACCTATAAAATGTCTGTGATTGTAATACCCGAATAAAAAGGATTTATTTTCTCATAGGAAGTCAAATAAAAACCAATACTTTAATTTACGTTCACTACGGCCACTTATTTTTCTCTATCTCCAAAACAGAGTTACTTATCTAGCAACGGATTCGTTCATCGTGATCTGGCTGCTCGCAACATTCTCCTTGGTGAGGACAGAGTGGTTAAAATTTCGGATTTTGGACTAATGCGGCACGTTGAGGAAGGCCTTTACACCCTCAAGAAAGGGAAAAAATTGCCCGTTAAGTGGACCGCACCTGAGGCACTCTACAACAGTGAATATACCACGAAAAGTGATGTGTAAGTTTTGTAAACTGGCAGCAAACACATATTAAATGAATGTGATACTCACTAAACAAAACTGCAGCTTCACCACTTATGATCTCTTTGTCCGTCATTTCACGTACAACACTGATACGCAAACTTGGCGAAAGGAACACCATAAGCAAATAATTTTCTTATAGGAAGACAGTCTCTACGTATGAAGATTTTTTGAAGTTATTTCTGTGTTTCGCAGTATAAAAAGGAGACAGAGTTTGGTTTGATTCTGAAGAACAGCGCACAGCTGCATGGTTATACTATAACGTTCTGCAATAAATAGCTCACGCGCTCTTTTTGTTTTTATTTCAGATGGTCTTTCGGAGTCGTACTCTGGGAACTTTGCACAATGGGTAAACGAAAAAGGCAATATAAACCCAGAGCTAATACCTTTAAGGGAACGATTGGCGCAAGACCTTGGTTCCAGTTTAGCCAGAGTGAAATCTGTTGACTTTGCATAAACGCCTTCTGTGGCGCATTTATATCAATTCGGATCTTAGGAGCTTTTAAGGGTTTCCTTTTAGTGCTGGGTACTTTCTTAAAATAGATAATTTTAACTCGGCATGAACTTGTGATTACTGGACTCTTTGGACCATCATAGGAAAATAAAGTTGAAGTGTCATCTCTGGTCAACTCTTTTTCTCTCTGTTTTCCATTCGATTGTAGGATACTTTTACGCATGCGTCCTTGTGTACACGCTTAAGTAACGTTAAGATCCTCTTTTTTTCAGGAGGAAATCCGTACCCTGGAGTTAACAACAAAGAGTTATACAAGCTTCTTAAGACAGGTTATCGAATGGAGAGGCCAGAAACGTGCTCCAATGAGCTGTAAGTAAAGGTGCAAAAGAAACTTTGCAAATGTGGTCAACTTGTTTTATATATAATTGCATTATTAGCAGAACCTGAATGCTTGAGGCTAACAGCAATAACTTTGACAGTTGGCATTTTTGACAACTTAAAAGAGTTGAACGCAGTCCTGGAGTCAGAGGTCTTAATCTCGTTTAAGGTGATTCCCTGGTTTTGCATTGCGCAACCCTACTGGGCATAATTTATTGTGTCATTGGCGCGCGCATTAGCTCGCGCGCATTAGCTGGCGCACATTGAGAAAATGGCGGATTTTCATTGACGCCAAGCTAAATCTGTCAAGGAATAGCTATTTTCTTCTGAACAATCACGGTGACCCCCTCCCCCCCCCCCCCCTTTTTAATGGTGTTATGTACCCGTAATGGGTACACGGAAAACATATGTTAAGGAGAAAAAAAAGTTGGATAGTAGAAGTTGTATTATTTATATAAAATGATGTGAAACTGCATTTGGAGCCAGACAGTGAGTTTGATGTAGCGGTCCAATTTTCTTCCAAATTTTTTTGCAAGATCGAGCAATTTGAAATCACTTTGCTGAAAGATTTTAACCCGGAAAAACAGGTAGGCTCAAGTTTTCAATAATATTCAGTTGCTTTTGCTATTTAAGAACATTTTTTCCGCTTGATCAAGTTTCGAACGCTTCTCGCGTAATTCAGTAAAAAACAATAAAAAAGAAATGAATGCAGCGCGAAAACAAGCACGGTGTCCCCATCGTTTTATCGCACTTTTTCAATGTTCTGTGCATGAATATCAATTGTGCCAAGTTTGACAAAAATCTCGATAGTACGTTATTTTCAAGGGAATTACCGTAACATATCAATATACCGGGTACAGTCCTATTGTTTTAGTCACGTGGACCACATTGCCATTTGGTGCTGAAATGCAAATTTGAATAAATAGTTAAATGATGACAACTAGGAAGGCCCACTTGATCAATATGCACTTTTTCAAAACGTTAACCTTATATTTTTGGTGTCCATTTTTCCTAAAGTGTCATAAAGATTTCTAATTTTCTTTATCGAACACCAAACCAATCCAATCCAATCGTAAATCTATAAGGCATCAAAGTAATTACTCAGATTTTTTACCGCTCTTTGCTAGTTTCCAGCTGGTGTCAGAGTGTTGGAAAGAAGAACCCAGCAAGCGGCCGACATTTGACCAGGTTTCGACGTCACTGGAGAAGATGCTCATGGAGGGAACTCCTTACTTGGATTTTGAATTGCTTGATGAATCCAAGGAATATTACAGTGAGAGGCTATCTGAAAATGATGCTACCACCTAGTACAGAATACTAGCCAAGCTATCCTCTGCCTTACCTGCTATTATAGCTGTGTTAATTAATTAGTCTAAAGAAAATCTCCGCAAGACACAAAAAAGCACACCAGAAGACACGTAGAGTGCTCAAAATTTGGATGAGTTTTGGAAACAGGAGACAAGTACCGAAAAATACTAACGCGTGTAAATGTAAGAGCAAACCTGGAACAAGTCTTCTGTTTTGTTTCACAAGAAGTTCCGAGTTTGCGCACAAAGTAGCCAATTAAATCATTTTACAATAAGTTTTCTGCAATTTGTTTTCATGAAAAGCATCATGATTATTTTCTCTTTTCGCTTGTTTACACTCGGGACTCAACCCATGTGTATAACAACTTTACCTCTTTTTGTCTTTGACAAACAGGATGTGAGTGATCCGCGACGCCATATATATGGCTTATATGTATTGTAGACGCCGAGACTCAGGTAGCGTTTACACGAACGTGGTTTCATTTGTAAGTTACACGGCACCGATCGAGACCGTAGGCTAAATACCAAAAGTAGAGCGTTTTCAAAACGATACGGTTTCATCTGTCTTGAAACGGCGAAACCGCATCGATTTCAATACGGTTACTGTTTTGGCGCGAAATTTGCATTGTTCGATTCAAAATGGTGACTTTAGGCCGTATTGCAGCGCTCGCTTTTTCTATCACGACTTTCATTTTTGGCGTGTAGACACTTCCAAACCGCATCGATTTTCACACGGTTTCGAAGTAATGAAACCGTGTCGATGTGAAACCGGGTTTGTGTAAACGCTCCGGCGTCAAAGAGCAAGATTACTTTTTCCGAGGATGTAGCGTTCACGCCGCGGTTGTGTACTTGTAAAACAACGATCTCAAGTCATAACACAATTTTTTGTGTTGGTGCCCCGTCTCTTCCAGAACTGTTCCCCACCTGAACGAACCTACAAAGGGGTGTCAAATTTGCATTCCGAAGGGAATTGTCAGAAAATGTTTGTATATGGTTAAGAGCCCCTGTGAATGGATTGGAGGCCATTAAAAAGTCAGTGGACGTTATCTCTGTCATTGATGGACTTTTAGAAGCGGATGTTTCGCTAAAGATCTGCCATCAGCAGTATTAAACTAGACCAAATGATTAGAATCAACGAAAGCCATTTAGCCTGCGGCGGTGTTATTGAAGATGCACTTTCACGCTACTTTAGAATCACTGTTGAAAGCTGAAAGATTAGTTTGAATGCTTGGTACACGTCGGGATTTTAAGACATATGTGAACTAACATTAAGTAACAAAAACCCATGATGTGCTCCTTCAATATCGAAGGGTCATGTGAACCTTTTAGTCTTCAAATGATAAACAATTAGAAAATTTATCAACTTGTAGACTGATTGTTGGAGGTTATTAAAGTGAATGAGTAAACATTGCATCCAAGGGGCGATTTTAAGCTGTCTTAGCGCGTGATTGTAATAATAACGGCATTGATTGTATTGTGGGACGCGCGGTGGCCTCATGGTCAGTGTGCTCGACTCCGAATCGAGTGGACCGAGTGGTCCGGGTTCGAGTCTTGACCGGGGACATTGTGTTACATTACTCTCACGGTGCCTCTCTCCACTCAGGTGTATAAAAGGGTACCGGCGAATTTAATGCTGGAGGTAACCCTGCGATGCACTAGCATCCCATCCAAGTAGGAGTAGAAATACTCGTACGCGTAGTCGCTTCATCCTACAGAAACCGGAGATAAGCGCCTGATGGGCCTTCTAGGCTCGTAGTCGTAGCAGACTTTACCTTACCTACCTACCTACCTGATTGTATTAAAGACGAGCTGCTCGCCATTTTTCAACCTTTCATAGTTACATGGTAACGATACCCGCATGCATGCATGCCGACAGGCATTGCGTCCCGCGGAACAACTTTTATATATGAAAATCCTGTCGGAGCTGAAATTCATCCAATCAGTTCGTTACGATAAGCAATGCGAATTTCCATAACAAAAACAAACGGTCAAAAACCCTGTCGGTTGAAGGTGGGCCTTAATTAAAACTATCAGAAATGACTTCAAAAGACAGAGTCAGATAATTTCAAATTAGAGTCCATCGGTCTTCTGTCTGGTGGATCGAATTAAGGGAGTGAGAGGAAAAGGGGATCATAATCCCACGCTTTCCGTACTCTGTTCTCCCGTGCCCTGTTCTCCTTGATGCTCAATGAACAGTTCTTCAGAAAAGCTTACCAGTTGAGCTGAGGCAGACTGACTCTCTCAGTACGGTTCGAGCTGGCTGTGGGCTTTTTTGTTGTGATGCTTAATACACGGCACTCACTTAAAGCAGGCTTTTTATCTTATTATAGTAATGTTCTTAGACTTGTAGCCTTGATAGTATTTTAATATTTAAAGTAATGTATGTTTCTCGTCAAATCATTAAAAGTTAAATCAATCAATCAATCACTTTTTCGCCTACCCAGCCTCGATAAATTATTTCTCTCCTACCTCCCACCCTTTTAGATCCCCCCCCCCCCTCCTCCGGCCTCCCCTCTCCCGCCTCACGTACCCCTTCCATCTCCCCTGTCTCCCCATTTAGGTTTCCAGCTATATGATGAGGGCGTGATGGAATGGAATGCACACCGAGATGGAATGCATATCTATTTTTAGGACGGCTACTGCTGTATTGTGTTTCGTGTACGATCTATGATTTTGCATTAAGCACAAGCAATAATCCTTCGTGCAGCTACTTGGCTGTGGTCAAATCAGAAGCGTTGTGGTCATCAGCCTCAATCTGATTGGCCATAATTATATAATAGCCCATTTCCGAGTTGCTGTTTGCCTTGGTTTCGAAATGAGTGGTGTGATTCCATGCAAATCAAACTCATCATTTAAATCGTTTAGTACCGACTCGTTTGGAACCCGAGGCAAACAGCAACTCGGTAATGGGCCATTTGGCGGACCCATATTCTAAAGTTAGATAATACTGTAAACTGAGGGTCAGGGCCAAATGAGAGAGATCGCCGGACACTTCTGGATTATGGACTTCGGAAATGGGCCCACGCCCAGACAGAGAAAAATCCCTTCTCGTTCTTATTAGGGACTTGAAGATCTACGAAGGCAACGTTCCGACGAAAACGTCAACGGATTCAAAATATAACTTTGCAGTATCGTAAGACTCTGGCTACAATTCCGTCTCGTTCACGACGCACAACACGGGCGAAGTCTCTTAAGAATGAAAGGTTCACATTTCACGTTCTCAAAATTGTTGTCAAAACCTCAAATTTGGTGATTTCACGTCGTTCTGATACATTTTCTCGCTCAAGTATGTGCTGAAATGCGTGCCACATGTCCAGCGAGATTATTTTTCCACATTCAACCAATTATATTATTGCTTTGGGGCGTTGTCGTTACTGTAGCCGTCGTTGTTCCCCGGGCGCTGTTCCGTTAAACTCTCCATTGGTATTATTAATTTGTTTGGATCAATCTGACACACTCGTTTTGTTAATCACTAGAAAGCATTAACTGCAACGTGAACCTATGGAATGATAGAGAAATTTAGGGAAGGATTTCTAACTTCTATTCCTTATATTCCTATTTGATTCGGAACGCATCCTCAGCCTCGCGTTTAAGTGAAATTGCAAACGATAAACGGCAGGCTTCTGTTTCATATAGAAGCTTGAAAATTCTCTTATCCGACCAGATGGTGTGCAACCAATCTCTAGAGACACAGATAACAATGCTGCAATGTGCAATTGCTGGTGGACGAACAAATGGAGCGAATGAGAGATCTTTTGTTTTCGTCCACCTACATGGTGACAATGACAACGTGAAACATTCGTCAATATCTGTGTAAAACAGGGAAAATGAGCTCATTTGAAACAAGGGTCAGGAGCACCCAACGTCAATTTTCGGAAAATTTCTGTTCGGAAGACCATTTGAGAGCTAGAACTTTCGGAACATTTGTAGTAAAATTTCTTGCTTGCCTGTCTGCACTAGGATTTTCGAACATCTAAAACGTGACATGGTATAATTGCCCATTTTTTAACCGATATTTACCCTAAAAAGGTCTCCTAGAATTTTCGGGAGCCTTCTCTTTGGCTGAAGTTTTCGAAAAGGTATTTTAAAGTATTTTAGGGGATAAAAATATGCCTATATCTACCTTTTAAATACTAAAATACGTTTAACAATGCTATGTTAGTGGTTTTGAACTATATTCTCGTTGGTTGCCCCTGAAGGGTTATTTGATTTTTTTTTTTTGGAAAATCTCAAATTTCGACTTGACAATTCGAAAGTGGTTCAGCGTTGTCTGTACTCTTATCGACAATTAACGATACTCGTCATCACAGTGGTGAAAATGTTGTGGACTCGAGCGCCTCCTGAGTCCACAACAGATTTTGACCACCGTGATGACGAATATCGTTGTCGATAAGAGTACAGGCAACGCCAGAGAAAGTGTGTATTTCAGAGGGTAACCAAAATCGAGGCACAAAGAAAGAGCAAGCGTTGTCTATAACTTTCTCGCGATATGATTGGTTTATTTCTCAAAATGGGTGTTCGGGATTGGCTATTGCATTGCGTGACAAATTGACGCGAGCGTGACGCGTGAAGTGTAGTCTAGACTCTTATCGACAGTGACAAATTAGCTAATCAGATTGCGAGATTACAAGCAACTGTGGCAAAAATTGATGTTTGCCGTTTGCTCTTTGCCGTACATTCAATGCTAATAGAGACATTTAGCATCGCGTATTTTTCGGAAAACAGCAAATCTTTGAGTGACACGTGACATGGACTTGCGGTCGAGTTTGCAGTAGGCGGTTCAAGTTCTGACGGCTGGATACCCTTCTTGCGGTAAAAGATTTTTCAACCCCTTAAAATTCTGTAGGACCTCACGTTAAATTAAACCTATACGTTATGTTTTTTAATGAATTAACACATTTTTGCTGATCATTTGCAGATTCTTGAGGACGCTAGCTTGGTTGAATTAAAACATGTAAAGTAAAGCAATAATCCAACACGACGCGTTTTTTCCACCCAAATGCCGGACCTTTTGCTAAAGTCTATATTGGCCAGTGCGGCACACGGCAATCCGCTAATGGCTAACCGCGGTTCGAAGGTTTCGGTGGACTTTTAAATCCTGATACTGAATTTCCCTCTTTAGTCATCGGATGACGGAAACTTTGATTTTAAAATCAGCTACTGTAAATCATTTCTCCCTGAGTGGCAAGGGGACCCGTTTTTTTCACTGCAAGTTTACGTTTAAAGTAACTAATAACGCAGTTCTGATTACTAAGGAATACCAGTAAGTATAAAATCGGAGGGGGCTATTCTCATAACTCAGAGCGACTGGGTACCCATCACAAATTGACCGTTTTTCACTATTTTATTGGCAGATAAAGGCTGGAATTGTGGACTGGAGCAAGGTTAACAGAGCCCCTTTTAAGAAATTGAGCGAGAAAATGAAGAAACTAGAAAACTGCAATTATGCCATCGACATTGCTAAGAAGCTGGAATTCTCAATTGTTGGAATTGGAGGCCAGGACATACTTGATGGCAACAAGAAGCTAATGTTGGCTATCCTTTACCAGGCCATGCGCGCCTACACATTGGTTATCCTGCAAAAATGCGCCCAAAGCGACAAGCCGATCAAAGACGAAGAAATCGTGTCCTGGGTAAACGACAAGTTGGGAAAAGGCGGGAAAAAACTTGGACCGGTTTTCTTAATCAATCGTTTCAAGAGTTTTCTTCTTTGATTTTAAACTCTGCAACTTGCTGTTCTTGCTCTGGAACTATTATGCTGTTTTCAAGATTTAGAATCTGTTCGTACTATAACAGTTTGTAAATTCCTCGGTACACTGTACTGTTATAAATAAAGATACTTGATCAGCTCAACGAAGACCTTTGGCAATGAGATGGAATTTTGTTTAAAATCCTGTGAATAAACAACTGTGGTGAATAATTTTTTAAACGAGAAAAGAAAAGATATATTTCCGCTGGGCCTTTAGTTGTTGTTATCTTCTTTTTAGCGTACAGTTCTCAACCTTGTCCCCAGGGTCGTCTCTGCTTTCAACACGGAAGCTAATCGCCGAGAAGACCTGGGGACCGTTTCTAGAAAGTCCCGAAAATGTTTCGGGCCCGAAAAGCCATTTGTGAAACTGCCGACCGCTTGTTTTTGAAAGCCGATCTTTCAACATGTTTTCAAAGTAACAAAAAGAAAAAATGGCTGTGAAGTTTGACGACTTAAATCCTCTCAATTCTTGAGATACAAAGGGAATTGTGACACCCGAAAGTGGCCCGTAACGTTTCGGGACTTTCGAGAAACGGGCCCCAATTCCCAGTTGTTCAAAAGGTGTATAGCGCTATGCACCGGATAAATCACTGTCCATTGGATAGCGTAATAGGCCTTTTGCAACTAACGATCACATGGTACAAAATCCGCCATGCTGGAGGGCAAGCTCATTATTATTCCCCCACTGGGACATTAAAGCAAAGAGACCTGAACCAGTCAAGCTTGACTTGCCTTTGTTTTAATGTCCCAGTGGGGGAATAATAATGAGCTTGCCCTCCAGCATGGCGGATTTTGTACCATGTGATCGTTAGTTGCAAAAGGCCTATTGGTTTGGCTATGATGTATCCACTGGATAGTGACTTATCCGGTTGACAGTGCAATCCATCGTTTGAACAACTGGGGCCTGGAGACGAGGTTGGCAATATCCCTGCAGCTCAACCCTCAAAATAGAGAACAACAATATTTTATTATAACAAGATAGATTTCACAATATTTGTTACCCCACAGAAGCATAGTTATTCTAGGTGGGCAACAAAACTAGAACAGGCTCAATAAAGAGAATAAGAATTAAAAAGAAAAATCTTACAAAATAAAATAAATTAAATCGGTCTAATCTGGATCTAGTAATGAGGAAAGGAAAGAAAGATTAACTGTGCTCATATCAACAGTCTGCAAAACCTTAAAGTAACCATATCTAGCGTCTTTAACTCGTAACTGTAATTCAACTGACAAAGCCGAGGTAGACGGTGCGCTCATTTTACCCTCCCCCCTCCCCTCTCCATCAGTGCTCCGTTTTACGGGTATTTAAAGCTACTTAAGCTACACTGTAAGGAAGACAGGGATACGAGATTCCTTCTGAAGCGGTTTGTGCATTTTTCGTTTGAAAAGAGGTTTACTTAAGTAACGTAGCTTAGGAGGAATCATTTTCCAAATTCTCGCACCAGTTGTGGAAAAGGAGAACAATTATTGACTGGTTTTAAATCTCTAGACGTATAACTGACCGGCAGTTAAGGGGGCTGTGTAACACCAGTGCAGTTTTGTGTCGATTTACCATTTACTCGTCCCTTCTAACTATACAACTTAATGTTAATAATTGAATAATTAAACGGTATAATCAAAGTTACAAACAACAGAGATCAACTTTTACTTAAGTAACGTAGCTCTGGAGGAATCGTATTCCAAATTTTCGCACCATGACCAGTTGTGGAAAAGGAGAACAGTTGTTGAGCGAAGAGTGAATCTAGATCTCTGGACGTATAACTGAACTGCAGTTTATAATAAGAATGGATCTGGTTAGGACGAATGAATAGTTCAGAAATATTTGGAGGAGCGCATTGATTAGTAAATTAACGTCGTGCATTGAAATAGCGGAGGACTGAAAGCACAGAAAGTTCAGCGGCAAAACTTTTTTTCTTAATAGCATCATTCCAGTGGCTACTGCCGCTTAATTTGCCACGATAGCAACACGACACCGTATTCGAAGAGCCCACCAAAATCGATTTTACGGACGCGAAACCTCATAAGACGGAAAAGATCTTAAGAGTTTTCAAGTTCGAAAGGTCTGCTAGGCAGTTAACGAAAGAAATAACTGTTTGAAACGCAAGGGGCAAGCACGAAAGTATGGCTAGTTATCACTGAAAAAATGGGAAAAAAATCTTTAATCGAAAACAGAAATAAAAGAGTAACGAAATTAACGAAACATCCGGACTTTCAACCGTGCAAGCCCGACTCGCACACCATTACGTGTTCGCATTTAGTTAACGGTCACATGTCCTCACCCAATGCGAGCCATTTATTTTCTCCTTTATTTTCATTTCGGTCTCTTTCGACCATCCCCTGTTAACATTATTACCTGTACTGACGCCGCCACTCTTACTTCGACAAAATGAATTTCTCATTCACCTTTGGTTAATAAGTCGGACGGGCTTACGTTTCAAAGGGACTTTCTAAGGTTTGTTAACTAAAGACAGATCAGATTTAAATGGAGGCAACCCTGCACTGATTTTTGGCTGGATGCATTTACCGTAGGGGGTCAATAGAGTATACTCCGCTAGTCCTTCGACCAGTGTGAATGTTATGTCTCCTGTCCAGCAAAGCTCCATGATTGCTGGCCTGAGGCAGAGGAAATAATGCAGTGAGACACCAGTCAACAAGCGAAGCTGAGAAACAACAGGGCCCAGTTGTTCAAAAGCTTATTAACGCTAACCCCAGATTAAAAATTAACCAAGGAGTTTATTTCACTACTCCCAAATGCTGTACAACGCTGATATTCGGCAAACTTTACATTAGAATATGTCAATCTTGAAAAACAAAAATGAGCAAAAGAAATTGAAAATATGAAACAAACGTTTACGCTAATCCTGGATTAAGTTAATCGGCTTTCGAACAACAGGACCCAGGCTGCTAGCGCGAGAACCGAGAGACAACAGGTTGCCAGTGCTTCTCAAACCTATAAAGGGTTCAGGTGCCCCGCCAGTCTACGAACTTGCCTTTCGAGAATTGGACTCCACAGTCATCAATGAACTCGTGAACACTACCAAGTAGACATCTCATTCGATACAGAAGGATTTGCAAGCGACAACCCTTTCATGAAATATCCCTCCCTTCTTGATAAATATCATATCGTGCAAACCAGTGGTGGTGACATTTTACGCTTTGTTTCCAGTCTCCATTGTCCTGCTCGAATGAACTCTGTTTATGGGTACAGACAGTTCTTTTATGAGCTTACCAAACAACAAAAAGTCGAATTCACGTGATTCGTGCTTCGGAAACAATGTACAAAACAAATCTTTCTTCTTCAACGACATCATTCAATAGGCCATTTACGAATTACCTTTGGCCTCTTTTTCAACCCGAGGTTTGCTCCATTCGTATGAAAATGAGTTTAATTTGCAGAAAAAAACGAGTACCAGGATTTGCTTTGAAAAAGAGACCAAAGGTAATTCGGAAATGGCCTATTGAATAAAATCCCCTTTCATACGACTTTAAAACCCAATTTTTGTTTTGAATTGGAGGAGCTAATCAACTTCTATTGTGACGTCGCTTCGCGTTCTGGACTGGGTACAAATTATGCGACTTTCACACCGATTGGTTGATTTTGGCCACGTGGGCAATCTCCGGCTTTCTGATTGGTAGAGCCTAAGCCGCTGCCTTACACAACTGTGTTTTAGCGCGCCAAAAGTGTTGGATGTTGTTGGCTAACAATATTGGCCACTGGCTTTCAAGGGGTTTTGTCACAATATATAATTTTTATCTTGTGGAGGTCAAATTAAAACTAAGCACCCTCAACTACCATTGCTCAGAACCAAAATGCCCCTAGAACACCAAAACAAAGATACCAGGATATGTAACCAACTGTTTTTTTACGCAGCACAACATGAAAACTTGAAAAAGTTGGCTCAAATTTTTCAACAGACTTAACTGATTAGAGTGTAATGAGAAGTGCTAGCTTTGTACCCATAGGAACCCTGTGAGTGGTAGCCCTACACATGGAAATGGGCCCACACAAGGACAGAGAAAAAATCTGACCAGCGTGGAATTGAATCCACGACCTTCGGGTTAGGTCAGACGGGAGCCGGCCGTGGGAACTGAAGATGTTAAAGTCACGGCAGTGAACATGTACAAGTACAAGGAAGGGTGCTAGTTAGCACTTCACATTACCCTCTAATCAGTTAAGTCTGTTGAAATATAAGTGCTACACGGCCAACGTTTGTAAAATGTAACCCTTCCTTGTACTTGTACATGTTCATTGCCGTGACTTTAATATCTTCAGTTCCCACGGCCTGCTCCCGTCTGACCTTGTAGATAGTTCAGTCTGTAGAGCAGCGGTAATCTAACCCGAAGGTCGTGGATTCAATTCCACCCTGGTCAGAGTTTTTCTCTGTCTTTGTGTGGGCCCATTTCCATTAGTAGGGCTAACGCTCACGTGGTTCATATGGGTACAAAACTAGCACTTCACATTACACTCTAATCAGTTTTAACTGATTTAACAGATTTAAAAATCTGTTGAAATAAAAGTGCTACACGGCCAACGTTTGTAAAAACGAAACCCTTCCTTCAAATTTTTCAAGTTGGGTTGCATTCAATCCTTGCCACCCTAATAGCTAAGCCAAAGAGGCTTATTTATAGTTTTGCTAAATTGTTAAAATAATAGTTTAACCACAACTGAACCATAATTTTTGGTTTTACTTTGCTTCCAATCATCTTTTTTCAGCTTTTCAAAGTAATATTAAAAACTCGTTACATACTGCTTTAAAATCGCCAGAAACAAGTTTATTAAAATTTACATAATTTTAATTTATTTACATCGTTAAAACTTCCCCTGGGTTGTTAAATCATCCATGTAGCTCGCGCCTGAGGGCTAATGAAGGATAAACTCAGCCTACGCTTCCTTTGTGAACTGCATCCAGGCTTACTTCTGCGTTCTTTTGATATCTGTTAACACAACCCTAACATCCGGCGAGGATACAGCGCGTAATATGCAATGTACAGGAAAATTTATATAGTGTTGATTCATTTCAAGGCGCTTTTGATGCTTACAACAATTTTCATGAGCTAAAATATCCTTCATGTTTAAGGAAACTGTAGTTATAAGTAGCACTATTTTTCTGCCACTTTAAAAAGTAGGATAAAATACTTTGGAGATGGGAAACAGCAAACATGACTTTTCTTCAGGCAAAATTTTTACAAAAAGTAATTAGCAAAGATGTTATTCTGTTATAGATGATAAAGATGATAAAGTAAGCCACCGTTATATTTTCAAATCTAGCTCTGCCATGTTGGAATACTGCAGAGCATTTCGGAAGTAAAGCTGCAAAACGTCCAGGGAATTTAAATAGAAATCGTCCGCAGTTGATTATTTAAGAATTGAGACTAAATTGAACTGAGAAAAGCGACCTCCAGAGAGGTGATGATGAAACGTTTCTACCTACTAAGGTAATGGTAGCCACGATAGGAGTTGGCCGAATTGATCGAAATGGACATGTATTCAGTTAGAAATGTTTACACAGCATCGTCAACAATTCTTGCAAGATAAAATACTTGTGCATACATAATCTATAAGCCCGCAGATGTCACGAGAAATCCCATAGTTTTCTTTAGTCTTCAGTGGTGAACTTCCTTAGATTCACTCATTTTCTGTCCTTAAACTGGTTCTATTTATCCTATCTTATAGTTATAAGTGCGAAAGTCAGTCTTTTGTCAAAGTGAACCGAATAAAAGAATTTTTTAAAAAGGGAATGATCATGAATCCGAGCAATACGTTCTTTGAAAATAAGTTCTTTTTGTGCGTACACCGAAAACCCTTGAAGAACGAAGACAAATATACTTCATCCTTCATGTAACGTCAATCAAAAGAAAGATATTTTCATCTCGGTTTAATGAAGGAAACCTGCTATGGCGGGTACGTGATATATAATGTCAAGGTTGCCAAAGGTGTTTAATATTCAGTTCCGGTAGGTACCTTATTATAAGCTTCCTTGTTATATCGAATCGAAGACTTAGTGGGCACAAAGTCGGGTGAAGGTGAATGCTGCGCTGGCAAAATTGACGGTAAGTGCACACACTAGCCAAAACACAGTGACTGTCCAGATAAAGTAAAAATTTAGGAAGCTTGCCTTTACATCCGGAGTTCCCGGGTTCAAGACCCGTTCAGATCACTCGTTGAATTTGTTGCTGGTAGTCCCTGGTCCAATTTCACGGCCACACCTGTGAATACCCAAATGGTTTGACTCCAGCTAGTTGGGATTCTAAACAGTTGTTGTTGTGGTGTTCTGTCGTTTCGTTGATTGTGTTTCATTGGCCCTGAAAAGTCCCCACTGAGAGTGGTCAATCTGCAAAGTTTGCTTGCGTGCTTGTTCTGTGTTTTTTATTCATGAAAAATATAAATTTTCACCAGAACATTTATGATGATGATTTCTTGAATTTTAGTTCGGTAAAGAGTGCATAAATTTCAGTGTCAAGTAATCATAACCAAGTCACTTTTTGTGGCTCACTCCTCTATGTAAGTAATCCAAGTAGAAAGGGTCGTCCTTTTCGTTTAGCCATTACCCACGCAAGCGAAATGCGCCCCAAACAGTTTAAGGACGTTCGCGCTAATTGTTTGTGCGCAACGTAACTGCGCAGGTAACGCGACTGTAATATGTCACGCATTACTTCGAGCATTAGTGAAGTTGAGGTTTGAAAACCTTTGCAGAAACCGTGGACGATAAGTCTTGCACAGCGTTGGATAAGAGAAGATCGCGATCAGTCAAAATTGATTAAAAATATTTAGGAAAGTCAAGTAGACTACTGCACGACTGATGTTCGCGTTGTTTTTATCAGTCGTGTACTAGTCTACTTGACTTTGATAAATATTGTTCAAGCATTAGTTAAAATAACATGGCGACAAAAACGCCGGGGAAAAAATTCCAGGGCGGCAAAAGAATGGCACATTTATTTCCGAATCATCATGAAACGTTGAAGAGAAGTGAGCGGAAGGATGGAAAAGCTCTTTAAATGGTAGCTGCTGATCGAGTAGTGGCTGAAAGTTTGGAAAACTCGAGGACGAACCGTTGCGAAAATTTAATGGGGCTGTTTCTGTTTTTTAATGTTTTTATTACCCTACGAACTTAAGTTCAAAATGAATGTATGTTTTTGAAGTTCTTTTCCTTTACTTTCGTGAAAATAGAGCAGTATTTTCGTCCACGTCGGCTTGAATAGTGCGGACCTGCGTGGAAAAAACCAGCGATTAAATTTCACAAAAACCACACTCCAGAAGACGAGCATGACGGCAATGGAGAAATATTATGCAAAACACTAACCAAATGAAGATGACGACTGCTTAAAACTTCGTTGCTGTGCTCGAGAAAGCTTTGTTTTGGGGTAAAAACCTTTCATCCCTTCAACGACCGATCCTCTCTTGGGTTCCAGTCCTTCCCCGACAAGTCACGCAAAAACGTGACAAACGAAGTTTTCCAAGAGCTTCGTAAAATCACATCGATTTTACTCCCTTGGATCATCGGTGACCCCTATTTTTTTAATCATGAATCACTTACTCTACTTACTATCTACAAAATATGATAAAATGAAAAAAATCTCACCGTAAGAAGTTATCTTTTTTTTTAATTTTCTTTCCTCGTGCCATCGAATTCCGGTAGTGGTTGCAACGGATAGAGGTTACGAAAACGCTCGTCCAGGATGAACTCTACTGTTTACGACATCCCTAGCGGCATGAAATTATCTTAAAATCCCACCCCTAAAAACCAATGTACGGAAACCTTCACTCTAACAGTTTAGTTTTAGGATTTTCGATGGATGTGCAGATCAGGCTAGCTTTCGTTATTATGACATATTTATTGAAATTAAGGCATTTTTCCACTGCCATTTTCTCCGAAACAAAGTCGGTGACCCCCAATTTTTTTTAGATTTTTGGAGTAAGTACTTTATGACCTAACTCTAGGCGAGAAATGAAAAAAATCTCACCGTAGGAAGATTTTGGCGCGAACGTCCTTAAGGTCTGGGTCAGGAGCTTTCATGAAATTGTTTTTTTTTTTGTAATTCACAACTTTCTCAAATCCAATAATATACCTCTTTTTCCCCTCAAAATTTGCATAGGAATTGTTTTCGATTTTCATGTGGTGAACCGAATGTTCTTCATCTTCATCTAGTGAACCGAATGTTAGGTAAATTTTAGTGTCATCTGCATAAATCCCAGGGCCGTAGCCAGTATGAGGCAATCCGAGGCAGTTGCCTCAGTCATTTTTTTCGTGACTTTTTTTAATAATGCCGGACTCCAGTGCTGTCTTTAAATGTAGCCACCAAAAAACACCCTAAATACCTACAAAGATAATTTAACTATGACATTGCCTGAGTGAAAATTTTTTTCTGGCTACGGCCATGAATCCTGACAGTAGATGTCAAATGTGTCGAGATGTCATTTATGTAAATAATATATGAAATATCTGCAAGAAAGGAGGAATTCTTTTTTTGTCATATCTGGTTTAAAAAAAAAAAACGGAAATCGTCAGGTTGTACGTTGTATTGCCAGGAAATAATTAGTGGCTTTTGTTATAATTTCAACTTCCCGTCTAATTAATAATAACCCGCCCATCAGCTAGCCATTACCTTGATAAAGGCTAAAGGTTGATGCATATGCAAACTGACCAAAAGTATGCTAAAACCTTTTTGTTTTACACTTTGTAAATGTGAATATGAAAGAGTTTCTTCGGCATGCCATGGCAAAATGACCTTTACAGTCAGCTCAAATATAAATGAAGTGTACTGAAGTTTAAAACCATTGGTCAATTAATGTCATTATTACCCTTAGACAATAATTAATAAACACCTGCAGATTATAAAATGGAACATTTTACACTTACTCCTGAATCCATGGAAATGATAAAATCAAATTTCAGCCGCTGTTGTTAGCCATTTCGGGTTTTCTTTGTGTCACTTCTAACAAAGAAGTATTATTTTATCATGATAAAGAAATGATATGAATATTTAGAATAGGCTGTCCCAATAAAATGTCTCGTTTCCCATCGCCCGACCTACCCCATTTTTATCGAAAAGTAAAAAAAAATAATAAAATAAAATAAATTTTAAAAAAAATTCCAGATTCCAGATTCACTAGTCGAGTAAGCAAATACTTTAATTTACAAGCATAATCTTTTTTTATTAACAGCAATTGGTGTGATGTGATTTCCTTGTCTCATAGTACTACGTTTTGTAGTCATGATCATATCAATTTCATTGGCCATTGCCTAAATTCTAAGGTCATTCCTAAAGGTTTTCGCTGAAACTTTCATGCTTCTACATTCTCTCACTCGAATCAATATCTTCACCAAATTCCATGCGCGCAAAATTCTATTTCACGTAATATTATGAGGATCACAATTAGAGCTATGTGCAAAAACCGAATCGCACTTGACAAACAAATTCTTCGGTGTCGCTCCCAACTTTCCAAAACCTGTCCAGTAGTTTTAGTACAGATATCGATTCGCGCTAAAATCCGGGAACTGGACTGTTTGACCATTTACACCAAAGCAAACTTCAACAATTAATAGGTCCGCAAATTACCAACGACACAACATCGTATAGCCATAATACCGTAGTTACAATTTCAGAAAATCTTCCGCTTACTGAATCAGAAAAATCTGTTCTCAGTAAGGGCCTAAATTTTACCAAACGCACCAATGAATTTTCTATTAAGCAAGATGTTGAAAAATTTGCCTCTAGATTATTTCACCAGTTAATGCCGTCACGACATTCACAAACTTAAATTCAATCATAACACTAAATTTTCCAACCTTTCTTCGGAAGAGTGGGCCGCGCTTAAAAATCTTAGTAAATTAAACGCAATGAAATAGTTGTCAAATCAGCCGACATAGAAAACACCTCGTTTTATGCCAAAGTCCAGAAGATCTCACCTCCGCAAATCAAAAACTTGTCAAAGACACCATTCAGAATCTTATAGTCAATCAAGAATAACCCGACACTGCAACTTATCTCATCATCACCACCCCTAGAACTTCGTGCAATAAATTCTTGCCAAAAATTCACAAACCTAACAACCCAGGTCGTCCTATCTATTCTTCCTGTAGTTGCTCCACCGGCCTTATTTCTAGCTTCTTAGACAGGACTATGACGCCTATCGTCAAATCTTTGCCATCTTACATTAATAACTCTTTTTCATTCGCCTGCAGCTATTACAAACAAATTAATGGTGTAGCGATGGGAACAAGAATGGAACCTAGCTATGCCGATCTTTTTGTAGGATATGTTGAACACCAATTTTAATCAGTACAACGGCCCCAAACCTGAACTCTATTGCTGCTACATCGACGACTGCATCGGCGCTATTTCATCCAGCAGAGAAGAACTCGATCAATATGTAACCTCGGTCAATTCTTTTCATCCTGCTCTTAAATATATCTTGGAAATTCCGGAAACTTCATTAACTTTCCTAGATATCGAAGTTCTATTAGCGGCAACGTGCTATGTACCAGTGTGCACTACAAACCTACAGATTCTCACAGTTATATGTTGTCTTCGTCACATCCATCACATGTCAAGACCTCCATTCCTTATTCTCAATTTCTTAGACTTCGACGTCTATCTAGTGATGACTCCGATTTTTCCAGCAAATCAGAGGAGATGTGCCAGTTCTTCGAAAAACGTGGCCATCCTGTCTCTGTGGTCAAAGCGGGCCATCATCACGCCCAACAAATTGATCGACAGTCAGCACTACAAACGTCACAAAAAGATAAGAATGACAGAATTCCATTCACCCTCACTCTCCATCCTCATAATCACGCAATCAAAAGTATCACTCTTAATAACTTTAAATTACTCCAAAATGATCCTGAGAATGGTAGAATCTTTTCGCAACCTCCACTTATCTCATTCAAACGAGAAAAAAACGTAAGCAACTTTTTAGTTAGAAGCGCGCTCAAAACTAACGAGCAACCCGGCACTTTCAAAAGTGCGCGCTCGCGATGCAAAACTTGCCCTTTTACTCTTAACATTAGCGATATATCGGGATCCAAGCGATCTGTTAAGATCACCGATCGTTTCACATGTACCTCCGCAAATGTCATTTATACATTGGCGAGACAGGTAGACGACTAGGCGACCGATTCCGCGAACACCTTTGCGATGTTGAGAAAAATGACAAGGATGCATCTAAGCCAGTCGCTCGTCATTTTTATCTCCCTAACCACTCCAAAAAACACATGGCTATCTGCGGCCTTTCCCTACATCAAGGTACGACGGAAAGCCCCAAGAATCTGGAACAAAAATTCATCTTCCAAATCGGCACCCTTCATCCTCACGGTAGTAACGAATGCTTTTCATTTAACTAATGTATTCTTATTTTTCTTACCTAATGTATTTAACAAGAAATATATGTGATAAAAACCGACGTTTCGGTGCATCTTGCGCCATTATCAAGGTTACATAAAGATAAAATGCGTTTTGTGAAAAGGCTAAGTTGAAACGGATTCTCTTCGCGCTAAAGTATTCTTGTAATTACAAGGAAAGGTTACGTTTTCTAAGTTGACACGAATTTGCATAAAAGAGTGCCAAGCTAATTACAAGAATACTTTAGCACGAAGAGAATTCGTTTCAACTTAGCCTTTTCACAAACCGCATTTTATCTTTATGTAACCTTGATAATGGCGCAAGATGCACCGAAACGTCGGTTTTTATCACTTATATTTCTTGTTTCATGTATTTCTAAATCGTTTCTTATAAGACTAATGTATTTAACTAACGTATTCCTATTTTCCACGTTACCACCAATAGCGTAGCTTCTACTCCACTACAAAAACTACACATAACCCACAATTACTCGATTCGCTCTGACGAAGGGCTAACGCTCGAAACTTTCATTGTAATTGTATTGTAATTTAGATCAACTGTATCAACTGTATAGAAATTTGTAAATAGTTATCAATTTTTCATTATTTCTATTTAGTATTGTAAGAGCGCCGAGGCGTAGCGAGGCGCTCCAAAAACTGTAATTATTATTATTATTATTATTAACTCAGCTTTTAGAATAGCTTAGAATCTCTGTACGGTGGTCATGATCAATTTACATTATCCGAACTCCGTTGATAAAACCAAATTTTTGTATACGTTTTTAAAAGGCTGTTTAGGCATTTGATAATCGTGTTATTATACATCTTTTACCATCTGACTATATATATTACAGATAAAACGTGACATTTAACATACAAAAGTAAACTCGAGCATAAATTATAACTGAACGTTTTCTTGACTTTGTAACCAGGCTTTCTTAGTTAGCAGTCTGGCCTTCTCTGCATCCCAGACCCCTTCAAGTGTTCATTCTTCTTATTTTTTTTGCTCGATCAACCATAACAAGAGAAGGGGCGGTATGAAATGAAAGCTTTTTATTGTGATAGCCATTATGAAAGTTGAGGTATAAATATCAATACAAGTGAGTCTTTGTCATTCAATGCACTTGTCTGTGCTTTTTTCAGTTTCCTCCCATCGTGGTTTGAAGCTCGCAATCAGGGGATCGGGTCGCTATGGACCGTGCATGGACATTACTTACGGTAGGCTTTGTACATATATACCAAACACTGAAATGCACTCTTTTTATTTTATAAGAACCTTTTTTACAAGAACGTTGAGGCTGAGATTAACAACATTTTAAGAACGTGTTAAGAATATTCCTGAGGCTGAGAGTCGATTAAGAACGTTTTTCTTGCGCTCATCATTGTACTTTCAATGAAAGCATAAAATATAGGGAAATAAATGTAAATTAACCCAACTACTAAGGGCATATTTTGTATAACATAACAATGGTTTTGTCATTGCATGGTACATATCTCAGTTTGTAATAATGAGCAGTTCTTATTTATATTCATTCCAAAACAACTTCAACACCATTAAAGTCACCAGGTGAAATAAAGTCCGATGTAAATTCAAGAAGATCTTAAAATTTTCAGCCTCACATCGCAAAAATAGATAAGAACGTTCAGCCTTTGCTCCAAAATTAGACCTTCTTATGTTTAAAAAAAAAAAAAAGAAGATTGTATCTCGCAAAAATCAACTGCTGACATTTTACAACTTTCAATGCATTTGTTGTTTCAACATTCGGAAGCCCTTGCCCCCCCGGTATATATTTCGTTTTAGCTCAAAAATAACAAAACACGCTCTTGAGTAAAACTCACTCGTTTCTACTTTAAGTTAAATAGTCTGCAAAAGAACCAACTTGAAATTGTTCTGACGCACGTTAACTTTAATTTGCTGCATGTCATGCATGCCTCGCAGAACTTTGCACTAACCAAAAGTTTATTCCATCTTCTGGACTGAACATTTTGTTTCCGCTTCATAATTCCTCTTTTTTTCAGTCTAATCTGATGTCAGGCGACGAAACCCACCCTTACAACAATGAGTTCTCTTCAACGCAAAACACAGCGCATAAGCAAACTCAAGTTGCGATGCATTCAATCCTTGCATTCTAATAGCTAAGCCAAAGAGGCTTATTTATAGTGTTGATCGAAATGGACATGTATTCAGTTAGAAATGTTTACACAGCATCGTCAACAATTCTTGCAAGATAAAATACAAGTGACTTGTGCCTACATAATCTATAAGCCCGCAGATGTCACGAGAAATTCCATAGTTTTCTTTAGGTTTCAGTGTTGAACTTCCTTAGATTAACTCATTTTCTATCCTTAAACTGGTCCTATTTATCCTATCTTATAGTTATAAGTGCGACGGTCAGTCTTTTGTCAAAGTGAACCGAATAAAAGATTTTTTAAAAGGGAATGATCATGAATCCGAGAAATAAGTTCTTTGAAAATTATGATAATCGTCCAAATCTAACTACGCCTGCAATCTATCTTTGTGCGCGTACACCGAAAACCTTTGAAGAACGAAGACTAAGAGACTTCATCCTCCATGAAACATCAATGAAAAGAAAGATATTTTTATCTCGGTTTAATGAAGGAAACGTGCTATGGCGGGTACGTGATCTATAATGTCAAGGTTGCCAGAGGTATTTAATATCCAGTTCCGGTACGTACCTTATTATAAGCGTCTTTGTCATATCGAATCGAAGAATTGGTGGGCACAAAATCGGGTGAAGATGAATGCTTCGTTGGCAAAATTGACGGTAAGTGCAGACACTAGCCAAAACACAGTCCAGATAAAGTAAAAATTCGAATATTAATTAAATTCAGAATGAATATTTTTTCTCTCATCTCTCATCAAGTGTTAAAAATGGGGCAAGCGTCCAATTTAAAGACAACGTGTACTAAGGTTTCGTTACCTTAGAGAATAGCAGACAAATTTTATTTTTGTGTCCGCCTTATACAGCTGCAAAATCAATGGTTCATAAAAGCAGAGAACCTGAAATATAGCTTTTGGTAATTATTGTACTTAAATTTAAGTATTTTAAGAATTACTATTTAATTTTTAGTATGAGAATTTTTGAAGGATCTAGTTTCTTTTCCTTTTCTTTCTTTTTTTCTCTCGAAGATACGTACAAGCTTGTCTTAGCTACTTAAAAATTCGAAATGAAATAAAGTTTTATGTCTGTGTATGTTATGTTTGTAGAGAGATGTAGTGCGGTACACTGGTTAGGAGTTTCCGGGTTCAAGACCCATTCTGACCACTCGTTGAATTTCTTCCTGGTAGTCCCTGGTTCATTTTCGCGGCCGCACTTGTAAATAGCCAACTGGTTTGACTCCAGCCAGTTGGGATTCTTAACAGTTGTTGTTGTTGTTCTCTCGTTTCGTTGATTGTGTTTCATTGGCCCAAAAAGACCCCGTGGAAAAAGGTCAATTAAGTATGTATTGTGTATTGTATTATGCAGCATGTCATCTGGAAAGTTTGCTTGCGAGCTTGTCCCTGTGTTTTTTATTCATTAAAAATATAAATTTTTACCAGAACATTTATGCTGATGATTTCTTCAATTTCAGTTCGGTGAAGAGTGCTTAGATTTAGTGTCCATAACCAAGTCGCTTTTTGTGGCTCAGTTCTCTACGTAACTAACCCAAGTAGAAAGGGTCGTCCTTTTCGTTTATGAATTACCCACGCAGGCGAAATGCACCTCAAGCAGTTTAAGGCCTCCAGCAGAAAATGATAAATAATTCATTACTTTCTCAAATCCCACAATACATTGTTTTCAATTTCTCCTGGGACATCTTTATGTCCCAGGGGAAATTGCAAACAATGATTATGCAAAGTTTTGGGGGGTAAACAAGTCAGATCACGTGACGTGTCACATGACCGTTTCTTTGACAAAATCATTTATTTAAGGAGTAGGTGACGGTTGTAGGATATAAGATCAAAGAAAAACCCTTTTCTGATGCAAATTAATTATTTCCAGCATCTTATGTTTGGAGTGACCATGGTTGTCATATTATGAGGACGAAGGTCATTTTTCGGCCCGGAATTCAACCACTGACTGTTGATAATTTAAAACTAAAACTTGCCGAGAACGATCACTCTAAGCGTAGAAATTAAAGCTGGATATGTTGGATTTCCACTTGGAAGGTTGATTCATTAATCTGTAAACATAAAATCCCGCCACCGCATCGCTGATTCATATATTTATCACGTGACCAGTCTCGTGATCAAAATTATACATTGAGGCAAAAGAGGACAACAAGTTTTTTCTTCAGGGAAAGTTTCATTGGGTTGTAGGATATCTGGGGAAAGATATTGGCGATCAGCTACACTTCTGAACATATTTTCAAAGCCAGGCCTTTAACTGCTTAAGGCAACGATTGTGAACTCGATGTTCCAAATGGATTTTGTATTGGTATGAGTTAGAATCCTTCTAATTTGAAGCGATTTTGTGGTTTGTTATCAGGTATTACCTAGGTGCATGTTTTAGTAATCCCCAGGGATATTGTCATTGAGTTATCAGGCTATTTTATAAACAGATAGCAAGTTTTGGTTGTTCTCTCACTCTCGAAATTTCAACTCTGACGCTCTCAGCTACAATCAGTGGCAAACGCAGTTGGGACGCTAATGACAGGATGGCCCTGAAAACCTTTCAGATGTCAGAAACTAAGCATAACTGTCAAAATTCCACTAAGAGCTTCAAAATGTTGGTCCCTCCTCACCCAATCAATGTTCAAATAGACAAGGAAATGTATGTTCACTGTTGGCAACATTGTCCAACTTCAAAGGGTGAATGTCCCAAGACTTTTGCCACTGATTGTGGTTCCCCCCCTCCCCCTTCCCTCTTGATTGAACAGATTTTATTGTATCTTTCCTCTAATCGAATGGTTGGATTGCCTGAGTAACCCACCCATAATGAAGTTGTTTGTTGTGTATTTTAAAGCATCGAGGGAGAAAATAGTTCACGTTCGTTTGAGCTTAGCGAAATAGAACGTAAATGTTGTTACAATT
>NC_090883.1:47066732-47074232 GCF_036669925.1 Montipora capricornis
TGCCATAATTCACTGGTCTGCAGCGGTTTTCCTATTTTACGTAAGTCTCCAGGTTATTGCGTCTGCTCTTTGAAAAGAGTACGGTCCCTTAGTCGTTTCTCATTGGCGCTCCGTTCCTGGGCTCTGTCAACTTTTTACCAGCACACCTCGCTTCCCCCGACAAATGGCTCTTTGTCGTAAAATTAATCTGAGGGTCGCCTCTGCTGAAGACTTCAGTATTGTCAACTGTGCTGCTTCAAGAGTTTCTCTCTTTCTCGCATAAACGCACACCTCACCCACAAATATTTTCAAGCAACTCCTTTCAACCTTTCGATTTCAAAATCCTTTGCAAACTCAAGATTTCTTGTGATTAGAACAACTATTGTAAGAGAAGTCTAATTAACAGCTATTGCTACTTACAATTTCCATGGCTTTTAGAGATATGTACTCTGACTTTTCAAAAGCTCCTGATTAGAAGTAAGTACTTTACAGTGTTATTTATGGAATGAATAACAAGTAGTTACGTAAATCGCGTCGTACAGTAGAAATCCGTCCGCTTTCATTTTTTAAATTTTATTGTAATATTTAAGAGAATATTTACATTTTATCTGTCGGGTAAGGAAGCCTTCTTTGTCGGGTTATTGACCCGAGACCAGAAATGACCAGAAATTGTAAACACACATCCACCAGACGTGTTTGATTCCTTCTCTGATAACCAACCAACCCGAAAAAGTTACCAGAGAATTTGCCGTTTAGTTTCGGTGTTGTTCGTAACACCACAGTAACGAGGGTTCGACGAAGGGGTGAATGCGAGTAAATTTCTTGTGTGCATTGTGATGTTTATTTCAAGATTTTTATGCAATTTTTTTTGCGGGGTGGAGAATGTTAAATTAGAAAAGTATTCCACTGAAAGTTCGTCAAAAAATCTTTATTTTTGGGCGTTCAGTTGGACAAAAAATCTCACAAAGACCTTTTCCAGCATAAAAATTATTGAAACAAACAAAAAAACCCTTCGTATTTCAATTGCGTGCGTGCAAACAAAAAACAAATTGTCCGTGTCACGTAAATAAATTTGTCATCGGAGTTCAGGATCAAACCCTTTTCTGAAGAACCTTTTCCTTGAATAATGAAGAACGAAATAGACAACAAGCTTTCTTTTAAAGAAATCGTCACTGTCACATTTCCATTTTTTTCCCTTGAAGACTGTGCACATTTGAGTTCAAAATAAATGTAAATGATCGTAAATAGCCAGACAACAGACAGAAAATGAGATGCGACTTCAGTAAACAGATGCATTCAAGGCGTACGATTCCTTCAATGAGTTTAAATCGTAAACCCATACAGAATTTGTTATTTGGTTTCAGTGTTGTACATAACATCACAGTCAGTAAAATATTAGAAACACAGCTCACTTTGATACGGAGATGCAATTGTTGTAGAAGTCCATTACTCGTCGCTTTTAAGATTCCAGATATTTATTTTTCACCGTTTGTCTTGTTTATCCCATTGAGGCTCCATTCTTGAGCTCCATAAATTAAGGGTATATTTTGTTTAAAGATTCACTAAACGCCATTCGCGTTGCATTGACTTCGACGCCATTGCAGGTTAATTAAATATTTTACTGTGTCCACCGGATAAAATCTACGCATTTCTACTAACGCTGAAAGCTACCTAAAATACGCGCAAAAGACTCTACGCACAAAGAGAATACTTAGCAGGGGAATGACAGGAGAGACCCATTGCGCAACTTTTCCATTTTCTTGACACGGAAAAAAACAAAGAAAAATAATACAACGGATAAATTCCACTCATTTTCTGACTGGATTGCCATATGACAACCCAGTAATAACTTTTTGAAAGGAGCCGCAAGGCGGTTGCCGTTTATTTCACAGGTTTGGTTACCAATGATAAATGCAATAGTGCGATATGTTGACCAGATGGGTCCACATCATGAAACTGCACATCACTTTAGGAGCAAAACGTCTTGACTGTTTGAAATGTATTTTAACTAGCTAGCTGGAAAACATTTGTTAAGACATTACTGTCGTTGATTTCCATTGCAACCGCATTTTACGTTGAAGTAAACTTATTAAATGCATGGCTCAAAGGAACCCGAAGAATTTTTAAAGACCTTGTATTACCAATACCTGCTGATAAAATAATTAACATCATCACGATAATTTCATTTAATAACTCCTTAGGTTGTTCATTGTTTAACCGTGCACCGGTGGCTATGTTGGTTGAGCACCGGGCTGTCACTCGGGAGGTCGCG
The DNA here is from genome assembly GCF_036669925.1 of Montipora capricornis. Lineage (NCBI taxonomy): Eukaryota > Metazoa > Cnidaria > Anthozoa > Scleractinia > Acroporidae > Montipora > Montipora capricornis. The sequence goes on from NC_090883.1 coordinate 47,068,984, forward strand.
ACTTCAACTCCGGCCGGACCAACATTCAGGGTCTTTAAAAAACTGAGGAGGAAGTGCTGCCTTTGTAATAACATCTGCAAATGGTTAGACTCCCTAGTCTTCTCGGATAATGACGCGTACCATAAACCGTAGACCCCGTCTCACAACCCTTCAATGTTCATAATCTTGTGGGACGTAAAAGAACCCACACACTTGTCGCAAAGAGTAGGGCATGTAGTTCCCGGTGTTGTGGTCTGTCTTCAATGAGATAGACCACCTTTTCTCCGTTAGTGGAGCTTCTGTGGAGATACCCTGCTTAGTGGCAAAAGTTTATAAATAAATATAAATAAATAAATAAATAAATAAATAAATAAATAAATAAATAAATAAGTTTTCCCCGTACTGTCAACTGATAACTAAGAGAGCAGTTTCGTTCTCAGTCCACCTGTCGCGAACTTTAAATCTGCAAAGCGATTTTAATTATCCGAAGTCTTGTATATTAAAGTTTTCATTCTAGCACATTTTTTCTTGCTTGTTACAGACGTTTGCAAGTATAATCGTAATTTCTCAAAATGGTAAGTAACTCAACTTTTATCAGTGGGGTAGGTGTGTTGGCAGAAGGTAAATCGCAGGCGTTAACTTTGACTATTTCTTTTATTTAAAATCGCTCATTACAATTTTACTTTAAGCCTTTAATGAAATTCCCCTTACATATCATTATAGCTGCTTTGGAAATTATGTCCATTATTACATAGAGAAATTCTTTCTTTCCTTTTTTTTTGGCCCTTTTTTCATTCCTTGCTTAATTTCTCACTGTTTCCTCTCTTCCAATCGGTCATATCTTTCTTTTATTCAGTTTTGTCAGAGATGGTAGTCCTTGACCATTGGCTACTAAATAATGAAGAGAAAGACATTAGGTTGGTGATGAACACTGAGGTCAATTTCGTTTATTAAAATTAGCAATAACTCTAGTAGACATTTTGGACAATTCAATGTTGTATTTTTTTCTTTTTGAAGATACATCAGCACCAATGCTTCGTCACCAACCACCTTTATCGAAGGCAGATGTCCAGGCAGCAAGGCTTTTTTAATAAGACAAGCAGGCAATGTCTTCAACTACGCCAAGTCACCAATAACCAATATTAATGGCCGAAGCTTTACGATTTCAATTTGGATCAAACAATTGAAGTGGAACCTTGGATCTCAGGATGGCGGAATATATGGTGACTGGATTTATCAATGGCCGTCGAGTCAGTCATCGCAGTTTTTACTAAGCTATCAAAATCGGAAGTTTTTGTTCAGTCGCCATGTGCTCAACCCTAAGAAAGAAGGGGAATGGTGGTCCGTAGAAAGTGCCACAGTTCCCCTGGGTAATTGGACACACGTTGCTATCACATGGAATCACTTGACAGCAAAAGTATTCATCTTCGCTGACGGCAAAGAAGTAGGATACACGACATATTATCCTGGGGAAATCTTTTACCCACCCACTCAGGAAAAGTACTACACAATTGGCAACAACGATCGTATTCCGGATCATGACGGCGACTTTAAAGGAGCAGTAATGGAACTTTATGTCTTTGGCACGGCACTTTCACAAGATGAGATTAATAGCTTAAGAGGTGAGATATTACAGATTAGGACTTCATGGACAATGATTAGAGATAAAGATCCAGAAAATGATTTCACTTTATGAATGGGAGAAATTGCAAATCGAAAATGAAATCAAATTTTCGCAAGATGGCAAAGTAACTAGCTCCAATCTTAAACAAAACGGTTGAGAAAATTGATTTTCAAGCCTTTGTAAGTGCAAAAATAATCAGCGGAGTTTGAAGAATCCGTCCTCTCTATTCAATGTTGTTTGGGCTTCCTTAACGTTTCTCCAATAGTGGCAGCTTCTTAAATTTTACACTGTATAGGGGTGGGGGAAAATGGAAGTTACTTTAGAAATATTATTGACCTACACATACTGGAGAAGCATTTTTGGACTCCAAGAGGCCTGTTTTGACCAAGGTTGTGGTTTTCCTCTATTTTTCTTGCTAAGCCTCAGATTCCTGAAGAATACTTCCTTATTTAAAAAATAAAAGAAATATCGTAATCGTCATTTCAAAGGCAACAAGAGAAAGCCATTGTTTGATTAGTTATAAACAGCATAAAAATATTAAGAGATTCGTTTTAGTTCTCAATTTAAACAGACAGCCCACAGTTAACTATGTTTAAAAGCGCAACGGTACTAAATTTTACATTGAAGAAAAAAGCGCTTTGGCAATCATTATTTGGGGCTCACGATTTAACAGTCTGACCTTGTAGCTCAGTCGGTAGAGCAGCGGTGATCTCACCCAAAGTCCGTGGGTTCAATTCCCACCCTGGTCAGGTTTTCCTCTGTCCTTGAGTTGGCCCATTTCCATGCACTAGTAGGGCTTACGCTTACATGGTATACGTTGGTAGAATATAGCATTTTCCGCTCCTGTTAGTTTTCTTTAGTAAAGCCATGAGTGATCTTCTGTGGCTTCCTTGTGGGCAGTTTAAAGTTCAGTTATTATCTGTTTTGTGATATTCATAGGTGTCCCTAAAATCACAAACGTGAACAGAGACGTATCGGGGGGAACCGCTGTGATCAGATGGACCCCTCCTCTAGAAGGGGCGTGTCCAGTTGTGAGATACACCGTACACTTCAGAGTTAAACAAGCATCTGAAAATAGCATATGGAATTCTGTAAACGTCAGTCGCAATGCAACCAGCTACACTCTTCATCTAATTAATTGTAGAAAAAAGTATGAAATAGCACTCACGTCGTTCAATGGTTATAAGGAAAGTGCCTTAAGTGAAAGCAAGCGGTGGAAATTCAAAACTGGAGGAGGTAAGCTTAGTTGGATTACTATATCATGAGTTTAGGTATTTACGTTGGCCATTAAGGGAATAGTGGAAAACAGTGAGGATCACAAACACGTTACTCAGTTTGGCCCTTAAAAGGTAACGTGACAGCTGTAACTTCAAGACGATTTAAACTGTGACAAGGAATCTTGGAAGATGTCTAAACTGTCATAAAGCGAGGCGACTTGACCCTTTTTACTGGGTTGCCTATGGCAATCCAGTCGGAAAATGGGTAGATTTTTTTAATTTTTTTATTTTCCGTGTCGGTAAAAGTCTTGTCTGTCTCTCCCCTGCTAAGTGGTGTCTTTATGCATAGAGCCTTCTGCGCGTATTGTCTTAGGATCGAGAGGGTAGTGGGAAATGCGTAGATTTCTGCGGTGGACACAGTAGAATGATCAACGTAACCGGCAATGGCGTCGAAAGTCATGTAACGCGAATGGCGTTTTAGTGCATTAATGGAAAGTCAATTGGATACTGAACAAGAAAGGCGCTGAAAAAAAAAATCTGGAATCTTAAAAGCGACGAGTAATGGACTTCGACAACAATCTGTCGCCCGTCGAGCCGTAATCAAAGTGAGATGTAGTTCTAATATTGTACGAGTGTGGTGTTTTGTACAACGCTGAAATCAAATGGAAAATTCTCTAGTAACTTATGGGTTTAACAAAACAAAGAATTGGATCTGTACTCAATTCTGCACAGTCTTCTGCTAACAATTGGAAATTTCACAAATTCCTGTTAGTCAAAAATTATTTGAAAGAAAGCTTGTTGCCCATTTTTTGCTTGATAATTCAAGTAAAGGGTTTTTCAGTGAAGGGTTTGATGCTAAACACTCGTGGGAAATTTATTTACCGTGTTGCGTTTTTGACACGGAGTGTAATTTGACACGATTGAGGTTCTTGTCTTCACGCACGTATTAAATGAAATAGGAAGGGTTTTTTTCCTCTTATAGCACATATGTTGTTTGTTTCAAAAAGCATTTCGCTGGAAAATGGTGGCTTTTATGAATTCATCATGTGTAATATGCGAGCTTAACTGGATAGTTTTTATGGCAATAGTAAAGCATTTTCGTGTCAAAATATAAGGTAAGCGACTCCTTTCTGTTGTGTTAACTTAATTGAATATACCATGGCTCGTAAGTTTGTATTTGTCATCTGCTGTAAACTTGTTTTCCACACTCAAAATTACCTCCAGAACCTACTTTTTGCATAAAATAAGCTTTTAGAATGATTTTCGTTTTTTCTGTGGTGATACTTGACGATTCGGGAACATTTGTGAAAAAAGATTTATAACGGGTCACACGCGCAACTTGCCCGATTATGCATATAACATCCACTTCGCCTTTTGACATCCCATTGAAAGAAACTCGTAAAATATTCGCAGACCGGTCGCTTTCTCTGAAATTTGAAAGGATGATTGCTAACAAATATAGAAAGATTTTCACAATAACTAAAAATTCCTGTGTTAAGCATTAGAATTCGAGGAAGAGGTAATGTGACTAAATTTGTCCCGTGCGGTGCTATCTTTATGATTTGACTGTTGTGCAAATTTTGACAGATAATATTAAATTATAAAAAAAATATCTAGGTAAAGGTAAAGGTACACCTTATTTAACGTCGGAAGTTCCTTTACTCTCTAGAGAGTATTCTCCCAGGAAGCCGACGGATAGATCGTTAAAAAATCTTTATTTTTAGCTGTTATTTGAACATAAAAGATGCAACACTTGACGCAAAATAATATTTTTGCTATTACTATGTATTTTTCCCGGGAATCGGGTTGAAAATGAGTTAACAAATTTGCATACGTGGGTTGAAATGTGATACACGAGGAGAAAAGAATTTTATTTCTCTGACAAATGATTTTGTAATTGTAGTGCAAGATGAAAATTATTTGGGAAGCCAACAATATTCTTTTAACTTCCTGGTTAATCCAATTTTATTGCTGCGACTTGCTAGTGCGAAGATTGTGTACATGAAACTCGGGCTTCTTGCGAATTTTGAGTGTCACGAAATTACATAATTTGCGTGACAATATATCCATTTTTTAATACTCTGACCCAAATACATAGTAACAAACTTCATATTTACTTAACCATTTCTTCGCTTTTGTGCTTGTCAGCATTGTGATTTGCGGTAATTCGCAATTCTGTTTTTGTATCTCATATATGTTTAGATTTTCAATTACACGGCCACTCAACCTCTCGATTGTGTTAATAGTTCACCCTGAAGTCAAAATAGATACGTTCCTCAGGAACCCGACAAAGAAGCCTTCCTGACCCGACAGAAGAAATCTAAATATTCAGTTAAATATTACAACAAAATTAACTAACGACGGAAGTTTCTTCGCTAAAAAGTACGTTGTTCTACTCTGAAACATTCTTTCCCGTAGATTCAGTTGAC
>NC_090883.1:47079232-47084232 GCF_036669925.1 Montipora capricornis
GTACGGCATCGGACCGCTGAGCGGGAGGTCGCGGTTTCAAACCCTAGACCCGGCTGCAAACCAGGGTCTTAAAATAATTAGTAAGATCATGCTGGCTGTGTGCTGAACATCTGCTTCAGCTCAGGTGATCGCGTCATTAAGCAGTAACGTTACTTTATTGACCTCTCCCAGAAACCTCCAGACGTAAAACTGGAGGGGAACTTAAAATAACTTACACACTAATGCTCTGCTATCACACGCATGCTAGGGTCAGGTGGAGGCTGGGCGTTTGGCTGACCACCTGTCCCCAAGAGCCTCTAGTGGTTATGGAAACCCGTAAGGATGTAGTATGCGCCACTTGACGAACGGTGACGATGATGACGAAGACGACGACGACGACGACGTCGACGATGATGATGATAGTGAACTTTATCTTTGCTTAGACAATGAAGATCAAGACGCTAGGAACCAGTTTCTGGAAGAAATTGAACTGATGAAAGCGATCGGTTCTCACAAGAACGTTGTTAGCATGTTGGGCTGTTGTGTTAACTCGGAACCAATTTTTCTACTGCTGGAGTACCTTCCTTACGGAGATCTTCAACATTGGCTCAGAAACAAGAGACGAAAGGTAGAGCATAACAGTAAATCCCAGTTAAACCTAAGGATATTTTCTTTAATGAATACCTTGATTCTACACGCCATGTCTTTCTGAGTAGATGTATGAATATGTAGCCCCTTGCCTAAATTTCTTATATTTACCTGTTGCCGTACATTTCAATTGATCACTGAAATACAGTTGAGGTGGTAATTCCCCTCTTGTCCCTTGCCGGACTGTAAAGGATTGGCAAACTTGCGACACGAGGACTTCGCGACACTAGGATATCGCCGAAAATTCATCTATCAACAAAACGTTACGTAGCATCTGCGAATAAAACTACGAGTCAGTTAAGGAAAACAAACAGAAAGCAAATGGGATAGTGTGATACAACTTGTTTCGTTAGTTAGTTAGTTAGTTTAGTTAGTTATTTAGTTTTGTTTTTGTTGTTTGCTTGCTTTTGTATCTTCCTTGCTTATTTCTTCTTATTGTCATTTTTACTTCGGACTGGTAGAAAAGCTATCAAAAATTCTACGCTGACGACAATGATTTCTTCACACTGGATACTAAGAAGTCAACTCTCATCAACGATGATGAATCAAAAGTACTGCTTGTTGAGGTCCCAGAACAAGGCAAAAATCCTGGAAAGTTCGACACAAGCGCGTGTGGTGATGGCAACAAATTTGTTGAAGATGGCGAGGAATGCTTGGCTACGGATGCCATTGAGGTGCCCCTTCTCAATGAATGTTGTAACGACTCAGAAGCTAGACTAAAGAATGGTGGGGGCGATGCGACGGCCAGTATCATGCGCAATGAAGATCTTTCCCGAGAGCCCTTACTTGAGGAAGGTCTAACTTCCAGGGATCCTCAAAAGAGGGTGATGAATCAGTATGAAGATCGTGCTGGGCTCAAGGCTTCTACTCCTCACAGTAAAGATGACCGCCGGTCTCATGAAGAAAATGTCGCAGCAGAAGACCTTCTTTGTTTTGCATGGCAAATAGCGCGAGGAATGGTAAGTGATTTGGAACCAGGGAAACACGTATAACTAGACTAGTAATACATGTCCGTTAGAATACGACGATGAAGTTGCAGGACAAGGACAAGAAGACGAGCAGAAAAAAGGTTCACGAGACTTAGCCATCGGTACGAAGCAGTTAATAGCTCTTGTGTTGTAATGGTTTGGTCTGTAGTTGTGAGGGAAGGGGAGAGTGGCTATGGCAATTTCCGAACTTCTGTGCAACCAATCCTAGCCGTCGGAGTAAAAAGGATTTGCGATCGACAGTTAAATGGCAATTCGTTAAGAGCAAACTGACCCCAAACTTTTTAAAATAATGTTAACTTTTTTTCTCACCAGTGGCGACCCTCCCTAAAAGAGGTTGCACAAAGTAATCGGAAAATGACCGAGTAGAGTCTTTGTTTTCAGAGTCAACTTGAAGTCCACTGCAACTTCTAAAGCAAAAAAACTGGGTAGAGACGGTACACAGGAGTGGGATGTTTGGAAAAGTAACCAGTTTTCCCTTCAGTCAAGGTCTTACAATAGTTAAATCCTTATTAATCGGGCCATAAAGAACTGAGTCTAGGAATTGGCATTTTTTCCGTTTTGGGGTCTTGAGTTTTCTTTTCTCTTGTTCTGCTTTTATTTTATTTATACTTTCTTATAAGTTTTATCATTATCAATGCCTGAGCTGTCAAGCGATTTTGCAAATTTACAAGGAATATGTTTCTAGGGATTCTGTACATATTCACGAAAACAAACCTGACTCGAACATTATAATAATCTAGGGCAATGTACATCCCGTAAGAAGAACACACTTGTCTCTTTTCTTTCGTTTAGCGCTAAACGAGAGATGCACTATTTTTGTAGGCTAGGGATAAAAGGCTATAATGTTAGCTTCCTGTTAACCTATAAAATGTCTGTGATTGTAATACCCGAATAAAAAGGATTTATTTTCTCATAGGAAGTCAAATAAAAACCAATACTTTAATTTACGTTCACTACGGCCACTTATTTTTCTCTATCTCCAAAACAGAGTTACTTATCTAGCAACGGATTTGTTCATCGTGATCTGGCTGCTCGCAACATTCTCCTTGGTGAGGACAGAGTGGTTAAAATTTCGGATTTTGGACTAATGCGGCACGTTGAGGAAGGCCTTTACACGCTCAAGAAAGGGAAAAAATTGCCCGTTAAGTGGACCGCACCTGAGGCACTGTACAACAGTGAATATACCACGAAAAGTGATGTGTAAGTTTTGCAAACTGGCAGCAAACACATATTACATGAATGTGATACTTACTAAACAAAATTGCAGCTTCACCACTTATGATCTCTTTGTCCGTTATTTCACATACAACACTGATACGCAAACTTGACGAAAGGAACACCATAAGCAAATATTTTTCTTATCGGAAGACAGTCTCCACGTATGAAGATTTTTCGAAGTTACTTCTGTGTTTCGCAGTATAAAAAGGAGACAGAGTTTGGTTTGATTCTGAAGAACAGCGCACAGCTGCATGGTTATACTATAGACCTTATTCATAAATGGCGGCCAATTTATAATTCTTTTGTCGAAGAGCAAATTAGCCTACCAAGCCTCGATACCATACAGTGAATTGGAAAGAATTCTTGCTCTAAAATGAGGCTTGGTAGGCTAATTTGCACATGGACAAAAGAATTATAAATGTGACCGCCATTTATGAATAAGGTCTATAACGTACTGCAATAAATAGCTCACGCGCTCTTTTTGTTTTTATTTCAGGTGGTCTTTCGGAGTTGTACTCTGGGAACTTTGCACAATGGGTAAACGAAAAAAGCATTAAAAACCCAAAGCAACGAATACACAATTTAAAGTAAACATGGCTGACGCCGAGCTAATACATTTACGGGAACGATTGGCGCAAGACCTTGGTTCCAGTTTAGCCAGAGTGAAATCTGTTGACTTTGCATAGACGCTTTCTGTGGCGCATTTATATCAAGTCGGATCTTAGGAGCTTTTAAGGGTTTCCTTTTCGTGCTGGGTACTTTCTTAAAATAGATAATAATTTTAACTCGGCATAAACTTGTGATTACTGGACTCTTTGGACCATCATAGGAAAGTTGAAGTGTCATCTCCAGTCAACTCTCTTTCTCTCTGCTTTCCATTCGATTGTAAGATACTTTTACGCATGCTTCCTTGTGTACACACCCAAGTAACGTTAAGATCCTCTTTTTTTCAGGAGGAAATCCGTACCCTGGAGTTAACAACAAGGAGTTATACAAGCTTCTTAAGACAGGTTATCGAATGGAGAGGCCAGAAACGTGCTCCAATGAGCTGTAAGTAAAGGTGCAAAAGAAACTTTGCAAATGGGGTCAACTGATTTTATATATAATTGCATCATTAGCAGAACCTGAATGTTTGAGGCTAACAGCAATAACTTTGACAGTTGGCATTTTTGACAAATTAAAAGAGTCGAACGCAGTCCTGGAGTCAGAGGCCTTAATCTCGTTTAAGGTGATTCCCTGGTTTTGCATTGCGCAACCCTACTGGGCATAATGTATTGCGTCATTGGCGCGCGCATTAGCTCGCGCACATTGGTAAAATGGCGGATTTTCATTGACGCCAAGCTAAATCTGTCAAGGAATAGCTATTTTCTTCTGAACGATCACGGGGACCCCCTCCCCCCCCCTTTTAAATGGTGTTATGTACCCGTAAGGGGTACACGGAAAACATACGTTAAGGAGAAAAAAAAGTTGGATAGTAGAAGTTGTGTTATTTATATAAAATGATGTGAAACTGCATTTGGAGCTAGACAGTGAGTGTGATGTAGCGGTCCAATTTTCTTCCAAATTTTTTGCAAAATTGAGCAATTTGAAATCACTTTGCTGAAAGATTTTAGCCCGGAAAAACAAGTAGGTTCAAGTTTTCAGTAATATTCAGTTGCTTTTGCTATTTAAGAACATTTTTTCCGCTTGATCAAGTTTCGAACGCTTCCCACGTTATTCAGTAAAAAAGAAAAACAGGGCATGCAGCGCGAAAAACAAGCACGGCGTCCCCATCTTTTTTTCGCACTGTTTCAATGTTCTGTGCATGAATATCAATTGTGCCAAGTTTGACAAAAATCTGGATAGTACGTCATTTTCAAGGAAATTATCGTAACATATCAATATACAGTCCTATTGTTTTAGTCAAGTGGACCACATTGCCATAGGCTGCTAAAATGTAAATTTGAATAAATAGGCGAATGATGACAACTAGGAAGGCCCACGTGATCAAAATGCACTTTCTGAAAACGTGAACTGTTTATTTTTGGTGTCCATTTTTGCTAATGTGTCATGGCTATAAAGATTTCTAATTTTCTTTATCGAACACCAAACCAATCCAATCCAATCGTAAATCTATAAGGCATCAAGTAATTACTCAGATCTTTTACCGCTCTTTGCTAGTTTCCA
>NC_090883.1:47104232-47106732 GCF_036669925.1 Montipora capricornis
TAAGTACCTACAAAGATAATTTAACTATGGCATTGCCTGAGTGAAAATTTTTTTCTGGCTACGGCCATGAATCCTGACAGTAGATGCCAAATGTGTCGAGATGTCATTTATGTAAATAATAAATGAAATATCTGCAAGAAAGGGGGAATTCTTTTTTTGTCATATCTGGTTTAAAAAAAAACGGAAATCGTCAGGTTGTACGTTGTATTGCCAGGAAATAATTAGTGGCTTTTGTTATAATTTCAACTTCCCGTCTAATAACCCGCCCATCAGCTAGCCATTACCTTGATAAATGCTAAAGGTTGATGCATATGCAAACTGACCAAAAGTATGCTAAAAGCTTTTTGTTTTACACTTTGTAAATGTGAATATGAAAGAGTTTCTTTGGCATGCCATGGCAAAATGAACTTTACTGTCAGCTCAAATATAAATGAAATAGTACTGAAGTTTAAAACCATTGGCCAATTAATGTCATTATTACCCTTAGACAATAATTAATAAACACCTGCAGATTATAAAATGGAACATTTTACTCTTACTCCTGAATCCATGGAAATGATAAAATCAAATTTCAGCCGCTGTTGTTAGCCATTTCGGGTTTTCTTTGTGTCACTTCTAACAAAGAAGTATTATTTTATCACGATAAAGAAATGATATGAATATTTAAAATAGGCTATCCCAATAAAATGCTAATTTCATTGGCCTTTGCGTAAATTCTAAGGTCATTCCTAAAAGGTTTTCGCTAAAACTTTCATGCTTCTACATTCTCTCACTTGAATCAATATCTTCACCAAATTCCATGCGCGCAAAATTCTATTTCACATAATATTATGAGGATCACAATTAGAGCTATGTGCAAAAACCGAAACGCACTTGACAAACAAATTCTTCAGTGTCGCTCCCAACTTTCCAAAATCTGTCCAGTAGTTTTAGTACAATATCGATTCGCGCTAAAATCCGGGAACTGGACTGTTTGACCATTTACACCAAACCAAGACCCTAAAACCTCAACAATTAATAGGTCCGCAAATTACCAACGACACAACATTGTATAGCCATAATACCGTAGTTACAATTTCAGAAAATCTTCCGCTTACTGACTCAGAAAAATCTGTTCTCAGTAAGGGCCTAAATTTTACCAAACGCACCAATGAATTTTCTATTAAGCAAGATGTTGAAAAATTTGCCTCTAGATTTTTTCACCAATTAATGCCGTCATGACATTCACAAACTTAAATTCAATCATAACACTAAATTTTCCAACCTTTCTTCGGAAGAGTGGGCCGCGCTTAAAAATCTTAGTAAACGCAATAAAATAGTTGTCAAATCAGCCGACATAGGCGGCGCGGTAGTTGTTTGGCGGTCCGAGCTTTACTAAAAAGAAGCTTTGCGGCTACTTTCTGACACCTCGTTTTATGCCAAAGTCCAGAAGATCTCACCTCCGCAAATCAAAAACTTGTCAAAGACACCATTCAGAATCTTATAGTCAATCAAGAATAACCTGACACTGCAACTTATCTCATCATTATCATTATCATTCATTATCTCATCATTATTTGGGTAAAAGTTCTCTATTGCGAAACGGAAAGTTGCGTTCTAAATAACGGGTGGTCAACCAACTTTTTCCAGACTCTACGAGGCGTTAGGCAAGGCTGTCCCTTGTCGCCATATCTATTTATTCTTTGCGCTGAAGTGTTTAGCCAAGGCAGTTAGAAATAACGTAAACATAAAAGGCATCTCTGTTGACTATAACGAAATTAAAATTAGCCAATATGCAGACGATACCACGCTTATTTTGGATGGCTCAAGAGAAGAGCTTGCTTCAGCACTTAATTTGCTAGAGGACTTCAGTAAAGTCTCCGGTCTCAGACTAAATAATAAAGAAACGGAAGCTGTTTGGATAGGTTTCAGCATTGGCAATGAACAGCTTGTTTTGCCAGGAAGGGATTTTAAGTGGCCGAAATGTAAAGTGAAAACCTTAGGGTTGTGGTTGTCAGTCAAACCTGAAGTATCCTCATGCTTAAATTATAATGAAAAGATTGAAAAGATAAGAAAAATTCTGAGTTGCTGGAAGTACCGTAGGCTAACCTTGCTGGGACGAATCACCGTGCTCAAGTCCTTAGCCGCCTCGCAACTAGTCTATTTGTTATCTCCTATGCCTTCCAATTATCATGCAATAAACGAGATTAATACATTGTTCTATCAATTCCTTTGGAAGGGGAAGGGAGACAAAATCAAACGAAAAATTATGATTAATGACTACTGCGAGGGAGGCCTTAAAATGATCGACCTTGTCTCTTTCAATAAATCGCTTAAAACAGCTTGGATAAAAAAATACTTGGATTCCACGAACAACGGAAAATGGAAAGTTTTTATCGACCTAGCTTTGAAAAATCACGGATGCAAAAACGTATTTACTGGTAACCTCAATACAAAAGATACAAAAAAGTCGATCAAAGTCTCCGACGTGTTTCTCGAAGAAATATTGGAAATATGGGCG
>NC_090883.1:47114232-47131732 GCF_036669925.1 Montipora capricornis
TGAACATGTTTGTTTTCCATGGATAACCGTTTCGCTTGTTTTCTTGCACGACGAAATCTTCTTTCCTTTAAAATTGTCGCAAACTATTAGCATTCTTCGTTGATCCGGACCTTCACACGGATGAAAACTTGAATAACGCGAGGATATTTTCTGTGGCGTCCGATCGATTTGACCACAACTTTTTTCCTTTCACGTCGAATTCCATATGTATAGTACATAAAATACTGCTGTCAAACGTTTTGTCAATGGTCATCTGGCCACAAAATCAATTGCGTGCTGATTCCCTTCTTTGCAATATCAACAAGGCCTACATTGCCACCCGTCCCCTAACACACATTTCGCCAACCTCCCAGATTCTGGGAGACACGTGACCAGCGTCAACCAGGGTCTTCTCTCAACGACAATGGAGGCAGAGAAGAGAGACCCTGGGAACGAGGCTGGGGAAATAAATGTAAAACAAGACGCCTCCAAAGGCGTATCCGTGGAATGCAACAGTTGACACAAATTGTCCACTTACAGAAATGGCGAGAGATTACCACAAAGATACATCTGTAATATAACTTGAAGTTGTCTGTTGTAAAAACTCATTATTAATGTTACTAAATTTGCAAATGCAAACAAGGAAGCCCTATTTGCGGGTTCTCGGGATACGGGATCTTTCATTTATTTATTTTTTGGAATGAGACTTTATTTAAATCCTCCAGTTTTACTTCTTTCCTTAACTACGTTCATCCAAAAATTACAAGATCAGCCTTAAATCATCCGAAAAACTTATTGCAGATCACAGTTCAACAACTTATCATCCTGGGCCAGTTCTTCAAAAGCCGATTAATGCTAATCTCAGGTTAAAAATGAACAAACGAGTTTTATTCTCTACTCCCAAATGCTGTTCAAGGCTGATATTCCGTGAAACTTTACATTAGAAGAAGTCAATAAGCAAAGGAAACTTTCACCCAGAAGTTGAAAACATGAAACAAAAGTTTACTCTAATCCTGGATTAAGGTAATCGGCTTTCGAACAACCGGGCCATGTATTCGAATTCCGGTTCCGTAATCCTGGTTTAGTTTCTCGCAAACTGTTTAAATCTGCCGTGGCGAAGACAAGAAGACAACATGTGAACTCCATTTCTCAGAATGCTCAAAAATGTAAAATTCCGTAATTGCGCGTTCTATAGTCCAGTCCAAAGTTCTAGTTTTACAATTCCATAATCTCGATTTCAGTATTAGAGTAACTTGGTACCAAACGTTTCACAATAACTTGAAATCTCGTCAAGGAAAAAGCTTAAATCCAGTAGTCCAGTCTGGGTTGAAATCGCCAAAACTCTTTCTATTATCGATTCAAAACTCAACAAAAGCTACAAGTAGTAAATAGTTCTCACAAACTACAAAAGTTCGTCATGATTCTACACTCGAGCTGAACAAAAAACTATCAAACACGAAAACAAAAAACCCTAGTGATCGCTTCTCGAGAAAATAGTGTCTAGTTACTGCACTACCACACGTACGCAATGCGCTCCTACTTTAAAAAATATCCCGTATCTCCACAGTTCCCCCCCCCCCCCCCCCCAGCCAAAAATCCCTTATCTCCACTATTTTTTTACCTAAGTTTTCCCGTGTCCTGATCGCTTTTCGGCCTTTTGGCTAAGATTAGTTTCTCGGCCAATGGCTACGGTCAAGTACACATGTACTAACGTACGGTACTTTTGTCAGTGCCGTAAGGGGCAAGCACAGAACAGTTTCGGTTGTTTAAGAAAAACAACCGACACTGTTCTGGCACAGAGGGTAGGGTAATGCCTGTGGTTTACCAGGGAGGATGATGAAGATTCGGTCTGATCATAGGTCTGATCGACACATAACTAACAACTGTGGTACACGATATTGGTTTGGTATCGTAAATCATTACAGTGTCATGGTAGATATGTTTGGTAGATACCCCCTGAGAAGACATGTGGTTCAGTAAGGTACTTAACGCAGAACGATTGAAGAAAATAAAAGCAAATCGAGAAACATTTAGCTTCAAGGCTGACAAGTTGATCATTTACAACTTCTTTTTCACCACAAGCTTAAGCGTGTACTCTGAGCTTCTGACTGCATTCCAAAACCAATTTGCATTGAAGTCAAGCCCTTTCCGGCGGGGTTAGTAACTGGATGGTAGACGTCAAAAGATGCAACTTTCTGTCAGGAACCGTGATGATACGACCAAAAATTCTACTTTAATGCCCAAAAATGCGAACTAAGCAAGGTACAGATTTTGTTAGCCTGCCTTCCCTGTATGCAAAACAAATATTGACGCAAAAGTAAATAAACAATGATATGTAGTTTTTAAGGAGAGCAGAAGGAACTTTTAGGAAGTGTCGATCGAGAATAAGACAATTTGCAAGATGAAGGCATCATAAATTTTGTGCCACGAATATAATACAAGTTACCATCAGCGAAAAACATTTCGGGAGATTTTTGTACGTTCAATCTGAGTTCAATTTTTCTATCGTACTTCTGGTCGTACAAGTAAAATCACAAAATCGAAAATGACATCGATTTTAGCGGCCGCCTATGATCAAGTTACCTTGCGTGTTTAATACTGACAACTCACGAAACAAAGGATGCATCTATGACAAAATGACGGCAAGACACCGGGTTTTTGTTAGTTTACTTTTTTTCTTTCAAGTTTTAATAAAGTTCGACAAGATACATGTGCGAATTTAACACAAAGATCTCAATCGTTGATGTTAGCCCAGGTGTCAGCTGAAGTTAAGCACCTCCGAATGAGGTTAGTAACACGTTCTAAAACCAACGGGGATATTCTAAAACGTTAATTTTTGGCAAAATATTGATAGTTGCGATTAAAATGTGCCAAGAAAACTGGGAATTTTGGCACAAAGTAGCTTATTTAAGGTTTAAAATTGCTAAGCCCAGATTGCCAAGCTTGGATTTGAAAAAAAATTGCTCAATGTACGGTTTTTTTGCCAACCTTCCACTCAGTTGTGTGTGGCAAAAATACCAAGAAAGTATGCCGGAATTGCCGTTGCTGTGGAGGTGCACTGAAAGATGGAAAATTTTGCTTAAAAATATTTTTTTTTTGCTAAAAGGACTTGGCAAGAAATTCAGAGGTTTCTTTTATTTATTGCCAGAAACATAAATTTATGTCAACAATGAGAAGAACGGTTCAAAATATTTCCAAATTGAAGAAGGTGGATTGATTTTTTTGTCTAAGAAAGGCAAATAAGTTTAAAATCAGTCCAATGCAATGCAAAATGACGACGGAAATTTCCAACGTCAAATCTATAGGGTTGATACAAAATGACCACGGAAATTTCCAGCGTCTAAACTATAGGGTTATACAAAATGACCGCGGAAATTTCCAAAGTCAAATTTGCGAGAGGCACGACCATGGAACTTTCCAACGTCAAACACAAACGACCATAGAAATCTTTAAGATCAAATTTGCACTTAATCAAAAATGACGATGGAAATTTCCAGCCTCAAAATTTCGCGCATGTGTTTACCCGAAATTGCCTCGGAAACTTACAAAGTCCTTTTTTTCCGCAAATGTTGAATGCCTAATTGCGCACTTCATAAGATCAGCTATTCCATATTCTAACTCTATTTCTTGAAAATATCTTTTATTTTATATTTAATCTTAAACTTCCAACAAAATAGTCGCCTCTTGAAGACGATTTTGTCTTGTTTACAGTTCACTTTTTCAAATTATTAAAAGCTGTTTATAATGTAGGCTTGTGTGGTTATTAACAACTGAAATTCAGTCTTCGTTCAATGTTAGGCTAAATTAAAAGATGAAGGGAATATATGCGCCTTTATCTCTGAATTCACCTCCGAGTCAGGTATATCATCCACCTGATCCGCAACGAGTTTTTTTCAATAGCAGTCTGCGCCCGACGATCTTTGAACAATCGGTGGAATCATGGCCTCTGCTAAATCGGCATCGACTGACCTTGTCTCGTGCTGTGTCTTCTTCATCACACCATCATATCGTCTAAAAGCCATGTGCTATTGTAGCTACTTCTCAGGGGGTTCGAATAACTTGCTCCCTTTTTGTCATCGGCCAACATTGCTTATGACTTTGATTGAAACATTTTGAACCATAAAATTTTTGGACATCTTTCTTTAAGCTAGCCTCTTCAAATCAATCTTTTCGTTTGTCCACTTGAAGCGCAATAGCTGTAAGTCAATCATGGCAACTTACTTGCCATGCCATCTTCCGTCTCTGATTCCAATCTCCAAGGGGAACACATTCAACCGATATCATTACGTTCACTCGGCAAAGAATTAACTCCCTGAATTGGTTCCAGTGTTAATTTATAAGGGTTGTCTCTCTCGTGGTCTTCAAATAGTGTCTCAAAAAGTTCACTGGTATTTGCACTGAGATCACTCACCGTTTACGTTGACTCAGTGTGGCCTCAACCGGAGGTCATTTGTCGCTGGACTACTTGCAGACATGGCCGAATCTGCTCAGTTCTCCTCGCTAATTTCATCATCAAAATAAGGATCTAAAAAATCATTAGTAGCAAGGCTGGTACAGGACGATAAACGCAGTCTTTTTCCGTACTGTGCATTTGAAACTACTTCAACGTCCTGTTGTCCTATTTCGTTTAGGTTTCAATGTCGTGATGTGAAACTGGGCGGCAATATGTGTGACATGTCTTTTGAATGCGACAGTGCGGTTGATTATGAAAGCCGAGCACGACTCCAACGGTTCGCAAATGTTTTTCTATTCCCTTCTACAGTTTTAATAGCTCTGACCCAAATCTTTCTGTCGTGTAAACGGCCTTTAAAAGTTTTTGAGGGATTTTCCTCTTTTGCAAGAAAATAGGGGGACCTCTTCGAATATTTTGTTGAGCGCTTGCTGACCTTGTATAAAGTCACCTGCGTTTTTAAGTGCGGGGAATTAATTTGTTATCCACGAAAGCAGCCTTAATTTGAAAGAAGCCTTTTACAGGTTAACAAACCGAGCAAAACACTAATGCAACTTGCCTTTTGCCTTTTCTGAAGGTTTGTTAAATAGCAGGGCTGGGGGCGCCAGGTCACTTAAATTATTAATTTCCGGTCCTTTTCTGGTTTCTACTTGACAATTGAATTCATTCAGATAAGATTTTAACAGAAATCTCACGAAAGGGGCGAATAGCACGCTAGCTCGTTGATATAGTTTGAGGAAAAAGAACTCCCACCAACGAATTCATCTGCAAATCCATCCAGCCTAAATAGCTAGCACTTTGATTCTTTTGGCGATTCAAGACTTTCAGCTAATATAATAATGACTAACGGGCATTTGGGGTCTTGTGAAACCAGTGGTATTTTGTGGAACCGATTGAAGATAACAAAATTGTTATTCACAACTCCGCGACAGTCTTCTCAAGCGGGATGGCAAAGAGCGTGGATATGTTCTGAACATTTCCCCTTCAAAAAGTGACAAGAAAGGCGAACGGTTGCAGGTAAGAGAGAGAATGTTTCATTAAAAAGAAAAAAAAAAAGAAACTAATTGTCAGCCAAAAGTAGCTCTGATAAAATTTCTTTCATTTCATGTTCTTTTACAGATTGAATTTGGTGATTTGATACTGGTCGATGCAAAGCACGAATGTAGCATTATTAGCGTGTGCCGTTTGAAGCAAATAGGACTATTTGCAGATTTCAATGGGAGTACCGATGTTCATATTTGTTCGCTCGGTTTTACTTGTGCTATATTTCTCAGACAATTAAGAGCCAAGTTTGTGGCTAACGACAGAGAGCAGAATTAATTTTGTAATAAAAAAAACTTTTTTTCCTCAGTATTGACATATTTCTCTGTTGGTTTGCAACGACTGGAGGAACTAACCGTAGCTTTCTATTTGTCATAATAGTGTACATAACAATTACATTTCAATTAAAACAAGGGTGAGTAATAATTTAACATCTTTCCGGGGAAAAAAATGTTAGTCATCTTGGTGAAAACGTTCCACGAGCAGCCCATAAATGAGGTTCATATGGTTTCTTTTACATGTCTATATAGTGAATTGTCTTCAAGCTTAGAATCTGAGTGTGTGAAATATCTCGTTTTTAGTCCGTGGGAGTTAAGTTCGTCCTTAGACAATAAAGTTGAAGATCTTCACTTCAGGTAGTCTTGTTTTACTTTTGCCAAAAATGACGTTGGAAAATTCCGCCGTCATTTTGCTTGATCTTTTTTAAAAAATGACGTTGGAAATTTCCAACGTCATTTTGCCTCATCTTCTGTGAAAAATGACGTTGGAAAATTCCGCCGTCATTTTGCTTTACCTTCTGTTAAAAATGACGTTGGAAATTTCCGTCGCCATTTTCTGTGATCTTCTATGAGAAGACGTTGGAAATTTCTTCTGTCATTTTGCGTGACTGTTTAGTCAAAAATTTGATCAAATTTGATAAATATTGCAAAGTTGATAAATGCTCCGGAAAAATATTCTTTTTTCTTTCCATTATTGCAAACTGGATAAATCATTCGGTAGAAAAGTGGAGATTCATCAACAATATTTACGGTGTGGTGCCAAAACAGCACAGATTTGGAAAAAATGACCGCAAAACATATCATTTTTACCAGAATTGGACGGTTTTAGAATACGACGAAGTGTTTTAGAACGTGTTTAGTACTTGGATGGGGGACCGCTGCGAAGTCCCCGTTAGGGACATCAGTAATTCGTTTTTTTAAAACTTGATTTCATTTTTTATTTTGTTTGGCCGTTGAAAGCTATTTTCTTATTTTCTTTCTACGTCAAAACGGCTTAACAAACCGGTTCCTAAGAAATATTAGAGTATTCGTGCTATGCAAAATACTTCTAATGAAGTATTCGTTCTGTGCAAAATACCGTAATGTTCACAGCGGAACACACAAGTATAAGTACGAAGCAAGATCTAGAATTAACGTAGAAAATTCTTCTTACCTTTAAAGCTTGTTTTTCTCAAAGAAAAAACATCTGTCCACTTTATCGAACATTTTAATACTGTGTCAATCATGGTCGGCGGAAAGATTCCACAATAAATAATTGCTTTCCTCCCCGCATTAGAACTGTGTCGCGGTGGCCGAGTGGTCTAACGCGCGCACATGATCGCGAAGTGTAGGGAAAGTATATGGTTTCTAAATGGGACAGGGAAGTTCGGATATACTAAAGGTTATAAAGAAAAATTCACCCGATCGGAGCCTAATTCAATATCCGTGGGGTATGCACATTTGTGACTACCAACAAAAAAAAGAAAATTTGTGACCAGCCCGGATTTAAGAAGTGGTATGCCTTCGGCATTCCACTTAATAACCCAACTACTTAAGGGCATAGTTTGTATAACATAACAATGGTTTTGTCATTGCATGGTACATATCTCAAGTTGTAACAATGAGCAGTTCTTATTTATGTTCATTCCAAAACAACTTCAACACCATTTAAGTCACAAGGTGAAATAAAGTCCGATGTAAATTCAAGAAGATCTTAAAATTTTCAGCCTCACATCGCAAAAATAGATAAGAACGTTCAGCCTTTGCTCCAAAATTAGACCTTCTTATTGTATCTCGCAAAGATCAACTTGGCTTCCCAGCTGCTGACATTTTACAACTTTCAATGCACTTGTTGTTTCAACATTCGGAAGCCCTTGCCCCCCCGGTATATATTTCGTTTTAGCTCAAAAATAACAAAACACGCTCTTGAGTAAAACTCACTCGTTTCTACTTTAAGTTAAATAGTCTGCAAAAGAACTAACTTGAAATTGTTCTGACGCACGTTTAATTTGCTGCATATCATGCATGCCTCGCAGAACTTTGCACTAACCAAACGTTTATTCCAACTTCTAAGAAAGGACTGAACATTTTGTTTCCGCTTCATAATTCCTCCTTTTTTCAGTCTAATCTGATGTCAGGCGACGAAACCCGCCCCTACAACAATGAGTTCTCTTCAACGCAAAACACAGCGCATAAGCAAACTCAAGTTGCGATGCATTCAATCCTTGCATCCTAATAGCTAAGCCAAAGAGGCTTATTTATAGTGTTGATCGAAATGGACATGTATTCAGTTAGAAACACAGCATCGTCAACAATTCTTGCAAGATAAAATAGAAGTGACTTGTGCATACATAATCTATAAGCCCGCAGATGTCACGAGAAATTCCATAGTTTTCTTTAGTCTTCAGTGTTGAACTTCCTTAGATTAATTCATTTTCTGTCCTTAAACTGGTCCTATTTATCCTATCTTATAGTTATAAGTGCGAAGGTCAGTCTTTTGTCAAAGTGAACCGAATAAAAGAATTTTTAAAAAGAAAATGGTCATGAATCCGAGAAATAAGTTCTTTGAAAATTATGATAATCGTCCAAATCTAACTACGCCTGCAATCTATCGTTGTGCGCGTACACCGAAAACCTTTGAAGAACGAAGACTAATACAATTCATCCTTCATGTAACATCAATCAAAAGAAAGATATTTTCATCTCGGTTTAATGAAGGAAACGTGCTCTGGCGGGTACGTGATATGTAATGTCAAGGTTGCCAAAGGTATTAAATATTCTTTTCCGGTAGGTACCTTATTATATGCTTCCTTGTTGTATCGAATCGAAGAACTATAGGGCACAAAATCGGGTGAAGGTGAATGCTGCCTTGGCAAAATTGACGGTAAGTGCATACACTAGCCAAAACACAGTCCAGATAAAGTAAAAATTCGAATATGAATTAAATTCAGAATGAATAGTTTTTCTCTCATCGTTATTTGAATTAAGTGTTAAAAATGGGGCAAGCGTCAAATTCAAAGACAACGTGTATTAAGGCTTCGTTACATTAGAGGATAACAGACAAATTTTATTTTTGTCTCCACCTTATACACCTGCAAAATCTATGGTTCATAAAAGCAGAGAACCTGAAATATAGCTTTGGGTAATTATTGTACTTAAATTTAAGTATTTTAAGAATTACTATTTCATTTTTAGTATGAGAATTTTTGAAGGATCTAGTTTCTCTTCCTTTTCTTTCTTTTTTTCTCTCGACGATACGTACAAGCTTGTCTTAGGCCCAGTTCAGACGTCGTGCTTCTGCCGTGCCGAACTTAATTGCAATTTGGTTCGACTGTAGCACGGTAGGGAAACAACTCTGATTCAGACGCCGTGCCAAAGTCGAACCAAATTCAGGCTTTACTGATGCCTCGTAACAATTCTTCTCCTAACTCCCCGTGGGAACTCAATCTCGCCAAATACATTAATATAATTTATGAATTTTGTTTGGCGCGACACAAGCACGACGTTTGAATCAATGCCGTGCCAAAGTCGTGTAGCACGGCAGAGCTTGTCGAACTTAATTGCTTGCCGAACTTAATTCAAAAGTTTGATTCAGACGCCGTGCTTCTGCCGTGCTTTTGTCGAACTTAATTCCTGAATTTAGTTCGACACGGCAGAAGCACGACGTCTGAACTGGGCCTTAGCTACTTAAAAATTCGAAATGAAATAAAGTTTTATGTCTGTGTGTGTTATGTTTGCAAAGAGATGCAGTGCGGTACACTGGTTAGGAGTTTCCGGGTTCAAAACCCGTTCTGACCACTCGTTGAATTTGTTCCTGGTAGTCCCTGGTTCATTTTCTCGGCCGCACTTGTAAATAGCCAACTGGTTTGACTCCAGCCAGTTGGGATTCTTAACAGTTGTTGTTGTTGTTGTTCTGTCGTTTCGTTGATTGTGTTTCATTGGCCCTAAAAAGCCCCCATGGAGAGTGGTCAATTAAGTATGTATTGTGTATTGTATTATGCAGCATGTCATCTGGAAAGTTTGCTTGCGAGCTTGTCCCTGTGTTTTTTTATTCATTAAAAATATAAATTTTGACGAGAACGTTTATGCTGATGATTACTTCAATTTCAGTAGGGTAAAGAATGCTTAGATTTAGTGTCAAGCAACCATAACCAAGTCGCTTTTTGTGGCTCAGTTATCTTCATAACTAACCCAAGTAGAAAAGGGCCGTCCTTTTCGTTTATCCATTACCCACGCTGGCGAAATGCACCTCAAGCAGTTTAAGGCCTCAAGCAGAAAATGATAAATAATTCATTACTTTGTCAAATCCCACAATGCATTGTTTTCGATTTATCCTAGGACATCTTCATGTCCCAGGGGAAATTGCAAACAATGATTATGAACAAATTTTCGGGGGTAAACAAGACAGATCACGTGACGTGTCACATGACCGTTTCTTCGACAAAATCATTTATTTAAGGAGTAGGTGACGGTTGTAGGATATAAGATCAAAGAAAAACGCTTTTCTGATGCAAATTAATTATTTCCAGCATCTTATGTTTGGAGTGACCATCGTTGTCATATTATGAGGACGAAGGTCATTTTTCGGCCCGGAATTCAACCACTGACTGTTGATAATTTAAAACTAAAACTTGCCGAGAACGATCACTCTAAGCGTAGAAAAGCTAGATACGTAGGATTTCCACTTGAAAGGTTGATTCATTAATCTGTAAACATAAAATCCCGCCACCACATCGCTGATTCATATATTTATCACGTGACCAGTCTCGTGATCAAAATTATACATTGAGGAAAAAGAGGACAACAAGTTTTTTCTTCAGGGAAAGTTTCATCGGATTGTAGGATATCTGGGGAAAGATATTGGCGATCAGCTACATTTCTGAACATATTTTCAAAGCCAGGCCTTTAACTGCTTAAGGCAACGATTGTGAACTCGATGTTCCAAATGGATTTTGTATTGGTATGAGTTCGAATCCTTCTAATTTGAAGCGATTTTGTGGTTTGTTATCAGGTATTACCTAGGTGCATGTTTTAGTAATCCCCAGGGATATTGTCATTGAGTTATCAGGCTATTTTATAAACAGATAGCAAGTTTTGGTTGTTCTCTCACTCTCGAAATTTCAACTCTGACGCTCTCAGCTACAATCAGTGGCAAACGCAGTTGGGACGCTAATGACAGGATGGGCCTGAAAACCTTTCAGATGTCAGAAACAAGCATAACTGTCAAAATTCCACTAAGAGCTTCAAAATGTTGGTCCCTCCTCCCCTAATCAATGTTCAAATAGACAAGGAAATGTCAACTTCAAAGGGGGAATGTCCCAAGACGTTCGCCACTTATTGTGGTTCCCCCCCCCCCCCCCCAAGCCCTCTTGATCGAACAGATTTTCTTTTATTTTTCCTCTTATCTAATTGTTGGATTGCCTGAGCAACCCACCCATTATGAAGTCGTTTGTTGTGAATTTTAAAGCATTAAGGGAGAAAATAGTTTACGTTCGTTTGAGCTTAGCGAAGTAGAACGTAAATGTTGTTATAATTTGCGACTAAATTGAAACCGAATTGCGGATACCACACGATTTCGAAAGACCGGCCTGTGCAAATGCTGCAAGATGTTAAATAATATGGGGTTTTCTTTTGTTAGCTGATTGTTTGAGAAAAAATAGTGTCCTATCTGTAGTGTTTCCATGGTGCTGTTCGTATAATGACATGCGTGTGTCTTGCACACAAGAAAATTGAGCGTGTTTTTCTCCTTTCAGCACAAATTCATAAACCTCCTGAAAAGGGAAATCATGAGGTTAACCCTGTATAAAAACAATTTTCCAAACTAAAAAACTTACAAAAATTTCAATAACTAGATAAATTTGATAGCTACTAATTCAATAAATATTCAAAAAAAGTTTAAGTCTACTCTTAAAAACACATAGTGATTCGGCATGTACAATATATCTTAGCAAATCGTTCCATTTCCTTGAAATGAGAACAAAGAAAGAATATTTGTAACAATTACAAACCGCGTTTCTGCAGTAAAGTTTGTCGTCGTGAGTAGCTCTTGTACACTTTTGGCAAACTCAAAGAAATCTGTGAAAGAGATATTATTACATTGAAACAGAGATAGAAATTCTCTACGCTTTTCTAGTGTTTGCCACTTCAATAAACTGCAACGGTGTTCATAACTCATTTCACCCCGTTTCTGTCTTAAAGCAAGTACTTTTCTTTTTCCACAATATCCTTATTCAAGTGTGGGCTCCAAACAGCCAGGAACCGCATACTCAAGTATGGGTCTGACTAGTAACTTGTGGAGCTGCGAAAACACATCTTGGTTGTTTTTTTCTGATGGACCGCTTTATGATACGCAATACCATATTTGCCTTATTTACCGTTGCAAGCACATGGTTACCCCAGGCATGCGCAGGTCAGAACAGGTGGTCAGTACCCCGAGGGCCGTAATATTCTCTACCGACCTAAATTGCCTTCCAAGCGAGTAAACAGGTCTGGATTTATCCTTTCTATGTGTAATACGCATCACCTCACATTTATCTGGATTGAAATGCATCTGCCATTTATTTGTCCATACGCCCAATCCATGTAGGCCACACTGCAAAGCAGGGTTATCAGGATCTGGTAAACCGAATGTGCATAAATCCTGATGGCATTTATGTAAATGATAATTAAAACATCTGCAAGAAAGGGGGAATTCTCTTTTTGTCATATCTGCCAAAAAAAAAAAAAACCGAAATCGTTCAGGTTTTATTGCCGAGAATTAATTCCTGGCTTCTATTAATATTTCAACTTCCCGTCTAATAGACTGCCCATCAGCTAATCATTACCATGATAAAGGCCAAGGGTTGATGTATATTCAAACTGATCAAATATGCTAAAACCTTTTTGTTTTACAATTTGTAAATGTGAATATGAAAGAGTTTCTTCAGTATGCCATGGAAAAATAATCTTTACTGTCAGCCCAAATATAAATGAAGTAGAACGAGTAAGTAAAACCATTCAGTCAATTAACGTCATTATTACCCTT
This sequence comes from Montipora capricornis, assembly GCF_036669925.1. Taxonomy (NCBI): domain Eukaryota; kingdom Metazoa; phylum Cnidaria; class Anthozoa; order Scleractinia; family Acroporidae; genus Montipora; species Montipora capricornis. The sequence goes on from NC_090883.1 coordinate 47,126,984, forward strand.
ATGCAATAAACACCTAAAGATTATGAAACGGAACATGTTACACGTACTCCTAAATCCATGGAAATTATATAATTAAATTTCAGTTGGTGTCACTTATAACAAAGAAGTATTATTTTATCACGATAAAGAAGTGATATGAATATTTAGAATGGTTCGTTTTCCCCTCCCCCGATACGACCCATTTTTTTTGAAAAGTAAAATATTAAAAAAAAAAAAAAATTCCAGATTCACTGGTCAAAGAAGCAAGTACTTTAATTTGCAAGCACACGATCTTGTTTTATTAACAACAAATTATTATCAATATACGCGGCCAAATAGAAAATTGGCCTCTTCAAAACACACGCCCAGCGGGCCGCGAAAGACTGACAGTGGGCTGCTAATGCATTATCAGCCCTACAGCTGATTGGTTCTTGCTTCAACTTTGTGATATACCTATTATTTATAGGCGATTTTACGCGTTTTTTCGGTAATTTTAAATAAGTTTACTGGACTGAGTTGATTCTTTAATAGCTTGATATCATTTGACCTTGTTTATTGATAATGAAATAACTTTTTTCGGGAATATTGTTTATTTGCGCCCTTGTAGTGTCATTTGCGGCCCGAGCGCGCGCAAATGACACCACGCGGGCGTAAATAAACAATATTCCCTCTAAAAGTCATGTTATTCCCTTATTGATATTATGTGATGTTCTTGTCTTTACTTAACATCAATACTACGGCGGTTTAGATATTTGATAGTCGAGCACGTTAATATACATCTTTTACCATCTGATTATTTATCTTACAGATTAGACGTGAGATTTAATATGAAAACGTAAAATGGAACAAATTATAAGTGAATGTTTTCTTTACTTTGTAACCAGTGAGGCTTTCTTACTTAGCAGCTTCAAGTGTTCATTCATTTTCTTTTTTGCCCTACCGACAGACCCACCATCACAACAACAAACTACAACAAAATAGTTTATTTGTACCACACGTAAATAGGGATACATGAAATAAGTAACAGACTTAAGAAAGGTACAATGCCCCCTAGAAAATAACTAAGAAGCTAATCTAGCTAGGACGTGCAGAATAAATAATTTTATGTCTAAATTAAAGGACAAAGTCAATTCAGGAAGGCACAAATATAATGATAAAAGATAGGCAAACAAAGAGAACCAAAAAAAAAAAAAAAAGATGTCACTTCAGATGGACTGGAGTAAAGAGGAAGTATAAATACAATAATTAATATGACGTAATGAGCGACTTTTTCAGAGAACACTTAAATTTGTGAAAGCGAAGAATTTTTCAGTACTCCTGTTGAACTTGTCATAATTAGGTAGTCCTGGCAGAAGGAATACAAAACGCTCATTTAGAAGACAGTCTATATAGTATTACATTTGTGCCTACTTGATATTGGATTAAAAAAAGAGTGGAAAGCAGAAGGTAACATACATTAAAGTCGAAGTATAAATATCAATGTAATTAGGGTCTTTGTCATTTCAGTGCACTTGGCTGTGTTTTTTTTTTCAGTTTCCTCTCATCGTGGTTTGAAGCACGCAATCAGGAGATCGGGTCGCTATGGACCGTTCATGGAAATTACTTACGGTAGGTTTTGTACATATATACCAAGCACTGAAATACACTCTTTTTATTATATAAGAACTTTTTTTATACGAACGTTGAGGCTGAGATTAACCAAAATTTTAAGAAAGTGTTAAGAACATCCCTCAGGCTGAGAGTCGATTAAGAACGTTTTTATTTTTCTTTGTATTTTCAATGAAAGCATACAATAAAGGTAAATAAATGTAAACTAACCCAAATACTTAAGGACATATTTTGTATTATTATATACGTACCGAGATTTACACTCCAAAAAGGATCGAGATAAAAATAGTCTCTTTGCGCTAGAGAAGCCAGCTGATTGGTCATACGATTTTTTTCACTAGTGAAAAACGACGTATCGACGCTCTGATTGGCTATATCGTTATTTCCACTAGTGAAAAATTGTCGTATCAGCCTTTTGATTGGCTAATATGATGTTGAACTTTGGCGCGGGTGGCCTGTGCACAGATTTGTAAACATGGCGGCCCACTGGTGTATGGTTTTCAAAGTTTTTGATCTTTTATTGCTTAGTTTTCTCCACAAAAATACTTCAGAAGATCTTAAAAAGTTTTAAAAGTGCTCAAGCGAGGTATGGAAGGTAACGATTTCTTTTATTTCCAAAATATTTAGCTATTTGTTTAGGGCTTTTGTTCACGATCGGTGGTTTGATAGCCTGACCATTAACACTTACCTCGTTAACTTTATGATCTCTGTACTTATATAATAAACAAATTACTTCATGATTGGCTCGTTTGTACGATTTTTATTACTCACTCGTTGTGAAGGATCGTTAAACTCACTCGTTCGCTTCGCTCACTCGTTCGTTTACGCGATCCTTCACAATTCGTGAATAAAAATCGCCCCGCACTCACCAACCATGAAGTAATCTATATTAACATAACTGAAAGGTTTTCTTATTGCATGATACATATATGAGCAGTTCTTTTTATATTCTTCCCAAAATAACTTCAACACCATCAAAGCCATCAGGTGAAACAAAGTCTGATGTAAATTTAAGAACATCTTAACGTTTTCAGCTTCACATCGCAAAAATAGATCATGAGGGCCGATTTACACGGTACGATTTTTGTCGCATGCGACAAGCTCACGACAGGCTTACGACATGACTTACGATTGTCGCAGCGTTTTAAGACATGTTTTAAAATGCTACGACATTATTTCTGACGTACACAACAATCGTAAATCATGTTGTGGGCCTGTTGTAAGCCGTTGTCGCATGCGACAAAAATCGCACCGTGTAAATCGGGCCTAAGAACGTTCAGCCTCTGCTTAAAAAAATAAGACGTTCGTTCGTTCCCTCGACAAATGACTCTTTGCCGTAAATCTCAGGATCGCCTCTGCTGAAGACTTCAGTATTGTCAACTGTGCTGCTTCAGAGTTTCTCTCTTTCTCGCATAAACGCACACCTCACCCACAAATATTTTCAAGCAACTCCTTTAAACCTTTCGATTTCAAAATCCTTTGCAAACGCAAGATTTCTAGTGATTAAAACAACTATTGTAAGGGACGTCTAATTAACAGCTATTACTGCTTAGTACAATTTCCATGGCTTTTAGAGACATGTACAGCATGTACTCTGACTTTTCAAAAGCTCCTGATTAGAAGTAAGTACTTTACAGTGTTAGTTATGGAATGAATAACAAGTTACGATCTACAACAAAAAAGAGTTACGTAAATCGCGTCGTACAGAACAGAATTTGACATTTGGTTTCAGTGTTGTACACAACATCACAGTCAGTAAAATATTAGAAACACAGCTCACTTTGATACGGAGATGCAATTGTTGTAGAAGTCCATTACTCGTCGCTTTTAAGATTCCAGATATTTATTTTTCACGGTCTTTCTTGTTTATCCCATTGAGGTTCCATTCTTGAGCTCCATAAATTAAGGGTATATTTTGTTTAAAGATCCGCTAAACGCCATTCGCATTGCGTTGACTTCGACGCCATTGCAGGTTAATTAAATATTTTACTGTGTCCACCGGGTAAAATCTACGCATTTCTACTAACCCCTGAAACCTACCTAAAATACGCGCAAAAGACTCTACGCACAAAGAGAATACTTAGCAGGGGAATGACAGGAGAGACCTATTGCGCAACTTTTCCATTTTCTTGACACGGAAAAAAAAAAGAAAAATAATACAAGGGATAAGTTCCACTCATTTTCTGACTGGATTGCCATATGACAACCCAGTAATAACTCCTTGAAAGGAGCCGCAAGGCGGTTGCCGTTTATTTCACAGGTTTGGTTACCAATGATAAATGCAATAGTGCGATATGTTATAACAAATAATAATAATAATCTTTATTATCTCGTGATAAAAGAACATATCTCGAGTTACAAATATATCAAATTTAAGAAATTACAGCTCTAGCTATATTAATAAAAATAACATCAATAATCTAGCAACCTAAATACTATATTTAAAAATTAGTCTATTTACATACGAGTTTTTCAACCTTTCAGTATTAACTGCTGGGCGCTTTACAGATGTTTTCCTTAAGTTATAATTCGTTTCCTTTTCTTTTGGTAATATGCAGAAAATAGGACAAGGACTAATAGAGCGTGACTTATTTAAATTCAAGTCCGATTCTTCTAAAATACTACGAATTTCTATTTTAACCGATATATATTTTCTTTTAAAACTTCTGTCTAAAAATGATTGTATAGCAGTGAGATCAGAGTCAGACGCCCCATATACAGACAGGCCATACGTGAAATTCGGTAAAACTACTGTGTTACCAAAATGGTGGACCAGATGGGTCCACATCATGAAACTGCACATCACTTTAGGAGCAAAACGTCTTGGCTGTTTGAAATGTATTTTAACTAGCTAGCTGGAAAACATTTGTTGAGACATAACTGTCGTTGATTTCCATTGCAACCGCATTTTACTCAAGTAAACTTATTAAATGCATGGCTCAAAGGAACCCGAAGATATTTTAAAGACCTTGTATTACCAATACTTGCTGATAAAATAATTAACATCATCACGATAATTTCATTTAATAACTCCTTAGGTTGTTCCTTGTTTAACCGTTGTGGTCTGTCTTCAATGAGATAGACCACCTTTTCCCCGTAAGTGGAGCTTCTGTGTAGATACCCTGCTTAGTGGCAAAAGTTTATAAATAAATGTAAATACTA
>NC_090883.1:47136732-47139232 GCF_036669925.1 Montipora capricornis
ATGCGTCGAAAGCAGGACACAAGAACATCGTCATCCGTACTGTAGACACTGATGTCGTTATCATCTGCATTGGCATGACCCAGATGCTAAACATCAATGAGCTGTGGATTGCCTTTGGCAGTGGTACTAGTTTGAGATAACTAGCTGTTCATGAAATTGCATCTCGTCTTGGTCCTGAAAAGGCAAGATCACTACCCGTGTTTCACGCTTTTAATGGCTGTGATACTGTTTTTTGTTTCTCTCTGGAAAGGGAAGAGACTGCATGGGATCACGTGGATGGCCTATGAAGAAGCAACTTCGGCATTCCTTCAATTGTCCAACAACCCAGATGATGTGAGTGAAGAATGCCTGAGAAAGCTAGAGCGATTCGTTGTTCTTCTGTATGACCGCACCAGTACCAAAATGCGCGTTAACGAGGCACGCAAGCAGCGGTTTTCACAGAAGGCAAAGTCTATTGAATCTATACCCCAACGCAGGCTGCTCTTATCCAGCATACTAGAAGAGCAGCATACCAGGGTAGACATTGCTGGGGTCAAGCAATTGTTCCAGTGATGAACTTGCCATGTCCAAGTCAATGGGGATGGATGAAGACTGATGCTGGCTGGAAGCCCCTCTGGACCACATTGCCAGACGTATCATCATCTTGTGATGCACTTATAAAATGTCGCTGCAAGAAAGGTTGCAGGTCTAACTGCTCATGCATCCAAGTGGCTCTTAAGTGCACTGCACTTTGCACTTGTGGTGGAGACTGTGTAATAGATTGATTACGCTTATCAAGGTTTGGGGGAATAACTGATTAACTTAGACTTGCTATTTTATATAATACCCCCACTGCAAAAGTCATGCGAAAGCTTCGAATTCATAGTACTGAAAAAATCCAAGATGGCCGCTATTGTTGCAACCTGCAGTTACTGTACTATCACAAGTCATTCAAACACCCTCCCCTTTTCTTTAATTATTTGGGAACAATATTGCTGAGGTGTGAAGTATTTAATATAAGTAGCGAGAAGACTTAAGGTGGCTCAAAATTTACAATTTCCAGCACATTCCAAGACTTAGATTTTGATGTGTCAATTTTCAAAAATTTAAGGTGGCCCTGAACCCCATATACAGATTTTTTTTTAAACTTTGCCAAAAGTCGCATCTTATCCCGATTATCAAAATTCTGTAATAAGAAAGAGTTTCACCGTTCCGTTTTTGAAATATAAGCGCTTAAAGGTGAAATTAAGGGTGTTTGTTAGCGGGTCATTGTGTTGCTATGGGTAACCTATTGTGTAACGCAATTAAACCAACGTGTTTCCAGTGATTGGGCAGTTTTTTGATACCACGATTGTAGCATCAATTGATAAAGAGTGGTAATTATGACCCATCAAAATCTAAGTCTTGGAAAGTGCTGAAAACTGTTTTAAGCCATCTTAAGTTAACTGCAGATGGCCCCTCTTTTCGAGGTCACGTGATTTGCTTTTAATACTGGACTTTCTGAAAGTGTTTCAACTGCTCAAACCAATGAAAACACCTCCTAACTAGTGTTTTTTGTCTTATAATCATTGACATGTGTTACATGTGAAGCAAACCTAAAGTCAGATGAAAAGACACAGTACAGTTGTGAAGGTCAAGGTCATGACGAAAAATTACCTTGTCGTGTGTAAAAAAAAAACTTATAAGTTCCTGTGTTTTATTGTTAGTTGATGATATCATGACGTCAAATACATTTTGAATTAATGTGATAGGCCAGAATGGGCATCTTGTTAGTCTAGCCTCGCTTTCATGCATAAAGACCCCTTAAATGGCCTAGACCTAATTTCTGTCAATGGCTCCATACCAAAATCTCTTTAGACTGCCATAAACAGTGAAACGATCGGTGATCTTAACAGATCGCTAGGTCCCGATATCTTGCTAGTGTTAACAATGAAAAGACAAGTTTTGCATCTTGAGCGCGCGCATTTGAAAGTGCCGGGTTGCTCGTTAGTTTTGAGCGCGCTTCTAACTAAAAAGTTGCCTACGTTTTTGTCGCGTTTGAATGAAATAAGTGGAGGTTGCGAAAAGATTCTACCAGTCTCGGGATCATTTTGGAGTAATTTAAAATTACTAAGAATGATGCTTTTGACTGCGTGATTATGAGGATGGAAAGTGAGGGTGAATGGAATTCTGTCATTCTTATCTTTTTGTGACGTTTGTAGTGCTGACTGTCGATCAAATTGTTGGGCGCGATGATGGCCCGCTTTGACCACAGAGACAGGATAGCCACGTTTTTCGAAGAACTGGCACATCTCCTCTGATTTGCTGGAAAAATCGGAGTTTTCACTTTTTAGACGTCGAATTTGAAATGTCAAAAAAATTCACAGTCGAAGAACGCGGCACATCTCCTCTGATTTGCTGGAAAAATCGGAGTCATCACTAGATAGACGTCGAAGTCTACGTTTTTTGAGAATAAGGAATGGAGTTCTTGACATGTGATGGATGTGACGATGACTACAACAAATAACTGTGAGAATCTGTG
>NC_090883.1:47149232-47151732 GCF_036669925.1 Montipora capricornis
TGAACATATTTCCGACACCGCTAGAAAGGCGAACAAAGTGCTTGGATTGGTTAAACGAAACTTTTGGAACAGTTCTCGTGATGTTAAAGAAACTCTCTATAAATCAATTGTTCGCCCAAAGCTGGAATACGCGAGCGAAATCTGGGACCCATATTACCAGTTAGACATCCATGTTGTTGAGATGATTCAGAGGAAAGCCGCAATGGTATACGGTGAGTTTCTGTCATCCCGTTAGGCTTCTGGGAAAACAAACTTGTCGGCAGTGTCACTATTGTCAAGCCACAAAATGTGCATAACATTGTCAGTAAACTCCAATTCGTTTTTTTTATTTTTGTCCTTGACGAGGAGATCCTTCAAAAACAGGGCAAGGAAATAACCCCATTGTTCTCTTCTGACTCTTCTTCGGTTGTGCTTTACTGCGATCACTTCCTCTGCCTTGAAGTAAACTTCACACTGCAGTAAGGATCGACTGAGGGGCAGCTCCCGATTACCACATCACAAGCGTCTTATCTTAAAGACTCTACAGATTCCATCAATTTCATTGAAGAGACGAAAATAGGAAAACGAACTTTCCTTGTATCGATTGTTACTCCCCTGCTAAGGGGTGTCTTTGAATTGTCAGTGCATAGAGTCTTCTGTGCTTATTTTGTTAGGCTTGAGGGGGTTGGGGTAATGCGTAGATTTATCTGGTGGACACAGGACCGCGCAACGGTGGCTCAGTTGGTTGAGCATCGGGCTGTCATGTGGGAGGTCGTGAGTTCGACTCCGGCCGGACCAACACTCAGAGTCTTGAAATAACTGAGGAGAATGTGCTGCCTTTGTAATTACATCTGCAAATGGTTAGACTTTCAAGTCTTCTCGGATAAGGACTGTAAATCGGAAGTCCCGTCTCACAACCCTTGTTGGAAATTAAATAGTATGGGACGTTAAAGAACCCACTCACTGTCCGATAAGAGTAGGGGACGTAGTCCCCGGTGTTGAGGTCTACCCTTATCTGAACGGGAGCATCTTTCACTTCCATAAAGAAATTAATTGTAAACTGCGTAACAAGCAGTCTGGCTAAAGTCCCGCACAAAGTGTTGTAAAATTAGTCCTTAAATGCCCCGTGGTGGGAGAGACTAATTAATAGCAAATCATTGTATCATTGTATCAGGAGAACATTTAATTAACCTGCAATGGCGTCGGAAGTCATTGAAACGCGAATGGCGTTTTAGTGCATCTTTAAACAAAGTATACCCTTATGGAGCTCAAGAATGGAATGTCAATTGGATAAACAAGACAGGCGGTGAAAAATAAATATCTGGAATCTCAAAAGCGACGAGTGATGGACTTCGACAACAATCTTTCGCCCGTCGAGCCGAAATTAAAGTGAGCTGTATTTCTAATATTTCGCCAAGAGTAGTGTTATTCACAACACCGAAACCAAGTGGAAAATTCTCTGGTAACTTATGGGTTCAACAAAGACAGAGAAGGAATCGAACACCTTAAGTGGGTCTGTGATCTCTGTTGTCTGGCTATTTGCATTTATTTGTACTCAACTCTGCACAGTCTTCAGGTAAAAAATAATTGGAAATGTGACAGCCAAGATTATTTGAAAGAAAGCTTGTCGTTTATTTTGTGCTTCATTCTTCAAGGAAAAGGTTCTTCAGGAAAGGGTTTCATCCTGAAATTTATTTTGTTGAGTATGGTAATTTGACACGATTGAATTTCTTGTCTTCACGCACGCAATGAAATAGGAAGGGGTTTTTGCCTCTAATGTGTTGTTTAATCAAGAAGATAAACGCTAAAAGGTTAGCACAACGTTTCGACATCGCCGCGATGTCATTGCCAAGTGAAAGAACAAATTATAAGCCGCATATAAGTATTATATGCGCATTATAATTTATTCTTTCACTTGACAATGACATCTCGACGATGTCGAAACGTTGTGCTAATCTTTTAGCGTGTATCTTTTTGATTAATATAGTTTCAAAGTCTAAGTTTATTAATGTGTTGTTTGTTTCAATAAATGTTTCGCTGGAAAAGGTGGCCTTTATGAATTCATCAAGTTGTGTAATATTCGAGCTTAACAAATTTGCATACGTGGGTTGAAATGTGATACGCAAGGAGACAGGATTTTTTCTCTCTGACAAATAGTTAATGGTAGGCAAGTTTTTAACCTCAGAAAAATATGTGTTTTGTCATTATAGTGTAAAACGAAGTTTATTTGGGAAGCCAACAACATTTCTTTAACTTCCTGGTTAATGCAATTTATTGCTACGACTAACTAGTGCGAAGCTTCTTCATGAAATTCATGCTTTTTGCGAATTGTGAGTGTCATGAAATTACATCATTTGCATGACATAGCTCCTTTATCACGAAGATTTTTCAAAAATATATCACTTTACTCTAACCCAAAAACATTCAGATAGTACGAAACTTCATATTTTATTAACCATTTCTTCTGCTTTTGTGCTTGTAAGCATTGTGATTTGCGATCATTCGTAAGTCTGTTTATGTA
>NC_090883.1:47159232-47171732 GCF_036669925.1 Montipora capricornis
CTCTTGTGTTGTAATGGTTTGGTCTGGAGTTGTGAGGCAAGGGGAGAGTGGCTATGGCAATTTCCGAACTTCTGTGCAACCAATCCTAGCCGTCGGAGCAAAAAGGATTTGCGATCGACAGTTAAATGGTAATTCGTTAAGAGCAAACTGACCCCAAACTTTTTAAAATAATGTTAACTTTTTTTCTCACCAGTGGCGACCCTGCCTAAAAGAGGTTGCACAAGGTAATCCGAAAATGACCGGGTAGAGGCTTTGTTTTCAGAGTCAACTTGAAGTCCACTGCAACTTCTAAAGAAAAAAAAACTGGGTGGAGACGGTACAGGAGTGGGATGTTTGGAAAACTAACCAGCTTTCCCTCCATTCGAGGTCTTACAATAATTAAATCCTTATTAATCGGGCCATAAAGAACTGAGCCTAGGAATTGGCATTTTTTCCGTTTTGGGGTCTTGAGTTTTCTTTTCTCTTGTTCTGCTTTTATTTTATTTATACTTTCTTATAAGTTTTATCATTATCAATGTCTGAGCTGTCAAGCGATTTTGCATTTTTTCAAGGAATATGTTTGTAGGGATTCTGTACATATTCACGAAAACAAACCAGACTCGAACATTATAATAAGCTAGGACAATGTACATCCCGTAACAAGAACACACTTGTCTCTTTTCTTTCGTTTAGCGCTAAACGAGAGATGCACTATTTTTGTAGGCTAGGGCTAAAAGGCTATAATGTTAGCTTCCTGTTAACCTATAAAATGTCTGTGATTGTAATACCCGAATAAAGAGGATTTATTTTCTCATAGGAAGTCAAATAAAAACCAATACTTTAATTTACGTTCACTACGGCCACTTATTTTTCTCTATCTCCAAAACAGAGTTACTTATCTAGGAACGGATTTGTTCATCGTGATCTGGCTGCTCGCAACATTCTCCTTGGTGAGGACAGAGTGGTTAAAATTTCGGATTTTGGACTAATGCGGCACGTTGAGGAAGGCCTTTACACCCTCAAGAAAGGGAAAAAATTGCCCGTTAAGTGGACCGCACCTGAGGCACTCTACAACAGTGAATATACCACGAAAAGTGATGTGTAAGTTTTGTAAACTGGCAGCAAACACATATTAAATGAATGTGATACTCACTAAACAAAACTGCAGCTTCACCACTTATGATCTTTTTGTCCGTCATTTCACGTACAACACTGATACGCAAACTTGGCGAAAGGAACACCATAAGCAAATAATTTTCTTATAGGAAGACAGTCTCTACGAAGGAAGATTTTCTGAAGTTACTTCTGTGTTTCGCAGTATAAAAAGGAGACAGAGTTTGGTTTGATTCTGAAGAACAGCGCACAGCTGCATGGTTATACTATAACGTTCTGCAATAAATAGCTCACGCGCTCTTTTTGTTTTTATTTCAGATGGTCTTTCGGAGTCGTACTCTGGGAACTTTGCACAATGGGTAAACGAAAAAGGCATTAAAAACCCCGAGCTAATACATTTACGGGAACGATTGGCGCAAGACCTTGGTTCCAGTTTAGCCAGAGTGAAATCTGTTGACTTTGCATAAACGCCTTCTGTGGCGCATTTATATCAATTCGGATCTTAGGAGCTTTTAAGGGTTTCCTTTTAGTGCTGGGTACTTTCTTAAAATAGATAATTTTAACTCGGCATGAACTTGTGATTACTGGACTCTTTGGACCATCATAGGAAAATAAAGTTGAAGTGTCATCTCTGGTCAACTCTTTTTCTCTCTGCTTTCCATTCGATTGTAGGATACTTTTACGCATGCGTCCTTGTGTACACGCTTAAGTAACGTTAAGATCCTCTTTTTTTACAGGAGGAAATCCGTACCCTGGAGTTAACAACAAAGAGTTATACAAGCTTCTTAAGACAGGTTATCGAATGGAGAGGCCAGAAACGTGCTCCAATGAGCTGTAAGTAAAGGTGCAAAAGAAACTTTGCAAATGGGGTCAACTGGTTTTATATATAATTGCATCATTAGCAGAACCTGAATGCTTGAGGCTAACAGCAATAACTTTGACAGTTGGCATTTTTGACAACTTAAAAGAGTTGAACGCAGTCCTGGAGTCAGAGGTCTTAATCTCGTTTAAGGTGATTCCCTGGTTTTGCATTGCGCAACCCTACTGGGCATAATTTATTGTGTCATTGGCGCGCGCATTAGCTCGCGCGCATTAGCTGGCGCACATTGATAAAATGGCGGATTTTCATTGACGCCAAGCTAAATCTGTCAAGGAATAGCTATTTTCTTCTGAACAATCACGGTGACCCCCTCCCCCCCCCCCCCTTTTTAATGGTGTTATGTACCCGTAATGGGTACACGGAAAACATATGTTAAGGAGAAAAAAAAGTTGGATAGTAGAAGTTGTATTATTTATATAAAATGATGTGAAACTGCATTTGGAGCCAGACAGTGAGTTTGATGTAGCGGTCCAATTTTCTTCCAAATTTTTTTGCAAGATCGAGCAATTTGAAATCACTTTGCTGAAAGATTTTAGCCCGGAAAAATAGGTAGGCTCAAGTTTTCAATAATATTCAGTTGCTTTTGCTATTTAAGAACATTTTTTCCGCTCGATCAAGTTTCGAACGCTTCTCGCGTAATTCAGTAAAAAACAATAAAAAAAAAATGAATGCAGCGCGAAAACAAGCACGGTGTCCCCATCTTTTTATCGCACTTTTTCAATGTTCTGTGCATGAATATCAATTGTGCCAAGTTTGACAAAAATCTCGATAGTACGTTATTTTCAAGGGAATTACCGTAACATATCAATATACCGGGTACAGTCCTATTGTTTTAGTCACGTGGACCACATGGCCATAGGGTGCTGAAATGCAAATTTGAATAAATAGTTAAATGATGACAACTAGGAAGGCCTACGTGATCAAAATGCACTTTTTCAAAACGTTAACTGTTTATTTTTGGTGTCCATTTTCCCTAAAGTGTCACAAAGATTTCTAATTTTCTTTATCGGACACCAAACCAATCCAATCCAATCGTAAATCTATAAGGCATCAAGTAATTACTCAGATTTTTTACCGCTCTTTGCTAGATTCCAGCTGGTGTCAGAGTGTTGGAAAGAAGAACCCAGCAAGCGGCCGACATTTGACCAGGTTTCGACGTCACTGGAGAAGATGCTCATGGAGGGAACTCCTTACTTGGATTTTGAATTGCTTGATGAATCCAAGGAATATTACAGTGAGAGGCTATCTGAAAATGATGCTACCACCTAGTACAGAATACTAGCCAAGCTATCCTCTGCCTTACCTGCTATTATAGCTGTGTTAATTAATTAGTCTAAAGAAAATCTCCGCACGACACAAAAAAGCACACCAGAAGACACGTAGAGTGCTCAAAATTTGGATGAGTTTTGGAAACAGGAGACAAGTACCGAAAAATACTAACGCGTGTAAATGTAAGAGCAAACCTGAAACAAGTCTTCTGTTTTGTTTCACAAGAAGTTCCGAGTTTGCGCACAAAGTAGCCAATTAAATCATTTTACAATAAGTTTTCTGCAATTTGTTTTCATAAAAAGCATCATGATTATTTTCTCTTTTCGCTTGTTTACACTGGGGACTCAACCCATGTGTATAACAACTGTACCTCGTTTTTGCCTTTGACAAACAGGATGTGAGTGATCCGCGACGCCATATATACGGCTTATATATATTGTAGACGCTGAGACTAAGGTAGCGTTTACACGAACGTGGTTTCATTTGTAAGTTACACGGCACCGATCGAGACCGTAGACTAGGCTAAATGCCAAAAGTAGAGCGTTTTCAAAACGATACGGTTTTATCTGTCTTGAAACGGCCAAACCGCATCGATTTCAATAACGTAACGGTTACTGTTTTGGCGCGAAATTTGCATTGTTCGATTCAAAATGGTGACTTTAGGCCGTATTGCAGCGCTCGCTTTTTCTATCACGACTTTCATTTCTGGCTTGTAAACACTTACAAACCGCATCGATTTTGACACGGTTTCGAAGTAATGAAACCGTGTCGATGTGAAACCGGGTTTGTGTAAACACTCCGGCCTCAAAGAGCAAGATTACTTTTTCCGAGGATGTAGCGTTCACGCCGCGGTTGTGTACTTGTAAAACAACGATCCCAAGTCATAACACAAATTTTTGTGTTGGTGCCCCGTCTCTTCCAGAACTGTTCCCCACCTGAACGAACCTGCAAAGGGGTGTCAAATTTGCATTCCGAAGGGAATTGTCAGAAAATGTTTTTATATGGTTAACAGCCCCTGTGAATCGATTGGAGGCCATTAAAAAGTCAGTGGACGTTATCTCTGTCATTGATGCACTTTTAGAAGCGGATGTTTCGCTAAAGATCTGCCATCAGCAGTATTAAACTAGACCAAATGATTAGAATCAACGAAAGCCATTTAGCCTGCGGCGGTGTTATTGAAGATGCACTTTCACGCTACTTTAGAATCACTGTTGAAAGCTGAAAGATTAGTTTGAATGCTTGGTACACGGGATTTTAAGACATATGTGAACTAACATTAAATAACAAAAACCCATGATGTGCTCCTTCATTATCGAAGGGTCATGTGAACCTTTTAGTCTTCAAATGATAAATAATTAGAAAATTTATCAACTTGTAGACTGATTGTTGGAGGAATAAGTCATTTGTGTTGTTATTAAAGTGAATGAGTAAACATTGCATCCAAGGGGCCATTTTAAGCTGTCTTAGCGCGTGATTGTAATAATAACGGCATTGATTGTATTGTGGGAGGCGCGGTGGCCTCATGGTCAGTGTGCTCGACTCCGGATCGAGTGGTCCGGGTTCGAGTCCTGGCCGGGGACATTATGTTGTGTTCTTGGGCAAGACACTTTACTCTCACGGTGCCTCTCTCCACTCAGGTGTAGAAATGGGTACCGGCGAATTTAATGCTGGAGGTAACCCTGCGATGCACTAGCATCCCATCCAAGTAGGAGTAGAAATACTTCATGCTACAGAAACCGGAGATAAGCGCCTGATGGGCCTTCTAGGCTCGTAGTCGTAGCAGACTTTACCTTACCTACCTACCTACCTGATTGTATTAAAGACGAGCTGCTCGCCATTTTTCAACCTTTCATAGTTACATGGTAACGATACCCGCATGCATGCATGGCGACAGGCATTGCGTCCCGCGGAACAACTTTTATATATGAAAATCCTGTCGGAGCTGAAATTCATCCAATCAGATCGCTACGATAAACAATAAGAATTTCCATAACAAAAACAAACGGTCAAAAATCTTGTCGGTTGAAGGTAGGCCTTAATTAAAGCTATCAGAAATGACTTCAAAAGACAGATTCAGATAATTTCAAATTAGAGCCCATCGGTCTTCTGTCTGGTGGATCGAATTAAGTGAGTTAGAGGAAAAGGGGATCATATCTCACGCTTTCCGTACTCTGTTCTCTCGTGCCCTGTTCTCCTTGATGCTCAATGAGCAGTTCTTCAGAAAAGCTTACCAGTTGAGCTGAGGCAGACTGACTCTCTCAGTACGTCCGAGCTGGCTGTGGGCTTTTCTATTGTGATACTTAATACACGGCACTCACTTAAAGCAGGCTTTTTATCTTATTATAGTAATGTTCTTAGACTTGTAGCCTTGATAGTATTTTAATATTTAAAGTAATGTATGTTTCTCGTCAAATCATTAAAAGTTAAATCAATCAATCAATCAATCACTTTTTCGCCTACCCAGCCTCGATAAATTATTTCTCTCCAACCCCCCACCCTTTTAGATCCCCTCCTCCGGCCTCCCCTCTCCTGCCTCACGTACCCCTTCCATCTCCCCTGTCTTCCCATTTAGGTTTCCAGCTATATGATGAGGGCGCTATGTAACTGTGCGATAAGCACGCGAAGGGTGCTTACATCGTATTAAATGACACAAAAGGTCAAATAAGAGTGATACGTTCTCGTGATAAGCATTCGCTTTCCATCATAATAAGATGTTTAAAATGACTTTTACATTTGCCCCACCCCCCCCCCCCCACCCAACCCAACCCCGAAGAGATAATGCCAAAGCCATAACGTCGAATGACAGCTTCCACAACAACTTTATACAGCAAGTATGCTATTCCGATCAAATCTATAAATCTTCTCCAATCAATGCAATCCTAATGGGAACAGTTCTACATTATTGCAAAAGGTCGTCGGCTGGAACCATAAGACGATAACTTTTGACTAGTAATTTTGCATTGAAAAACTAGATCGTGCACACCATTTGGCACATTTACGGTGCAATGTCTCTACCTTAAACAGGAGAGCTGAATCTATACATTTGCTTTCTTTCAATGACGATAGTAAAATTAGATCTGCTGGTCTAGTACAGCTCACTAGCTCACGACATCAAGCCTATTCTAATTGCGTTCGACGGAAAGGAGAACGCAAGTCTAATTTCGTTTTTGCGTCCTGTGTCTTTCGAGTTGGTGTGCCTGTGTACGGCTATGCAGAATTTTTCGAGATTGCTGTAAGGACACCAAAATGGCCCTCCCGCTTGATTTTTGGAGGGGCATGTGTCGGCCGGGAAACTGGTGCGAACTTATGACGACATCTGACCTCGTTTTCGCTCTCGTTTTAGATATTTTTATATTCATTGTAGTGCGCATTTGATCATTTCTGTATGGATTTCTGCGCAATAGAAGTATTAAATTAAATTAAATTAATCTACGTCACATTCTCGTTACATGCATATGTGATAAGACATGTGGCGAACATGTGAGCAGGCCATGTGAGCTCGTCTTCACAGTACAGTCGCCGTAGGCCCCGCCATTTTGTGCTCTCAGCGTTGGATTTTGGTGAGTTTAAACGCTTCGACGGTAGCATTTATCGAAATCTGAGGGAATTGTCTTTGTTTATTTTATGTGCTAACGAACACGACTTTTAATCGCTGTGGCTTTCAGGATGTTAACCGTGGGAACAGCTATATTTTGATTGCATTTGTTGACTAGTTACAGTCGCGACAGATACATGCATTGTACATGTAGCTCTTTATCCGGTCGAATACTGCTTGAAATCGGTGGAACTGTACTCTGAAGGCAAGATCCATAAGGGTGAGGTTGAACCAAGGAATGGCAAATTATGTAAATATTGTCTACTTCATTCATCAGGGATAATACTTGAATCAGTTGCAAGGAGTTTGTTTACGCCGACGATAAACGAGCAGACGATTGCAAATGTTTGATTATGTTTGTGCCGCTTCCAGCCGAGAATAATGTATGTTAATTAAATATACTTTAACAAATTAGCTTTTACGCTTAAACATTTGCAGTTAATGTGAGAACATTTAGCACGAAATTTGAAGGGTAAAAATTGTGAGCCTACGGAAACTGGCGCTGTCAAGCAACGTATCAATAAATCGCAGTTTGTACAGGGGACCACTTAGCTGGAATCGGACTTTGACATTATAATATATCTGTCTGTAAAATCTTCGTTGCCGAACAGTTTAGCAATAGACCGGGGTTGAAAGTCAGGTAGTGAAATCATTTATTTTAGGTATATATATTTACGTGACGGCGTCGAACGCACTCTCATAATCTTTGATTACTACTACTTTTAAAGACGCTGCATCGGAATAGTAGGCTCAATATTTCAACGTTTTACTGCGGGAAATCCCGAGCGTGCAAGATTGCTCCATCTTTCCCGCTAGCCAATCACAGCGCACCGGATTTGGTTCACCTTGCCCGCTCACGGAGCTAGTCATTTAATAAATCTGTGTTCTTGCCCTTGTCAAAGGCTTTTCTCGCTTTTCCTGAGAGAGATCTGAAGTATTCACGACACTTCAGAGTGGTCTTTATAAACAGTCACAGAAACCAGTTTTATGAGGTCGGATTAAACTGGGGCCAAGCAATTTAGAAGACTGGTATTGAGTTAAAACTGTCACCAGCGAGCCAGACAGTACAAATTCATATGTTGGGGATGATCTTGACCAGGGCAGAAATCTGGGACGAATCGGGAAATTAGACACACTCCCAGTTTTGAAAGCTAAAAACTTTAATCGATGCGGTAATTTACCCGTAGGACTGTGCGACCGAAATCTATGAAATGAGAATCGGGGGTCTTCCCTTGTCATGGAAGGGCAAAATTACCCAGAATTCTTTTTGGGCATGATCGAGGCCATTTCAGAAGCACGAGACTGGCCGTCATGCATCAAATGGCTGAAGCGCGGCCGGAGGAAAAAGTTAGCCAGATACTAAGAAGTAGCCCTGGTGTGTACTGTTATCGTAGACTTGATTTCTGAACAACTTTTTATGATAGAAAATTCGCGACAAAGTAGTGCTTTTTTTCGCTGTTGTTCTCGTAGCAAACGACTGGCCTTTCGCAATTTCTTGTCAAACGAACGGTATAATGTAAATAAGTTAGAGAATACTGAGATTTATATTTGCAAAGTACCTGTCGCTCTTACCACTTAAGTCAAACTCGCAATCAAAATTTCTTCATATTAATCCATGTATAAAAGTATTCTGTTGTTGTTTTTTTTAAAGGGTTTTCCTGCTTATATGAAAGAAGCGTTTTCTCTCCCGTCCTCTTCATATGCATGATCTTCGCCGAAATGACATTCTGTTCCTCACTGAACCTAGAACGTGATCTTGGTCTTAGTTCTTTTTCTTGCGTATCAGCCAAATTTCGGAATGCGCTACCTGATTTTATCACTACCAATGAGTTAAGAGAATCAAGGGCTGCATTTGTACAGCGGCTTTTCTTTTTAATCAATATATATCTAAATATTGTGTGTTTAGTTATGTACCTGTATATGCTATGTATTTTAGCTGGTAAATGTAATGCCTCAAAGATATTAGCGCCTGTCGTTATTCTGAAATTCGAGATTAAATAAACTTGAAGCATGTGTGTATGTTACCTTTAGCTCGGCGCGTGCGCACACTTTGTAATCTGCGACTCCAGTGCTTACCACATGATAGATAAAATGACTTTTCTCTTGTATATTTAAGCGATCAATTTCTTACGTTAAATTGACAAGGGCGTTCTGGAGCTGTGAGTAGGCGTGGGATCTAGATCATATGGTTTAGGGGCCGACAATTCTCCCTCTCAATGCCGTACCGGGAGAGAGATGGTTTCGTGAAGACTGGGACGCCTAAAATGCTCTGTTGTAAACATGGCGGTTCACGAGTGAACTTGTCTCTCTGGCCTCTCTGTGGACGAATTCCAGCACCTACCGATACAATTTGGGCCAGTTTTGAAGCTAAAAACTTCAATTGATGGGGTAATTTGCCGGTAGGACTGGGTGACCCGACACTAGAAATCTATCGGAAATGAGAATCGGGGGTGTTCCCTTGTCATGGAAAGGCAGAATTACCCAGAATTCTTTTTGGGCATGATCGAGGCCACTTGAGAAGCACGAGACTGGCCGTCATGCATCAAATGGCTGAAGCGCGGCCGTAGGAAAAAGTGAGAAGAAGATTTCTAGCCAGATACTAAGGAGTAGCGCTGGTGTAATTCTGTACTATCATGGTCCACTTAACACGCATTTTGTCCTTGCAGACAAATTCTGAAGATTTGCGGTTTTTGGTCTTTGTTTCTCTCTCTTTGTTAAATTTTCTGTTTTGGCAAGACAAATCCTGGCTGCTTTTGTTATATTTGCTATATTCGTGTCTTCCCTACGGGCACCTCTGCCTTTTGTTTCTTTGTTTGCTGCATTTGCTACTCTTGCGATATATTTGTGATTCTCCTTCATGCTAAGACGCATTTTGTCCTTGGAAACAAAACCGTGTGCTCCTTTTCAACTTGTCGAATATCAGGATCAGTGTGCAGTGCACAGCGTTTGAAAACTTCTCTATCACTCGTAGTTTTTTAAATTTAATGTAAAAAGGATTGACACTTTGAGTCACTAACGGCAAACTACGGTTGAAGGTGGATGTTTGAAATTGATCATTCCTCGCCATATTTTCTTAGTGGTTAACTTTTTAATGTGCTTTCAAATATGAGCAGAAATAAATCTAACTCATCACTTTCTTTTCATTGGCTAAAGCGAAAAATATACGCCAATACTATGAGCTTCATCAAACGCACGTATTACGTTCCAATTTATCGTATTTGCACAGTTGCTGCTGGTCTATTAGGCGCCATATGTAAAGTTTCTTAATTTGTATGCATTTTTCATTGTTAAAAATGATTGTATAACACTATGAGTAACAGCCACAAAGTCGTATGCAGTTGTTTGAAATGACAATTTCTTTTAAGGTCCAGGTAATTAAACGGCCTCAAAATTTGCTTCAGCATCCCTTTCGAGCAAACGCAAATGGAGAAAAAAGGTCGTCCTTTGGTGTAACTATTCTAATAATATACAACTTAAATCTTTGAACTATTTTCAACAATGAAACAGTTACACAGTTTTTTTGTGCAAACACGCCGAGTAACTGGGCACTTGTTTGACTGAAGTCAAGTTACTAGTGGCCTTTCAAGTCACAAGAACGGAGTGGCTAGTCGATCTCGAGAAATTACTAAGATAGCTTTCCCTTACGAGTCATTCACTAGTAACTAAAGCACTATGTGGCGAATAAAGGTGGCGAATGCTAAGGAAATTTTAATTCAAACAGCCAAGTTCGACTTCCCCGTCCATTACTAATGGCGTTACATAAACATTTCAAACATTGAAACTGAAAAAGATAGACAATATTTACCTGAAACGATTAATAAACTTCAATTATGGTACCTCATTGAGCAAGGTCCCATAACTCCGATAACTGTGTAAATACGGTAAATTGGAACTTGAAGAGTGTGTTTGATGAAGCATTAGAACTTAATTAATTAATTAATTAATTAATTAATCAATTAATTAAATGGTGCGTTTGATGAAGCCTTAGTATATTTCATCTTCAGCCAATGAGGAAACAGTGAGCAACAAGCTTGATTTGTAATTATTTGAAAGCTCATTAATAGCGAGGAGTGGTTGAATTCAAACATCCACTTTCAACTTTCAATTAACCGTATTTTGTTGTTAATGACTTACATCTACATTGTAAAACTTGTTTGCAACTTGTAAAAGGAGTTTATCTCCAATAAGGAATTTACCAAACTGTGAGTGATAGAACTGTGTTCAAAAGTTGTGCAAATATACAGTAATTTGGTAATTTGGCCTTTAAGGTGCGTTTGATAAAGATTTTGTTATTGGTACATTTTTTATCACTCTGTCAAAATAAGAAAAGAGTGCGCAGTTGACTCAGCCTTTATAATTCTTGGTAGTTCATCAGATATTTAAACGTTTCTCGATCTTCATTGGTCACGTAGCTTCAAGAAATTCTTAAGGAGTTCCCTGTAGAAGACTCCGTGCGAACAAAAGAAAAGTGTATTCGCTGTTGCACTGATGCTTAACTTTGTTTCTTTACGCCCAAATTAAAGCCACCCAGTTACTTTGACGGATTTATACCTTCTGGAGTGTAAAAATTCAAAATCCCTGCAACGGCATCGGCTGGAGCGAAGGCAAAGCTCAGGTGAAAGACCTATGCCATGGGTCGAAACTCGCTGTGTTGAGCATGCGCGACGGTTACTTAGCGACCGGATCCTCACGTGATACTTCATGATGTGTGGGTTCACTAAACAACAACGGAATTACCGTAAAGGAATGCGCGGGACACAGAGGGCTCAAGTCACAGTCCGCAAACATATCATGAAGTATGCCGCTTTGAAAAGTGCAATGTTGTGGACAGCGGTTGGATCAAAGTGAGTTTCGACCCATGGCAGAGATCTCTTTTCCCGTCAGCCAAGCGAACGCAAAAGAAAGGAGACCTCTGCTAGCACTCGGAAGGCGTTAAGAGGCCTACATGACTCCCTTGTACATGTTGTACGTGGTTTCGTTTCCTTTTCCTTTTCCTTTGTCCTAATTTTGCTCGCTAGAGTACACATTTGAATGGACGCCTCTATTAGGCGTTTCCAATATTTAAGATTTCAAAAGCCGAATGTTTTTTTGCTCAATCTATGAGACTTTAGATTTGGACCTTCATACTATTGTACTGTGAGATATAACAAGAAAACAAGAAAACAGTTCGATCCATTTCATGCAGATGTGTCGTCACGTCACATGACCAAAGGGCGGCGAGTAGACGAGCATTCCTACCTGGTTCAGTTTTGCCAGTCCTAGCCTGCAGCGAAACGGAGAAACCATGTACCCTACTTGGGTAAAAAATAGCCAGTTTTTCTAATTGTTTTTCCTACTTGAAGGAGATCTATAATATACGATGGACCTGAACGATTCAAAGTCTTTGATTATATGCACCGATGTGCATGTATTTATCCAATTTCTCGATTACCGAACTAATTAAATAAAATTAATGACTATGCTTTGTTTATTAGGACGGAAAATAGGATCGTACTGTCTGGACTCCCGAAATCGTAACCGAAATATTGCATCAGCGATTCGAGTGTTTTGTTAGGCTAACTGAATCAGTTAATCAATCAATTTGTCTGTCATTCATAAAGTATTCAACAACACCAAATTCTATTTTAACGACTTGAACATAATGTTCTTCACAGCAGGACCCGC
>NC_090883.1:47176732-47179232 GCF_036669925.1 Montipora capricornis
TAAGCGATATTTCTTGAGTTCTGTGAACTAGTAATTTAATTTCAAGTCTTTTTCCCACAGCATCAAGAGGTTTGATTCCTAACCCTCCACGATCCAAATATTGTGTCTGAAACGTAATTTAAATATGCTGCAATCATTTAAACACAGAACTCTGTGTTCGTTCCCTCCTCTTTATCGCGATCGTTTTTAAGTACTGTGGTGTTGCATTAGTCATTATATGTGGGAAGGGGAGAATGGTTACTCGTGACTTTATTCTCCTCACCCCTCACATCCCTGGATTATTTTTAGACTTGATGCGAAATTGGTGTATGAAAGGTGGCTTCAAGACATGGAAATGTCTTTCTTCTCATGAAACTGATCATATTCACAGCTTTTTTGAACTATAATATTGCAATTCGCAATTCCCACTTTGTTAAATCGTATCATTGGGGGGGGGGGGGGGGGGGTGTGGGGACAGACAACTACAGACAATTTAAATGGGTTCAGAAGAGCCCTTCTTCTCAGATGGTTTCTCGTAAAATTATATGACACGATATTTTTAAGAAACAAACTGCCTCCAAAATTCAACCCCAGAAATGTCTATTCCAAAATAAGCACTCTAAAAAAATTATCTCAAAAGCTCAAGACAAGAATTTACCAAAAAGATCCCTCTTTACATTACAGCATTTGTGCATTAGATAACTAAATTGCTAGCATGGAATACCCCTCAATTCAAAGGCCTAAGTATAGTCATCCATGAGTAATGGAACAATATGAATATACGACAGAGCAGTACTCAGTCCTATCGAATGATGCCTTTTCTATAACACTAGCTCAATATACCTGTAGTTTTAACCTAGAGTTTAAATAAAATAGTGGAAATGATTCAAGATAGGCATGTAAATATAAGTATTGATATAGAAAGAATTTTTTTTTTAAACCTCGGGAATACAGCTGCGCGGTGCAACAAATTTCAAAATCCTTTTTTTTTTTTTTTTTTTTTTTGGCAAGCCTTGGGTGCCGGGGTGCCCTGACCATTCCTCAAAACCTTTCATATATTTCATCCGTATACTGGCTTAATTAGCTTCAGTATACCTTCTTCTTCTTCTTCTTTTCTGTTCTTTTTTTCGTTTGTTTTTGCTTTTGTTTTCGTTTCACAATGATTATGTTATGATGTGTATTCCACCAAAGGAAGACAAAGACATCATTCAGTACTTTTGAGTATTACTAAGCATTTCTTTCATATTACCGTGACCTACTTTAACTCGGATATAGTGTCCACTGAATTAATACTTGCGTTGTAAATAATAGTTTGTAGTCATCTTGAGTTCTTTGGTCGAAGGTCAAAAAAGGAAAAAATTATTTAATGTACTCAGAGTTGTTTATGAAGGTAGGATGTTAGTTATGTTCATGCTGACCGTTTATGTTTCAACTCAAATCATAAGTAAAATGTCCCAGTCCTCCACTGAAATCGAACGCGCCTTCAGTTGATAATACAAAAACATCAGACTTTGCAATCGATTCGTTTATGCTGCACTAGCTTCAAGGTGGTACAGTGTTCAAGTTTGAAAAAGAGAAGTCAAAGAACAATATGAAGAACGGGCATAACTCATACAGCCGTTATGAAAGATAATTTCAAATATGTGCTGCGAGGAGACTCAGTGCCGAAATGTTAAAGATTAGTGCAAGTACGTAAATGTCCTTATTCTCCTTGACCGCCTGTGGTTGACTGGATGTTTCTATTTGAATTTTGTGGATTTAAAAAACAACTTTAAATTAACCTTTCTCGAAATGTTTTTGACGATACGTACAACGCTCGCCGGAGATACTGAAAGAACCATGGAATGAAATTCCAATAATCCTTCATGAATAGGTAACCTTTTAGTCGACTTAACTCAGGTGAAGGAATGAAAACGTGTGTACAAAGTCACGCAGGCAAGACAAAAAGTTAAGCGGAAGGACCGACACGCGAGAACGTTTTCTATTGTGGCTATCTTAAAGTTTTTAAGCAGGGTCTAGCCGCTCTCTGCCACGAGCGGACTGAGTCCACGCTAGCACGATTTAGATTTACCTCTGGGAGCAGTACATTGACCGTGCAAGTAGATTTTTCTAGCTGCAGTTCGTAATTGTCTTTTTTTTCATATTTCCATTTCAGCGAAGATTTATGTCAACTATACGAAAAACGTCAGAAGGTAATGAAAGGAGGAAGAAAAAAAGAGGGCGAACGGAGTTTAATTAATTCGGATCGCGACTTTTAATTTTAAACAGTTTATTACACGTACACGAATTTGAAATGATCTAGTAATTTCGGCAAGCTGGCGCCAGTTTGTCCACCAAATGCATAAATGTCTTTTTTAAAAGAAAAATTATAACGATAACCATATATATTTAAATGGAAATAAGCCATTTTACACATTTTGCATTGGAGTTATTAAGAGACTTGTGGCGCAAGTAGGAAGATAGGTGAACTAAAGGTCTTCAAAAAAGAGCAAAATGCGGCTTGTTCTGTCATCGTATTTTC
>NC_090883.1:47184232-47217657 GCF_036669925.1 Montipora capricornis
TTCCTAAAAGGATACTGAAAAGTGATGAAATTTGAGTAGCTGGATTAAAAAAAAAAAGATTCAGAACACTAAAGTTCAAGGCATTCTTAATGTCGGAAAATTATGATCCCTGATAGGAATCGATTTGATATATAATGTTGGAATCGAGCATCAGTACAATACGTCGTCAACACCGCTGCGGCTTGTTTTAGAGACGGTACAAATTTATACGGGTACGACGAAAACAGCTTCAAAGGATTCATTAAGTGGGTTTTTTAAGCAGATTAATGTTTCTTCTATTGCTCTTGCCTTCTCAAGACTGTTTCCCACAACGAACAACCGTCGGTAACGTGTTTTAAGGTTTGGTCGAAGTAAAAAATAGAGAGATTTGGAAAACGGTAAACGCGCCAGGATCAAATTTGCGTTTTGCGCTGCCAAAAATCAAAGATATCTGTTTGATTTGAATTCATTTCTTACTTGTTATCTACAGAATATCAAGTTACTTCGCAAAATAAAGAGAATAGACAAGTGAGAATATAAGAGAATGTTGATTCATGGCAGTTTTACGTAACTCTCTAACGAATAGGAGGCCAGTTAACGCTGTTAAATAATCGACCCAACCTTACAGATAGAAGTTGATAAGGCTAATAACAGTGCACACAACTATATTGGGAAGGTACATTTTGTTCCTCGATGACCCCAGTCTGAACTTCAACCAAAAAATGACACCCTTACTCAGACGACAAAAGGGCTTTTCACATAATCGAAAACAATTGTAGGAGACATATTACAAGACTTGAAGACAAGACAGTAAAATATAAACATCAAGCAACATAATCGCCGGCCATACAACGAAAATAGATATAGTAGGGTGGAAACGCGCCACTTCATGTCACCGAAGTGTTTCTCGGTTAACTGCAAAACTTGTTGTTTTGTAGAAAAACTAATATAAAGAGAAGGAAAGCGTATCAAGCCGAGAAGCACAGAAGACTGAAGAAGACGTTGTAAAACAGGAATAAACTTACTCTTTATTAGCATATATAGACAAGCGAGCTTAACATTTTATAGCCGAACATTTTCTCACTGAAGTAAGATGGTTTCAAGCGATCTGCCCAACATTTTCAGCAGCGTGGAATGATTCGGAGTCAAGATGTCCAATTTGCTCAGAACAACTTTCCCTTACCAAACTAAGGAACAAAAAAAAAAAAGTCGACCTAAAATATGTTCCATGGCAAGATTTAAGCTACGGCTTACCTAACTAAAATATTTTTGAGGAAGATATTCAATCAGCTTTTTTCTCAATGTTTAATACTTAATTTAATATTTATTTCTCGTATGGTTTTCTTTCAAGTGAGGAAAACAGCTCACAATTTGTCTTAGTTCTTCCTTTGTTATTTATAGCTACGGACTATGTAATTTCTTTGTAAAAAGTAAACAAATTCAATGTCAAAAAGTCTCAGACTTTTTGACATTGCCATCATAGGCCATTCTTAAGCTAGCCATGTGCTGACCATATTGCTTGGTAGAATATTATTAAGAGTCCATATGCAAGTGTCAAGATTGTTCAGTTAAAATTAGGCCACTGTATGTCTATAATATTCTCTCTATGAACTTTTTGTTTAACTTTATGACATATGTATTCGCAGTTTATTTGCTAACACTTATATTAATTTTCAGTTCGCAGCAAGTCTCTTGTTCCTCGTCTTTTAACAAAGATGTTGACTGGGAGTCAATACTGGCAGTTAACGGTCGATGATGCGGCACTACATGACGCACTGCCAAGAGAGTTGCATTAACATTATAATGTAGTAAGTGTTAAAAATGTGAAGTTGTCGATCCTCGTCCACTATTTGGGCCAAACGAGAAGAAAAATGAAATAAGTACCCCCTGAGAGCGTTGAGAATTGCGATCTTTTTTAGGAAAGAAATAGAAAATAAGGCAGTACGTCCTTTCACTTTATTACGTCCTCTTTGGTTACTCAGCTTGGATATAATACAATTTTTCTTCGTACGGAATTAAAAATACGAGTGTGGTCTGCTTTAGTATTTTTCTAAATTTATTTCAGCAGCTGTTAGAGAGATATGATTAACGGAAAAAAATAGAGGATTTTTTTTTGTTATTTAGGACTTAGTACTTAGGCTTAAAAACGGTTGAAAACGCAAGTTCTGCTCACATGTGGTTCGAGTCCTATTCAATCGGCCTTATGCAATCACTAAGCATCAGCATCAAGGTTACCACTGCATCTTTCATTTCCATTTGTGTTGCGTTTATTAAACGCATTTAATTCGTTCATGATGTCCATATGGCCAACGCTAGCCACATTGAATCAAATTGAAAAGCACGAAAAGTTTAACTGGTTAGTACAGCAAACAACACTGATTAATTTAAATTTTAATAAATCCAGCAGCAATAAAACTGCGTAGTTTTTATGACTTATACGTTCGTTACATAACAACATAACATTGAGAAATTTAAAAATATATTTAAAAAATTCCTATCAGTTAAAACTATACTGTCTTCATAATTTCTTTGAAGAAAAACGGGCAAAGAATACTGAGGTACAAGATATCCCTTTTTTTTTTCGCATGACCACAAGGTGGCTGCGTTTTGTTCGTACAATAATTTTGTTTCATGTCTCGTTAAGGTTTGAAAAACAAAAGTCATAACACTTTGTAATCAATTCGCGACAAGACGATTGAAATGGTGAGAAACAGTAGACTCAGTGTGCTGTAACTTCTCACTAGCGTGTGATAAGTATTTCTATCGTCCATTTTCGCACGAGCTACTAAGTTAACTTCCTCACGGCTCAACAAGGGTTATGTTCGAGTAGTTTTTACCTCCTTTATATCAAAACCACTAAAAGAAAAGTACTAACATCCAAATAGTCCGCTGGTTACGGTATAAGTTGAAAAGCACGATTCACTTACGTTGGCAATAAATTTCGACAACAGTTTGAATTTACACTTCCTTATTTTTCCCAGAAATTAGAAACTCAGTTTCAATACCTTTTTCGGGGATAGAAGCACGACCTTAACTTAAATTGTAGTGGCTTAGTGCTGTTTCTCCAGCAATTATTATGTCGGAACCGTTACGACTTTATCACGACTTCACTGTAGTTAAAAAGAGGATATATTTTTTTCTATACTTGGAATCCGACAATATACTTCTTCACTTATGCACCGTAGCTGATTGTTTCTGGAAGAAACAACTTGTATGATCCTTGGCTCGGCTTTAATTTTCAGCTTTTTGAGAAACAAAATATTCAGGTGTTATGAAACATTATTTCTCAAGATAAATAGAACCGCTAAGTGTTTGACGCTGTTTTCAACGCTTCGTGTTCCATTTAAAAAAAAAAAAAACGATTAAAGTAATTATTTTGAAGAGAAAAAAATGTTCTGAGCCGTTATTGGGCACACCTTTGAATAACGAGTAATTTGAGGTTTTGGGGGTCAATTTGTGCACAAATTACTCATGAGTGTGTCGGCGATTCCAGCAATCAAAGATTGTTTTACGGGCCTATTGTGTCTTCGGAGCGATATCAAGTTTTCCCGCGCGATCTTCTGAAACGGCTGTTTCTATAAAGGATTAATCATAAAAGCCCTTAGAGCTCAATTAAACAACATGTGTTAATGATCCTACAGTGACCAGAGAAGGGACGGATAGATTTTACGTACATAAACGATTCATCTAGTAGCGCCAATAATGCGAAAAAATTACAATCTCTTTTCAACACTTGGATGCGCGCTTAGTTTGAGTTGCAAAAGGCATTGAAAAAAAAAAAAAACAACAAAACAAGGAATCTGTCCAGTTACGTCGTCTCACTAGACTCATTGAGCCTTATGAACAATGGGAAATTATACAGCGATGATAAAGACGAACTGACAACCGCAGCTGTCTTTGTTGTGCGTTGAAAGCTATTTAGTAGTAAAAATACAATGCAATTAGAGACTTATTATCATGTCAGCCAATTAGATTTGCATATAGCCATTCTTGCACGACTTCTCTTTTTTGCAAACACACATATTAAGCAGGCCACGCGTGGTCACCGCGTTTGTTGTTTGACGCGGCGTAGCCACTCAGGTGAATGTTTGTGTCTCAAATCGAGGTCCTCCTCATTGCCACATCTGCAAGCGCAAAGCTGTTATAATTGACTCGATCTTCGAATCGTGCAACCAAATGAATCTTAGCTACCAATCCGAGTACTTTGATCCTCCAGCTCCGTGCAAGTCGGCCTTCATGGAGTTGCCTTCAACGCCAGGAACGCACAGTTATCCTAGCTACAATTCAGTTCCTTCAAATTACAATCCATACACCGCGGCGATGCGGTACTATCATCACTCCTCGACAAGCCAAGATTACTCCCTCGCATGCAACGCCAGAAATTCCTTTCCAATGCCACCAGTTTTGAATCATCATCCGCTCTCGCATCATCCATATTTATCGCCATCTTTGCAGGCTTTTGGAGCTCCGCACGATTCGCCTCATGACGGTAGGTTTACTGTTAAATGTTCCCTCTTCCCGGTCATGAATAATATAGCTTATTTCCCCAAAACGAGTTTCGGAAATTGTCTTAACAGTGCGCTAATTCTCATAGCGTCGACGTAGTTTAGAAAAATTACCGGATTTAGTAGGCTAGCTTAAACGGCCAGAAACACCTTCAAAGTGCAAAAGTGCGTTGCCAAATGGCTTCAAAATTGGTCCCAAATGAAGTGTTAAAACATGCACTTCACGGCCTTTTGTGCCATAAGTTAAAAGAAGAAATGACACTACTTAGATATTACTTAGCCACTTACTTTACTACGTTTCTCTTTATAAATATTAACCTTCTTTAATGCCTTTTTATCACAGATTTGAAAGGGTCTTGTGACGAGCCGAGGCTGAACGGAAAAGGAAAAAAGATACGAAAGCCGCGAACAATCTATTCAAGCTTTCAGCTTCGGGAACTGACTAAGCGTTTTCAGAAGACTCAGTACCTAGCGCTTCCTGAACGCGCAGAGTTAGCCGCGCTTCTTGGCTTGACACAGACCCAGGTCAAAATTTGGTTTCAAAATAGGAGATCAAAGTTTAAGAAGAACGTGAAAGCAAACGAAGATAGCAACTCATGCGAGGACGCCATCAAGGGAGAAAGCTCATCGGGACCGTCAAATGAATCTACGAATGGAGCGTGGGAATCTTCCGAGTCCACCTCGACAGCAAGCCATGATCCAGAGACGCCTAGCTTTCCATCCTTGGGAAACAACAAGCCTGCTATTTCCACACCGCAGTGGTGCAGGATTCCAAGTCATGGAATCAAATCTCCATTCATCACAGAACGATGTCAAAGAATGTAGCCGAATTTCAAGAATGACTTTGAAAGACGACATATGCTGGTATGAAGCAAAAAATGATGTAAAAGGAAAGTTTGGCAGTTAGGGCAATTCGTGTTGTGTTTGGAACAATTTGTCACCCAGCAGGCCTTCTCTAGAAGTAAAAAGATATAAAAAAAAAGTTGTCCTCTCCTCGCCTGAACTACAAAATCGTTTAATTTGAATAGATTTGGAGCTGTAAATATAATTTATTTGTACCATGACAAAGTTACAACCTATGAAAAGCATTAAAACCAGTACCGAGAGGATAAATATTTTGTAGATGAAGTGCCCACATGTAGCAGGAGGGACGAAAGAGCCTTCGACTTTAAAAAAGTAGTTGGTCAAACTCAAAATTATAAATTGTGTATGTAAGACTAAGAGAACTAAAAAGGAAAGAGTTCTGCCGAAAAGCTTATGCCTTTAAGAGATCAGTAAGCCATAATTATTTTTAACATTATCCTCATCTACTGTCTGTACTCAAAGTGATCTTTGTAGACATTGATAATTGCATTCGCCTCTCGCACTGCCTCGTGGAAAAAAAATAAACGTGTGTGGTTCACAAATTACCGTGTTTGTGATCAACGACGCAAAGGAGAAAAAAGTTCTGATCTATTATTTAATAGAGTATCAATGACTTTTAGTGATTCCAAACGAAGTGTTAAATAAGTCTCCGAATAAAGAAGTCATTAGAAGTCACAAGAAGCTTGATATGCTGCATGATGTAGCACTTTCTTTTCCCCCCGAAATTTCATAGGATCTACTCGGTTCGCGAATAGTCAACATGGTCTCATAGAAAAGCACGCGCCATCTGTGCATAGCAAACTTCTATGTCATTCGCAATTGCTTTCGCAGTGAATTAAAAGAGATATTTTTATTGTTCTATCCCTCGAGTGTTTTACAAACAGATCAACATTGCAGTCATTTGGCTTTATTGTTCCGACTTCTTGGTCCGGAGATGATGACTATTTCATGACATAATTGAAAAAATGTGACATCGATACATAGACGTCCAGGCACTCGAAAATGTCTAAAAATGCCGCAAGACTAATATCTACCTGGGCGCGGACATCAAACAACATGTGCCATGACTAGAAAATGTCAAGGGCATCCTGTGGGATACTGCGCATATTAGGCGAAGCTGACTATTATGAAAAACTAACATATTCTCAATACCAGCTAAATATCTATTGTGTATGATTTATTGTTTGTTGTGTTGAATATATGTCTTGCATCTAAGAGAATGGCTGCGAACAAAGACCAGCCCATTATCCTCTAATACGATGAGGGATATCACTGGAGTGTAACCGTAGCGCTTTATCAACGAAATTTATAATGGCCATAAATTTGAAACTGACATCACATGTAAATAAATAAGTAAGTAAACAAGAAAATAAACAGAAAGACTGGAACTTGTGACACCTGTTTTGGGAAGAAGCACAAGACCAGCTAATGTTAATTTTAAGATATGATATTGCCTCTGTTTTTCTTCTTAACCAGCGACTCATTTTAATCTCCCTTGAGAAATAAATATCGGACCAAGGTAAAGTTCAAAATGGGTGACCAAAAAAGAAGATCTTTCGAGCAACAAGGAATGATGAAGAGTGAATGTTTTGAGATCAACAATACTATCGTTGAATTGTCACCCAAACGGATACGATAGTTGTAACGGTCGGTCAGTTTGCATATTAATAACCCCCGAAAATTTATCGATATTTTCGAGTAATCAGCGGGCATTGGTCGAGTCCTAAACACTAAATACCCGAAACAAGCAAACTGAAAACCCCCCGAAATAAGAGCTCAGTAAAAGCTACCCATCAAACACAAAAGGGCAGGTGAACTTTAAATTTGCACGTCTAAAGAAAATACACAGCAGGCGGTCGCCAGTATGAAATCTTCTTCTGTGGTTTTAGAAAGAGGATAAACAAATTAAATATGGGCAGCGTGCAAAATGACAGTCTTCAGTTCTGTGTCGATATAGTTGTTCTCCTGTTTGTCTTTTCCACAAGAACAACTCCCACGTAACAACCAACTTGTTCCAACCAATACTTACGTTCTTTTTAACTGAACTCGATCCTGAACGTTCATCAAGACACACCGGTCTGGTATCTGTTTTCTCGTTCACTGGGCAACGGCAAATTTTCAACTGCCGGAGCCTAAGCTATTTCCTTGTGAATTTAATTAACAAAAAAGTGAGTGATAGCGGATATTCATGGTCTTTATAAATGAATTATGATTGCAGACTGAAATGCTGGCTAAGTATATAATCATTTTCATATTTTTCTCTTTTACTTCATTTTTTAAAATTCCCCTCTCTTTCTGTTACATGTATAACTTTATTCTTAGTAAATTAAAGAAAGTAACGTTCTAGAATTGGTGGTCTTTACAACGAAAGATAATTGTAGCAGCAAAATATAGTCGCTATCATTTAAGATTTTTTTTTTTTGGGGTGGCAGGTTAAAAGTGGCATTGACATAAAGATTCAATTCAGTTTTTCGATATACTTTTCTTAAATTTTTGTTGAACGCGAATGTAAAATGTTGTTGAGTTAATCAGCCTGTTCATTTTCTTAAAAGCGGAATATCTCGGTCCTCGAGAAAGACTGCATATATAGGGTCAGTTTGAAGGGGCTTCCTGAATCAACGAAGACGCCACAACAACACTAGAGAAGGATCCCTGAGACATTACCAGTCCAAGCTTCGGACTGTAAATGTTAAAAAATGATCAAAGGACGGACAACTTCAGGTGTAAAAAATAAAACTTCACTAAAAACGTTTCTCTGCTATTAAAAACGGTTAACTTAAACGTCCCCGAAAATTCGGAAGCAAAGAAAATAAGACGAAGATATGGCATTGTAGTCTTGACAAATACTTGTTTCACGAGAAGTGTGTAAATGGCAGAAAATTGCCCTTATATCCACAAAGAAGTATCGAGATAAATGCTGCTAATAGCTTCTCCCTCTTTGTATAAGAGGATATTATATTGGTTTGTGTCTGACGAAGAACAATATTTGTCTAATATTGTCATTTCCTAGTTACCTGCATACCTTGAAAGGTGTAAATTGAAGTATAAATTAAAAATCTCCCAATTCTAGCATTGTTTTCATGAAGGATGCAGTGCAGCGGCTAATACAATCTATGAATTTGCAAACCCCTTTTCCGGTAATTTTGAGTATTAGCTTTTATATATTTTGAAGCACGAGCTCTCACATATACAGTGAAACTCAGAGCACTCAAAAAAAAAAAAAACCCACAGACAAACTCAACGCCACAAGCACCTGCAAAAATACTTCACTTGTTTATCTTGCAAAGCTTTGTTACCGTAAGTATTGATTTCACATTTTCACGCCTAAGCAACCTTAAGAATTTCTTTTTAACCTAGCTCCTTACATACATAGTAACAAAACAGAGTATTTGTTGCACTTGATGATAAGACAGAGTGAAAACGGTGATTTGGATGGCATAAAGGAGTTCGTGTAGGACTACAAGAGGCAAGTATTTCCCTCAGGTGTTTCATATATGCTAATATATCACATGTATATTGTGTTTTGTTCTGATTTCGACTTAATGGACTAATTGCCACTAAATGGCTTCCAGGCGCAATCTTCGGATACAATTATTCTCTAGAAACATACAGTGTAGATAATGTTGATATCCTTTAATGGCTTAAAAGTGGCAGGAAGCGATTGATTTGACAGTTTATTAACCAAAAGTGTTATTAGAAATTAATTTACGACGATAGTTTAAATTGTTCAAAAATGATTTCAAGGATAATTTTCACACTTAAATGTCGCTCAAGATTTGGGTGGAGTTGACGACCGCTTGATGAAGTCTCAGTTTTTGTTTAAACTCGTATGCACCGACACAAACACACGTTATTTAAAGCGCTGTGCACAGAGAAAGTGGATCTTTTCATCGCACTTTCACAGTTGTCAATTGTATTCATTCACTTATGCACCCGAACTCACCAATAACATTCCAAAATTGACTCCATTCAGTGAATCTCTTCAGAGATTGTCAAGTTACAGCAGGAGTTACAGGGTCATAGATAATAAGCTTTCCAAACAATACATTCTAATGGAGGGCTACGAAATGTATTTACAAAACAAAAGCCTGAAGTCATTAACACAAACGCAAAAGTTTGTTTTGTGCAAGAGATTTGTATCTCATCCTTTGTCTAAATAGATTTCTAGACTCCATTGTATCAGCAAACATAATGCTCTTAGGCAAATAAAAGTGCATTAATGAATTTACCTCCACAAAAGCAACATGGCTTCATCGCATTTATGTATTGATCTCACCAAGAACAAATCATTCATTTGTTTTGTTTGTCGCGATTTTGTTTTAGTGCACATGGAAAATTCAGAAGTGAATTTGTTCGCCTTCGAATGGGCCGTAGCTTCCGACGACCGGCTAAGCCCACGCACAACATAATTGCAGCTATTTTGCGCCGAATTCATCTTAGCTTGTTGGGCGAAGCCTGATTTAAAAAGAAAAGCGCGTGCTCTCAACTTAATTACAGGGTAATGGTAAGCAGCAACTAAACTATTGAGATAATTGTTGAGTTTTCGGATCTCTCGCTGCGCTAATGTGGTTCTGAATTGTTTGGCTCTTTACCTCAGTTATTATCCGGCACATTAGACTTAATAGGCCTGCTACGAGGTTGTTTAGTTGGTTAGGAATGGGAGCCTAAAAGCGCGCGCAATCACTTAAGAAATTCCGCAAAAAATAGAGACCTGATGTTTGGTGTCCGATATTTGCTCACCGCAGCTTGAACATTCAAGTTTGCTTCATTTGCATTGAAAGTAAGTGCTTTAATTTGTGTTGTGGAGTGTGATCCGTTTTGTTGAAAGTGTTTGACAAAATTTGTAATTCAATTTATATTAATAAGTTTATATCGAAACAGAGCTTCTGTCAATAAAAGCTGTGTTTGACAAGAAGGTGACATTGGCTCACGGAACAATATTTGCTTAACAAACATCACAGACAAAGGTCTTTGTCAACATTAAAATTGAATATTCAAGTCTCTCAGTAGAAAGGAAGAAGACAAGAGGTGTAACTGTCGGAAAGAGAGGTCCAAATTCAATTAACGCGATGAATAGTGGTTACTAATCGAATACTTTATTTACTCTTAAAACTCTGAAATTCTAGGTTCACAATTAAAAGTCTGAAGGAAAGTTTGCGCAGGAATGACTTACGACTGAACATCGAGTTCACAAGTTAATGCTGTTTATACTTATTTCGTCGGCAGGTGCCCCAAGGTTTTCAAGTATAAAGCAGGGTTTGCACGTTTCAACTTGAAAAGCATCTACTAGACGTTATTGTATGATAATGCGGGCCAATTGTCAACTTTTCAAGTTATTAATATTATTTTTTGGGCGAGTGCCTTTGGCACTCAGAAAACCACACAGATATAATCGAAATTAAATTAATGTCAAATAACGTTAACAGCTCTTACCGTCATTACATTGCATCAGAATTCTATCAGTTATCTAACCAGGGGAAAGCTATTTCATCTTTCCATTATTTTTAATCGTTCACACCTGACTAAATTTAAACCGGCTACTGTGTTAATAGCTATACTGCGGCTGTGTGGTGTCTGATGACCTCATTTGAGGTTTTGAATATGCAGCTATGAGATTTCCACTTTTTAAAGCTCAATCATGTAAACCCTTAGCCGAAGCCAAGCAAAACGGCGTTCAAAGTATTTTCATTTTGGTTAATTTTTATGCATATGCGTTGTTCACTATAAACATCGTCTTGAAGGCAGGAGTTGAAAACAAAGACACTTTTCTCACTTCCGATCGGTAACTGACGATTTTTTAAACCGCGGTTTGAATATTGTTAGACGTAGTGTTATAAACAACCTGCACTAAATATACAGCGAAACATTAAATCTTTACGTTCGTTTACATATTCCTACGTTTGGCCAAAAGAGAGAAATATCAATAAGTTGGGCGGGAAATGTTTACAGGAGGTCTAAGAAATCTGATGTTTAAAAATCGAACATAATGATCAACAAATTGAACCACTGCGTTCAAAGTTTCTGGAGGAAATTATCAGTCTTTGAATCTTTGAAAACTGAGCAAAAATAGTTAAAAGGTGCCGGTATACACGTATTGTCTAATATACCAATTGTATGCACCATCTTCTTCTCATTCTAAATAAATAAGTAAATAAATAAATAAATAAACTTTACTGGCTATACTCAATTGCTGGTAAATTCAGTAGTTAACATTTCAAAATTCTGTCGACTTTCTGGGAGAATAGTCTTAAGAGCGTAAAGGAACTTCCCATGTTAAATATGGGGTATCTTTTCTTTACCTTTACCTAAAATCATGAAGGGTGTATACATTTTCAAGATTTTATTTTTTTGAATGTCAGTTAGGGGTATTGAAATCGAAGTTTTGCTGATAGGGTCTACTGAAACTGAGACAAAAACGAGTTTCAATTTATGGAAGAAAACCCTGTAAGATTCGGATCCTTCTCTTAGGCAACTTACCAATTTAACGGTGTATTAATCTATTAAAGAAAATCGAGAGAGAGAGTGACACCTTTTGCGCAATTAACCTTTTTCGGTACATTTTTTCTCGTGCGATGGAACAGTTGATGCAATTCAATTGGCAGACTTTATATCAATATAATCACAATGCACTCA
The DNA here is from genome assembly GCF_036669925.1 of Montipora capricornis. Taxonomy (NCBI): domain Eukaryota; kingdom Metazoa; phylum Cnidaria; class Anthozoa; order Scleractinia; family Acroporidae; genus Montipora; species Montipora capricornis. The sequence goes on from NC_090883.1 coordinate 47,196,214, forward strand.
CCGGGCAGCTGGGCGAATATTTAGCATGGAAGGAATTTTATATTCACTTAATCAATATCTGCACTGCTCGAGGGTATGGCCATTCGTAGACAATGGGACAAGCCTGATGTTTATACAGCAGCACATCCACGCTATAGTTGATAGTTTTATGTGACAGAGCCAATATTCTGTTTTTCTCGTCACATAAAATCGTCTAAAATTTTCTTAACCTTGAAGACTTGGTGACTTTAAACCCACAAACAGCAAATATTTAATATTGGTTCATGGATGTTAGAAGAAGGACTGAAGCAAGGAGACCCAGTAAAAGAGTTCGTTTTTTTTTTTTGCGCTGGTTCTGAAAAAGGTAATTCTAAGAGAACTTATTTGACACCAACTAAAACGTTTCAATGAAAAAATGCACCTCGCTAGATCTTGTCTGCGTCATCACATTCCAACAATGACAGCAGACCATGGAGGTTGCCAAGGTAAACTAGTTTCTGCCATTATGTAGTTGCCTCAAGGGTATTGCTAAGATCCGAAAGTAAGTGATGCATCCTATATCGGGTTTTTTCTTGAAGTCTTGTGTATTCACTTTCAACAGCAAAAACAAGAGCAGCAGTAAAAGGCAAAACGCTGGAGAGAGTGATTTCTTCGACGTACTACCTATAAACCGCGGCGCACATGTATTCAAGAACTATCACATACCAGAAACTATTGAGCCAACGATTGGCCAGCTTTTCCAGCGGTATTACGCATGACATTATTAAGGAGCTAAATAAGCACTCGACCTTTAAGGACCACAAACGGCAACCGAAAGTGAGCATTTCGCACGCCAGGACAGTAGCCTCTGTCAGATTTTCAAGCTACCTTTAATGGACGATGCCTACTAATTCAAAGGTATTTTTGGACGGTTTACCCTTAACAAGTGTTATTGAAATCCAAAAAGAAAATTGGAGGTAACCATGCATTTTTCGAATATAATTAATCAACAAAATTTGTAAAAGGCTTTAAAATACAAAGCAATGTATGGCTTATTGAAGCTTAATTATCTCTGAGAAATTGGTGTTTACCCCAGTTAGTTGTTTTGGATACCAAGAGCACTTGCTGAGTTTTGCTTTCTCCGCATAGTTTTAAACCGCGCAAAAAAATCCCTGTATTAATAAGCACCACCCATAGGAAATCCGAGTATCTCGAAATGCGCAGAACGTATGCGCAATAACAATAGTAGGCACCGTCCTTAATAGAGGTAAGATACTTAGCAATAGATGCTGTATTGTCAACAGAAGTTAAAAGGGAAAACATGTTCAGCTTAAGGATATCAATTATCAATCTCGCCTCGTTGCTGTCTCTGCTGATGGTAAGGTTGAACAGAAAGAGAGAGGGAAGCGTTATGGAAGACAAAAACGAAAGTTGTACTAGTGGTTGTTTTAAAGCATTGAGCTCAATATCAAAGACGTTGACTGGACACTCAGCGGCAGATTGGCACCCTAGATAGAAATAGAACACTTAAAAGGGCCTGTCGTGTCATAATTTAAAAGAATCATGGGGACCTCTTGGAGCTAGAATGCATGTTGGCTCAAAAGTAAGCTTTCGCAGAACCCAGAAATGACTCTCCCAAAAGATTGTTTTTGCCTCCAACAATTGCCTACCATCCTGTCAACACTTGCTGAAAGAAATATGAAACACAGATAATGTCTTGGGAATTGGCAATAATTCACGATTCTCTGCCAACAGAGGCCTCTAGTTTTTGCGTTCACGGGCTGACGAGTGCGGAAAAAGAGACCTGTGACATGGGTGGAAACTAACTTTGATCCAAACGCCTGAAACGCCATCCACAACCTTCGACGACATTCTTCAAAACGCATGCCTCATGATGTATTTTTGTTGATTGTGACTTGAGCCCATTGTGTCTCGCGCATTCCTTTACCGTAATTCCGCTGTTGGTAAGTGAACTAGCACAACATGTTAAGTATCCGGTGAGGATTCGGTCGCTAAGTAACCTCCGCGCATCCTCAACAGTTTCGAGCTATCTTTCGTCAGCCCAGAGAACGCAAAAGGAAGAGACTTTTGCTAGCAAGGAATTATCACGAGGGGGGCACCTTGTGAACTCACAACCTAAGGGAGGAGGTAACCTATAAATATCTTAATGAAAAGCGGCAGGGAGGGGAGGGGAGAGATACAAATACTTATTTACACACAATCTCACCACTGTCGATTGATCCCCAAGAATAACACTAAGAAGCACGAATTCTAGAAACAAAATGATGAAAGAGTCCTCTAACGTGTTGAAACTACGCAATGGGTATTAACAACATGTTATCTGTAATCAAGCTGGACTGCAACTTCGTTCCCAGGGCTTTCCCAGCTATCCCTTGGCGGAAATGACCTGAGAACAAGCTTAGGCAGAAAGAGGTTAAATACAAATGTAGACATAACATGTTGTTAATGCTTTGTTTCAACACAATACCTGTTGTCCAATTTGCAGCAGGAATTGTATGCTGGCAATTTATAAGCCACCGCTGGAGAATTCCATTTAATTTAACGTCCGACGACATGCATATAAGAAGGAAGTTATGCGCTTGTGTGCCAAGTGGCTACTGGTCGAGGAAATAATAAAGTTTCAGCAGGGAACGGTGAATTACAATTATATTGCAATTGCATTTGTTTTCATTGTTGTTTTTAATGACCGATAATCATAGGCTTATACTTACAAAAAGGCTAGTACATATAGTCAAGGTGTAACGGTCTTTGAAAACCAGTGGTGGAGTCTTGAATTTACATGTAGGTAGATCTGTCGGTGGAAGCTACGAGAAAATATCGAAATTCCTCTATCATGGCTTCTCTCATTGTTCTATGACGTAAGACTCAAAGTCTTGCGCATGCCTGATTTATACGTAAACTTTAGGCTTAGCTATTGAAGTCCCGAGATTTCCGTTTCATCAATTCTACATAAAACCTAGTTGTATATAAGCTAATTTGAAGCAAATTTAAAAAAACCGTGATAGAAAGGTCGTGAACCGTCAAGTTCGATCAAGAGAAAATGAGGGGACAGAGAGGGAGGCTCACGGTCCAGCCCTTGGGATATGTCATGTCCACGAAAGTTATTTTTAAACGAGCGGAAGTCTTCCGAGACGTCCGCATGCAGGCCAAACTCGGTCCGATGTTTGAATGAAAATAAATATTCATCAGCATTCCACGTGCACCACCATTTTTTTTTTCACTAAGAACCTGAGAGCGAGGCAAGACTGCATGCAGACGTCTCGGAAGACAGACTTCCGCTAGAACAACGACTTCCGCTCGTCTAAAAATAACTTTCGTGGACATAACATATCCCGGCCAACGCCCTGAGCCTCCCTCTCTGTCCCCTCATTTTCTCTTGGTTCGATAAAATCCGATGTTTCACTTCCCCAACCTCTCTCCTTGGTTACCCTAGGCAACTGGTTGTTGCCTGGAGCCAATGAAAACCTGATTTAACACCTTTATCTGAGAGTATATATTAGGGCATCATAGTAATAATAATAATAATAATAATAATAATAATAATAATAATAATAATAATAATAATAATAAGAAGAAGAAGAAGAAGAAGAAGAAGAAGAAGAAGAAGAAGAAGAAAAAAACACTGTCAGGTGAAAAAGTGCTGTCGCTTGATTTATCATCTCAGTAACTAACCTTAACACACTGTGAGGATATCCGGAGAACAGATTCACCTCGAGTTCGTTCGGGTATCATTATTTGATGTATTTTCTTTGCCTTTGGCGAAATAAAAGACTTAGAAAGAAGTGATTTAGCCTCTAGTAAATGCAAAAGTTCTTTTGACAAGTCGCTGTCTGAGATATAATTCAACTCTCTAAGAGCTCTTACATGTATCATTGGGTCGGTAATGTTTAAGTCTCCCTAATTACGCTCCTAGGTTGCTTTCCCAGTTGTAATCATGACAGTTGAATAGCTTCGGCGCTATGTCCCTTAAGATTAAGCTTTTTGCTCCTCAAATCAGGCGTGTTTTTGGCTAAAGCGACTTAATCAGCGATTACCTTTTAAATTATCTGCGTGACTCATTTGTGATCCATACGTTTTATTCAAAACCCACCTGCTCAGGTGCTTTTTGTTATGGAAAACAAATTAATCTCTATTCCAGTCAGTGGATCTTTGCTCAAAGACATTCGAAGACACAGTAAGATCCCGATAAAAATTGATCTTGAGATATAAGCACTTTCGATTGCAGTGCTTAATTTTAATTTCCTGATAAACTGATATACTTACTTTCTTTTACTAACTAAACTATGACTTGTCGTTTTACATTTGTCCTTCAGCCGTCTCCTTATTTGATACAACAGTTTAAATGAACAGGCGCAGATTTGAACACGACTCATTAGAAAAAAAGGATTCTTAAGTTCCGCGAAGGGAATATGTAAGGCAATGGTTTTAAGTATGCAAGAAATATATGTAAGGCACTGGTCTAAAGTTTGCAAGAAGAATACGTAAGGCACTGGCCCAGTTTGAAAAGGAGGCACTCGCCTGAGTTTGCTCATTTGGTGTTAGCTCATTGCTTGTTGAGTAAGCCGCTCGAGGGTTGTGGTTTTATATCTTGTAACTTTATTTTATTCACATTGTTGATTATTTCTCAGGTTCTCGAAAGCTCTTTGTCCTGAGTGAGTTTACCCACAGCGATGAAACCCTACACAAAGGACCTTGTTCAGCAACTTGTGAAATCTAAAGCTACTTCCACTTCCTCCCGGGTTATGAAGAGTGTGCGTCTTTTGGTATCAAGCCAAGCCTCCTAAGTACTGCAGTTGTTCTAGCCTAGTTGTCTAATTTGCTCGCTGATTCGACTGATGAATCGTACAGTTGTAGTCCAGTTTCAGCGCACGCTGCGACAAAGGGCTTTTATACGTTTTCACCTGACTGTCTAATCGATCCTCTAGCTATAGTGTATGTAGAAATTTCAGTGCTGGAATCCGCCAACAGATCTAAACCGCCAATTGTAAAGAGAACAGTCCGGTTTCGCCTGATATGATATAATAAGTAACAGAAGTATGGTAATTTCACATCCAGTCTTAAAGGCCTAAGGTTAGCCTGTTTATGCTCACTAGGTTATGCAGGTTTCTTTTATTGCGATATGAGCTTGGTAATATTTGTAATATTTTGTGTTGCCATTTGGACCTGCTTCCTGATTTTTTTTAAGTGTTTGTTCGTTGTGCTAAGAATGATGCCTATAGGAATGGGAATTTCGCCTACATAAAGCGTTTGTACAATGCTTCTTGTCCTGTAGCCTTGTTAGGAAGGTATATTATGATTCATGTGAGGGTATTGATCTTAATAGCAATTTGGCTCTTTTGAGAAAAGTGACGTTTCTCAAGTCTAGGAATGGTTATAAGTTTTCTAGGGAGAGGTTCCTTTATTCTAGATGTCGCGAATTGTTTTAAGATTGCTCAAGAGATTTAGGTTACGGTACAACGCGAAAAAGAATTCGGTTTTCACTATTTAAAGTCGAGAGGGGCATCTGTTGCAGTTTAGAACAAGTAGAATTTGCCAGAAAGATTATTGAAGTTGCGAGGACATTGGAAATCCACGTTGCAAAAGTTGTGTATGTATTGGAAGACATAACAGACGTTTGTCTGTTTCCTCATTACAAGGATTTTTATTAATTTGTGTTTGTAGTTAGTATGAAGTATCTTCTTGTCTACGATGTCCATCTTATTGTAAGCAATAAATGTCAGTTGTTGGATTGCCTGAGCACCCAACCCATTACGAAGTTGGTTTTTTGTGAATTTTACATCAATCAGGGAGAAAATATTTTATGTTCGTTTGGGCGTAGCGACTTATAACATAACTTCTCTTATTGCCAAGCTCCTTTCAATAGACCCTTGTCCAAAATGGCAACCAAAACTTCAAATAAGTTAAAATTAAAAGTTAATACCGGAAATAGATAGAGCACCTTTACTATAGTAACCCTGCAAAGTTTCGGCATATCAGGTGTAATATCAGATATGTAAATGTAAGTTGAAAAATGAAAAATTTACAGACGTTTGTATGATTGGGGGTATGGCGTATACCCCCAGTCATATGGACAAACGTCTGAAATTCGTCAAATTTCAACTTACAATTTCTCAGCTGATATAACACCTGATAGGCTGAAACTTTGCAGGGTTACCAAAATAAATGTGCTCTTTCTATTAATATTTCCGAAAACTATTTCTGGTATCAGTTTTTATTCAGTTCAATTTTAACTGAATTCAAATCCATTGCCGCCATTTTTGATGAGGGTCTGTTCCTCCGATAGATATACCTATGAGAACCCCTAATTACCGATCAGCATCCACTGAGGAATTCCATGATTGCCATTGAGCTTATCGTATCGTGCCGGCCTGATCGTTGGCGCTCACGCAGCTAATATAACCATTTATTAAAAACTGAACTACGGATATCACATTTCTAGCATTTTCATTGGCTCGCCGGACACAGGTTATCAGCTCATATACCTGCACTACCAAATATGGTCTATGAATACAGCAGCAAATACACAGTTTTGCGACTCCGAGAAAAAATGCCGACAAAAGCCGGTTTGGATCAGAATTGACCGAGGGTTTTTAATAAAACAATTATTCTACTCGGGCTTGCTGGATATGAAATGATCATAACCAATTATATATATCATTTCATATCCAGCGCGCCCTCGTAGAATAATTGTTAAATATAGAAGCGATAATTTGCAGTCATTAGTGAAAGTCCCTCTTGTCTACTGCTGCTCATCTTCGTAAGACCGAGAAAACCATCTTTTATTATATACAGAGAAAAAAGGTTTAGGCAATAAACCTTGCAAATAAAATTATGTATGTAGTATAATCTCACATTTGGAATCAGGTCCGATCAAGTCCAACCAGCTTCGCGTATATAGCGCTTTTGGTGTGTGAAAGATATAGCCAATCATGGTCCAGAGTAAAATCACTCAGCCCATCAGAGAAAAACATTCAAATAGCTTCTGAAAAGCTTGTTCTCCAAATCAGCACCCGCTCGAAGTTTGTTTCGAAAACATGGTTTCGGCTTCCTACTTTTGTTCCTCTGGATTTACCGTTTGATGATTTAATCGAGACTCAGTCAAACAAGGAGGAACATTTAACATTTCTATAAACAGTGTACGTCAACAGTGTCCGAATTTGTCTTTACACAAGATAAAGCACCGCAATTATATGACTGAACCTTACAGAGACTAGGGACAAGGAAACTGAAATATTTCACAGTTTGTGTTTCCGAACTCTGTCGTATTGTACTTATTTAAGCTCGTGTCGACTCTTTGACTACTTGTTGCTGGACAAGAAACGGGATATGTTTTTCTAATATATATTTTTATGCTATTCTGCATGTACGCTTATGGCATCGATCGGGAAAAGTAAAACTGATTTCAAGGATACGTTTAATTATCGTTATATATGCAATAAACATCAGCGCGACAAAATAGGGCCTTTCCGAGTTCACGTCTTCCTCCTCTTCAAAGCGTGTCTAAGGGCGAAGTTTTTGTGATGGTAATTAGTTCTACTTTGCATATGAATTTAAACTATTTCATAAGAACAAGAGGCTACAAGTAGCCTATACTCGGGCCTGCAAAAGTACAGTGAGTGGTGTATGGTTGATTTGGCGCTAAAGAAAAGAACAGAGAGAAGTTTGTCCTTCTCACATCGGCCTTACATTGCGATTCTCATGATGTTCGACTGTGTATGTAGTGAATACCCGGACCCAGATTATCTTCATTACAGGTGGTGACAATGACCACTGGACCATGGAAACGAGGTAAAAATAGTGTATTTATGCCAAAGTGGCTAAGCCTGACATTGTTTTTTACTGATCGATGGGTATTCTTGCTCAGTGTTTGAGAGAGGAAACGCTAATTAAACGGCTTAAGATGAAACGAAATGACTCGTCGAAACATCTTTTGCAGAAAAAAATGAAAGAGAAACGAAGGTGAGATGTGAAAAAATCTTTCCAAGATGACCAAACTTTCGTGCAGTGGTGCACGTAAAGGTCACTTTGACACGTGCGCGACACGTGAAGATGTGCACTATATCTCGACACTTGAAAATACTTCCAGAAGTGCAAAAGTTCCTTGAGGCCATGCCAAATGAATCCATAGCACGAGAATCAAATATTTAAAATATACCATTTGTTGTAATTTAAATACTCGCAGTAATATGCACCCAATTGTCAAAATAAATATGTTATTTGCCAGCTGGGAGGTCCGTATAGGGAAAAACTGTGACCGGGGCCTTGAAATTGCTGCTTTTTCAAGAACGATGTCACAGTTTTTTGCTATACAGACCGACCCTTTGCTGGTAAATAACTTTTTTTTTCCTCTCCCCCATCCTCTCTGAAATCACTTGTTTTAATTGTTGACTCGCACCGCGCTTGATAGTGAATGCAGTATTACAGCGACTTACAAACTGAACGTTTCAAGAGAAATTCCATTTTCAAACCTCTTGTCTAATGAAAAATAACCTCTGTATGTAAACGGAGTCGGGGTAAAAAAAAAATGGAAATTTAAGGTCATCAAACAAGCTCACGCAATTAAGGCTAGGTTTCCGCCTGCCGTGAGCAGACCGGATGAGAAAATTCCACCCGCTCCCGGAACCAATCAGATTGCAGGATTTGTTGAATTCCGCCCACTCACGCATTGAGAAAAAAATAAAAGAATTATAATTCTTTGTGACCAAATTTTGGAAAGTACCTATCAAAGACATACAGTAAGCAAAATCTATTGTGCAACTTCCAAGTACATTACCAGTATGACTTGGGCTGTATTGAATCTGAAAAGTTGTCTTGAACGCTATGACTTCTGCAGGTAATTCTGTTAACATGAAATATGTTTGTCTCGACAAGCTTGATAAGGCAGTGTATAGTTCATTTCCTACATTTACAACTCATAATTACGGGGAAGGAATTAATTTCCTATCATAATTATAATTATATAATGGCACATAGTGACATAGTTGCACATTCACTACCAGCATTTGAGCCATACACTAAAACATCATCTTGACAGTTGTTTTACTGGGATCAATAGGATGTGAACCAGGATTTTTCTAGGTCATGTCCCTGCAAAGGTTGAACTTACCGGTACCAGCAATATGCCATGCGGTAGACTAGACTTTTAACAAGAAACTATTTCAAAAAACAAAAAGTAGTGTTTCGTTTCCGGAATGGAATACTATATTGTGGGTCACTTGGCCTGTCATTCTTATTTCGCTTCGTGTATTGAAACTCTCGAGAAATAAAGATAGAAATGTGAACTCAAAGTCTCTGAACGGTGTTCCTTGGTATCAACATGCATAATTAGCTTTTAAACGCACAAGGAGCAATAGAACGAGACAACAGACGTATTGACGTTTTTTGAGGGGAACGCTGCCTTGCGGCTGGTTAGCCTATGCGACTTCCAGATTGCGTGACGTAGAACAATCTCACTTATCTCCCCAGCACTACGAGCTGAGTTGTAAACAGCACGTGCTGCTGGATCGGACAAGAGTATTGGTTAGCGAGCTATGTACCAAGGCAAACGAGCCAACAAGTCACCGTACAGGAGAGGACCCAATTTTAATGAAGGCAAAGCGATATATCCAACCCATCCCCAAAGGGAGGGAGGGGAAAAACTTTAAGAAATTGCAAACAGCCAGTTGGTTTAGTATAGAAGACAAACTGCCAGGTGAACCTTGGACGGCTGACTGAGGCTTTTATAGCTAGACTCTGTCTATTAAAGTAGCCAGTTGCACAGGTTCTACTATGTAGCAGGTAGGCATTACACGTGCTCTTTAGCAATAATGAATGAGGCTTTAACAGATTTGGCCAATGCAGGTGTACGTTATAATCTGAGATCTGGGAACAAAGTCTTTATGTCCTCGTTTTATTTACAACAGAACCGTTGATTTTATGACCTTGAACGGCCGACTACAAAGAACGCGAGTACGGTCACGTGTCATTAATCGTATTTTACTGATAGGGCAGTAAAATCTCATTTAAAGAGAAAAACATACACTCGTTTATGTGCACAATACATCGAAGAATAAAGTCTACAAATTGCGCTCATAACTGCGAAGATCATAGCTTCACTTGATTTCATATCCGCAGTTCATATATGATTCATTTCATATACCATTTCATTATTATTATTATTATTATTATTATTATTATTATTATTATTATTATTATTATTATTATTATTATTCCATGTCCATTGAACATGCCAGCCACGACCACCTTACATGGAGTTTCCGGTGTTGTGATCTGTGATCTGGCCGTGATTTTGCAAATGAAAGACTCTTGTTCTCCCAATTTGACGTTTAGAGCTCATAATTAACAAAATTAAACAAAATTACCTAAAATAGCGTGACCTAGCCCCTTTAAATTGTACTGATTGAGCTCCTAATGATAGACAACCTAAAACTATAGTCTGGACATAAGCTATTTTTAACCTTGTACATTGAAATTGCAGTTTCCTGTAACCCTCTATTATATAAAAGGGGGTAATTTTGCCTTTCGTAACAGTTCAGGATACGTTGAATTACTATCACAAGAAATGGCCCTAAGTGCCCTTTCTTGTACCCTCTCTAATTAATTTCCTGGAGTCACTTGCCTTGAAAAAGTTCTCGGACTATGCTACAATAAGTTAAAACCAGCCCACTGCCAAATCATCTGCCAATTACAAAGAGTCTGAAGAAAGAGCTTCAGGTATTGAGTGTTACAGCTTTCAAGAAAACAAATGACTTTTTAATTAACTAACCCCTTCGGCAATTCCCTTTCTTCACAGTCTAATAAATCGCTACCGGATTTTCGCACGGCCACAGTCTTTCCTTATTGTGGTTTAATGATGTTTATCAGCTGGTCTGCTGCTGATATGCCAAAGTCCTCAATGTTTTGGTGATCAATTAATTATCATGGTAAAGAGTTTCTAAAATTAAATATATAAATATATATTTGTCCAAATGGTCTGGATAGCACACTTGTTACTAATATTTTTTAAAAATACAAAAGTGTGGTTGTATTTTTAAAAATATAAATAAAATTAAGATCCGCGTTTACCGTAAACTGCAAACTTCAGATTGTAAATTTGTTATTAGCCAAATACGAATCTTTTAATTCAAATTTGGCTTATTCCTTGTTTATTTGTTTGTAGCAGCTGAGGGCAAGAAAGAGAAATCTTGCGAATGTTGATAGCATGTCGCAAAACCACGACATCGCACCGGCGATCCTCTTAAAAGGTCTATAATTGTAGAGAGATTTTAAAAAAACTGAGCGAGAAAAACGAAACAGTGATCATTGGCTTCATTGCACTAGTTTATTGAGAAAAGTTGGCATTTGTTGCAGCCAAACCCGCAAAATCCGGATCAAAGAACGAGGCCGCAAAAACGTCATAACAGCGATTAATTCTTAGTTGAAAATCAATAATTCGGAAAAAAGATATAATCGCTTGTCGTTTTGTTCAGTTATTGTTTCGGATTATTTTACACCGGTTGGTGGGGTCTCATAGGGCCGTCAAAATGCTGTTCTTCATTGCTAATAGCTTAGTTGTTAATTAAGGCTGTAGAGAATATCGTGTGTGCTTTATCTGCGACCAAACGGGGTTCAATGTGTCTGGAACACAGAACGTAGATAGAATTAATGATAAGAACTTGCAACAGTGTTTTTAATAATTTGGCGAAAGATTTTAAAGCGCAGACAAGTGCCCTGTACTTAATTCGAATTGTGCTTTAATTGTCAGTTGGCAATGAAAACGGTGCCGCTTAATTAAGAGGTCGTATCAACAGCGGCCACATTTTAATTTGTGGCGATGATGGCACTTCAATAATTTCACGCTTACTCGCTTTGTTCTTATTGTGGGGTGGGAGATAAGATACAGGCTTTGATATTCCCTTGTCCGTGAACAACAAATTATTGAGTTCGCAACTTAAATTAAAAACATCGAAAAAAGAACTACAGCTTTAATTACAAGATCCAAGAAAGAAATGATTTTTCAGGGATTAGAATGGCACTCAATTAGCGATGTCAATGAACTGAGCAAGCTCACACATTAACACAAGCTGGCTTAGTATCTTTGTTTAGTAGAAAGTGCAAAGAAGTTAAGAAAACATACTTATGGGTGAACAATATTCTTACATACTACATTAAGCACTTCCTAGAAAAATGCTCTCTTTAGGTTTATGTTGCTATTATTTTTTTAAAAAAACGAGAACCAAAAGTAAACCAATTTGAATGTTGCTTGATCTTATTAATTAATCCTGCAAATATTTCACCCTTGAAAGAAGCTAAAGTTTTCAACTCGAACTTGGCAAGAAGCTGGAAGCGAGAGTAATTATATTGCCCTGGTTTTACGCTTCACCATTTGATGTTACAATATAAAACATGCACTGTAAGCTAAACTGAAGTTCCCGTTGTGTCAAGTTAAGAATGGACACATGCGACTAAAATCTCCCGATTGATGCTGAATAACTGGGGACTAATTGACCTGCTGGAGTTCCATACGTTGGCGGACGATACATGGAGCATGGAGCTGGTGGCCGGACTCTACTTGAAGGAGCCATGGAATTAGCAAAGCAATATTGAGGTCTATGATAGATTGGGTGCGAAGGGAACAGATATCCCTGAGCCGCGAGAGCATATTCAATTTCTGATGACAATTTGCGTTTCCATTTCGTGCGTCTGTTTTGAAACCAAATTTTGATTTGGGTTTCTGTCAGATTGAGTGACTTGGAAAACTCAGTTCGGCGTGCAACGCTGATGTACTTGTTGGCTTGGAACTCACCCTCCAACTCTTTAATTTGTTCGCTTGAAAACGCTGTTCGTGGCCGCTTCTTTGGGTCTGGGATCGGTCGTTTTCCATGCTGGTCGTTTGAGGAGGCTTCTAAATGATCAAAAACGTCTTATGTCAAAGTTTACAAAATGAGGCTACTACAATTTAACAACAACCTTATTCAGTAATCTTCGAGCTCGTAGAATCAAGATTTATGGGTATAGGTTTTGCACCTAGCTGCTCTCGTTGCAGCAAATTTTAAGAAGTAACAATTTTCTTTAGGGCCATAAATCGCTTCTCAAGTTCGGTGATAAGGAAGCTGCTTTGTACATAAATGACTAGTTTATTACAATAATAGGATAAAAATTTTTCCTTAATTAAGGCATCTTAAGTTCCCTGGCTGTTGTGCTTGATGATTTTATTGATCTTAGACCTTTAATTGTTGGAAACTAATGATCCAAAGACTTCTTTCTATATCTTTCTCTCGGCTTTCCCTTTTTTTGTTTGTTTGTTTTTTTTTTTGCGTCCCCCTTCATCTACTATATGTATCTTGTACTTTCGCTAACAACTGACGTTTAAAAGAACACCTAACGCTACAGCCATTGCTTATCAATCTCACTTATTAATAATTTACTCTTCACCGAGACCACATATTATTAGCCATAAACAAAATAGCTTCTCGTTCAAAAAAGGAATGGAAGCAATGGTAAAACAATATGAACAGGCCAGCAAGTCATGTTTATGTTCTTTTTATCCTCGGGAAGGAACCAATTTTTTTTTAAAGATGTGCACAGTATACAAGGGGTCTTCTACGAAGTAAAATGGACTCTGTTTACGCTGTGCTTAACAGACCTGCTCTTTTGGAGTAGGATATAAACATCTGTCACAACCATATTTTATAGCTCAAAGGGGGAAAGAAGGTACGGCACTTTGTTCTGTGAAAAGTTGATTTGCCTCGAGTGTCTTTCGTCATGTGCTATTTGGCATAAAATACCTGACCAATGTATGTCATTTGAGACCATTTTAGTCCCTTTATTCGGTCATGCTCAGACATCTATTCTTCTCTATTTGAAAACTGGGTTTGTGCAACAAGGCAGGTTACAATTGGGTGAAAGATGCACTTCCATGCCTAAATTGACCAAATTATGTTGGCTTTCGCCGGATCGTTTTCATTCTGTACGTCTTACCTTGTTTGGTATGTTCCTCTGAGAATGCCCGTTTAGGTGCATTCTCTGCGTTTGTCACAGATAAAGGTCTTGCTTTCACTTTGGATTCAATTCCCGAAAGATGCGTTTGACAATCCTTGGGGCTTCCATCAGTAGCTTCGATACATCGGTCCTTGCTCAAGATGCCTTTTATGGAAAAGTTAAGAACTCTACTAGTTAGTGGCAAAGAAGAGTAACTTTCCATTGGAACAAATCGCCGGCACTAACTTTACTCCCGCTTCTAAAGACTTGCTTTGGCTTGGGATTACAAATGATGATCCACTTCCCTCCCCAACTGATTGATGGCAGATCTCGTGTGGAATGAAGCGCGTGCCGTCCATCTTCTGGAACCAATAAAAATCTAACAATTGTCTCAGCGAGACGAACGGAAAAGGGGAACTTTAGCCGAACAAAAGCCAGCCTTGGGGAAGCTATTGATGACTTGTGTTCTTGTCAGTGAATTCAACAAATATTTTTTTCTCAAAGTCGATTGCAGCGCAATTAAGGAAGAGTTGGGATCTAGGAAGATTTACCTACAGAGTGTAAGTTATTAATTGGGTCTGCATGGCTTACGTGAAATAAGCTTCAAAAAGCACTGAACAAAACACTGACTGGCTTTACTAAACACAATCGATTCATCAATGAACTGCAATTAAATGGCAATGATTAAAAAAAAAATTGTTTAGGCTTTAGGATGATTAGGGTTATAACATCTGAAGTTAGAACCTTCAACCCCTCTCAGAAAAATCACCTTTTGCCGAGAACATCATCATGTGAGAAAACTGAAAATGTATTCCAAAACGTTCTACCTTCCACTAGTGCAATAAAAATCTCCGTAGGGGTTCACCCACTTAGGAAAAATTTAATCCTTTGGTTAATTAACCATCGGCATATAATCACCCTGCAGTAATAGAGGACAACCACATGGCAAACCGGAATTGGCTGTAGTTTGAATGCATTGTTTATCGCAGTTGATTACATCTGCAAATGACAATTAATATTGTGCTTCTAAAGAGAATGAAGTTCTGTGAGTCTTTATGCATTAAATGTCGCAGATTGCAATGTTTTGACTGGTGACCCAGAATACATAATTTTTCGTCAAGAACATGATTCAACAAAACGCATTTGCAAGACGTTCTATGGATGTCGCTCAAACATCATAATCACAACCGTACCACACTTTGCCTTTTTACTATACCTTATCTTTCTTTATAACCATTGATAATTTTGTCTTTGTAGATTAGATATTTTGTTTCTAATTTGCGCCCATCTCAATCATTCATTTGTAATTATAGACTTCCCCAATAACAAGGTGTAGACAGCCTATTTTGAAAAGATTAGAAGAAGCCTGGGGCCAAAATTTCTTCCTTGGCCAATATTCAACATTGGAACAACGGAAAGAGTATTTGATTTACAAGAGACTGGTGTTTGGGAGAAAAGTAGATCTCGACTGCTAGTGTATCTTTCATGAAAAAGCACAGAGCGCTAACAAACGTCGGCTGGGTTCAGTCAGCGGAATTTGTCGAGACCACCAAGACTTTGCTAACTTAACGAGCCCGCAAAGAAAGCATGAACTTTAAGGTACTGAGTGAAGTAATAGTTTTACTTCAAACAGTTTTGTTAATGTTAAAGTTCGAAAATGACTGTAGTTATCGACATTCACTCACTGCAAACTAGAACTTGTTATATTGTTAGTGGACACTTTGTGATTGTTATACACGGAAATGCATTGGTCGCTACTTCGCCATGTTTTCGTCCTCAGTTCAAACTGTGACTCTCATTGGTACACACGTGGGGCCAAAGAGGCTGTCCATATAAGAATTCATCCTAAGAACATCAATAGGAATAGTGGAATCGAAATTCCCGAGTTTTGGATGTCTAAGTTCAAGAAACACAACAGCCGTTATAGGAAAACGTGGCCTATAAGAGAATAACATCTACAAACCAGAATAAAGATACCTGCATGACCTGAGACTAGTCCTGTTCCGGGACTCCCTCTTACCCCGCCCTGAAAATGGGCCTGGAACCCAGGCAGGAAAAGAGAGAGTCCTGTATTACTTGCAGGCGCAAAACTGGGGGAAAAAACATATTTGGAAAAAAGATTCCTTATTTGGGCATAGTTTATTTCGAGTGCTTTTACACTGGATACATAGGGATAATGTAAAAGGAAATTATAACGCCAAGTTACGCCAAGTTTCTGGAGGCAATTGATCTCGCGTTTAAGAAATGCCGCTTTTCCTTTTTGCCTAAGGCGGAACAACTGCAAGCTATTCATGCAATCGTTACCGGTAATGATGGTTTTGTTAAACCTGCAGAAGGATTTGGCAAGTCGGTTGCTACGCGGTTGTTCCTTTAATATCGGCGTTTCTAAAACGAGGGTAAGGGTATGACCAAGGGTCAGGGTAAGGGTAAGGATACGAATACAGACAGTATCCTAAAAATGCATAAAAGCTAACCTTAAACTTTTGTTTAGGCCTAATTAGGCCTAAGGTTAGCTTTTATGCCTGTTTAGGATACTTTTTGTATTCGTATCCTCACCCTTACCCTGACCATTGGTCTTACCCCTACCCTCGTTTTAGAAACGCCACACTCTAATATGCTTGCGATTTTCTTCGATCCGAGTCCGATGTTAATTGTAAATCAGTCCTTCTTATCGTGAGCCCCAATCGAGAAAGATCAGATGGATGACATATGAAAGTATGGAATTTCCTGCCTGAAACCCAACTGAACAGCTGCATGACGTTGGCGCAGAAAAATATCAAATTTTGATTTAATTGCTCTCCCGAGAATCCTTGAAACTTACAAATATACTGTATGTAGGTCGTGGATGTGAATCGCTCAACGAAGACTAATAAATCTCCTGCAGGAACTCTTATTTATTGTTTATTACTTTTGTCGATCTAGTTAATTACACTGATCCAGTGAACATATATTTGAGTTGCACAGTAATTATTGAAACTGTGATTGTTTCAGGAGTTTAGGCCTACCAATTTTTTTCAAAAACAGGGACAAATTGTTTGGATATCCAATATAAAACAGTCAAGTAAAAAATCTCGCAAATACTGTCAGTTTTATCAGGAATAATACACAAACATCGGTGACAAACAGAGTATTTTTTTTTTTGTGTGAGTAATTAGAGTAGAGTAAATTATCAGACTATAAATTTTTCCTTAGAATAATTTTTCAAAGCACTTGTCGCATTAAATCTTTCTTTCCTTACAAGGAAAGACTTAGGGCCGTGGCCAATTGGCTAAGGTTTTATGTAGAGACTGCAATGATTTTTATATCGGAAAAACTAAAAGACGATTGCATGACAGAAAAACTGAGCATTATTCCTGATAAAGTTAGATAAAAAGTTAAACGAAATTGAATCACAACCTGGACTATTTGTTTCTTTGCATACCAGTTTGTGTTGATAACGTAACGATGAAGCAATAATGTTCCCATTAAATTTATACACATATATATGCACAGTCAAACATCGATTATTCGGACGTTAATTGTCACGACCTTTTTTTCTGGTCAAAATTTGTTCTTGAATATTAATAAGAATGAAAAATGCTTCTTAAAAGCGTGTGTCACCTTGCTTCATTGCTGCTACTTAAAAGCACTTTCCTTCTGAGACTCATTGTTAGAGGTAAAGTATCGCAGATAATATGAAATTCTGACTCCGAGCTGTTTTGTCGCTTAGTGAAATCCTATGCTATATTTACTACTTCAGCCTTTGCATCGATTTATTGCGATATTCTCTCAGTCGTTACATTTATTTGACAATAATTTTCCAACATCACTGCGATCGGGGTTTTTCTCCTCGCTTGGTCACGACGAGGCATAATTCACTGCGAATCACACAGTAATTTTCATATACGATTTTTTGTCGGAGTTTCAAGGTTCCCTTTATTTACATATCCAGCCTGGCATCTAATGCAATATGATTGGCTCATTCCGAGCATGCGCCTGCAAGTAATACAGGACTCTCTCTTTTCCCGCCTGGGTTCCAGGCCCATTTTCAAGATGGGCTAAGAGGGAGTCCCGGAACAGGACTAGACCTGAGACCTGTTACGGCTGTTCATGGCCTGATGAAGACTGGCAATATTGCAGTCAAAACATCCGATCGTGAGCTACTCCTCAAAGTAACTCTATCGTGCGAAAAACGAATAAAGTTCATCAACTGGATGGCATTGCATTAGTGTTTGAAACGCCCTTGTAGACTTTGTGATCGGTTTCTCGGCTTGCCATGATCCCTGACAAATAAGAGGAGAGAGGGATTTTTCACTGTAAGCAAAAGACTTCAAGACCAGTGCTGGGAAGGAATGTGTACCCACTGAAAAGCCCTCTTCATTGAGGTAAGGAATTTACAATTATGGTTGGGATCGGGATTAGCCGATGACAGCCTCCGGGATTTCGGGATTGAGGGAAAACCTTGGTCGGGATAGCGGGATTGAAGAACCCTATTGGGGACCCTCACCTTTAAGAAAGCTCGCACAATAAATG
Source organism: Montipora capricornis (assembly GCF_036669925.1). Taxonomy (NCBI): domain Eukaryota; kingdom Metazoa; phylum Cnidaria; class Anthozoa; order Scleractinia; family Acroporidae; genus Montipora; species Montipora capricornis. The sequence goes on from NC_090883.1 coordinate 47,214,664, forward strand.
GGAAAGACCCGACCTAAACCAACAAGTCCACCCGGCGGGAGGGAGGGGGAGGGTGTGGGGGAGTTGCTAGAATGGAGTTGCAAATAGTAGGGATTTTGAGGGTCAGAAAATTCTGGCTAGAAGGAGTTAAAATGGAAAGATTCTCGATAAGAAAAGTTGTTACAGAAAGAAGTGAAGCGCTGTTGATTTAATATCTACTAGCCGCATTACATTCCGTTTTAAAATTACAATTAAATGGCTTTGTGTAAGGTTTAAGCATAAAAAGAAAGTGACTAAGTTGGCTTCGCTAAAAAAGATACATGGCCAACAACTGTTTCCATGGAAATGATCCGAATGGCTAAACCCGGCCATGAATTTTAACATGAATTCTCAACTTTTGGGAACTTGGGAGTTTTGTCAATCCAGCTGAAAATTATGTTTCCTCTTGGCATCACTAGTCGCGACATATATACTAAACATAATATATTATATATATATATATATATATATATATCATCCGATATATTTGTTGCCTTCCAACATGCAGGTGGTGGAAATATTTGCGCTATGTAGCAGGGTTTTTTTTTTAATTTCTTATTTACAAAAAAAATGTATCAGAATTTTGAAAAGAAGAACATCTTATCCACATTTTCCTGGCAGCCTTAAACAGCTGAGTTCGATAAAACCCGCCCTGTCCGGTCGTCCGCAATATAAATTTCACGCCGGTGAGTACGTTTCTCTGACTACTTGCCCACAGGGCGACACCTACTCGTTCAACGAACAAAGATGGGTATCGAAAAGAAATTTAAGAAGCCCCAAAATAATTGCGCTTCTCGATACAAGGGAAAAATCCACTATAGAATTAAACAGCATCAACGAGTTCAGCGACACGAAAAGACGCTATAGGAAATTCCTTTCCCACAGAGCCCGGCACGCACTTGATATGTATCCTTCAGTTCAAGTTTGCCATTAGGCGCTTCGTTTTCTTTTTTTCTTTTTCTTTTTTTCTTGTTCTGTTGTGAAATTTCAATACTTAAAAGGGCCACAATTTCTGATTGGTTCTTTCAGACAGAAACCATTATTTGATGGATGTGACGTTGGTTATGACCATGCATTTTGGCGCTACGCAAAGCCATCTCGTTGGCCATTACCCATCTAATATCCAACTTTAAATAAGCCCGTGGAATGATTAAAAAATATTGGCATGTCATGCACGAGCCAAGCTGATTTACACAGCCCTTCTATATTCCGAATGAAAATTGCAAAAAATAAACATGATCCATGAAATAGAAAACTTCCTTTATAATAGGTCTTACGTTTTCTTTGTTTTTTCACCTTTTAAGTGTTTCCCATATGAAATCGTTATTTGACTCCAATGTTTAAGCAGGTTCAATCTGTCCCATACCAGTTGAGTTTTGTTCAGGCCCGGGCCTGGGGACGTCTAGCAGAAAATAAAATTTGTTACAAATGCTCCATTCAGAATCTGTTCACTCTTTGCGGCTGTGCTATAGGCATCATGCAGATCTTATTGGGATTTTTTGCTTTGGCTGTTTCGTCATTAGTAACTTTCGTAAATGGTAATTTAGTGATTTCTCCTTGAGTTAAGTCTACTGAACTGTAAGATTTTCTTTATAACGAGGGGCACTGTTGAAGATGCTTTGCTAAGTTCAGCTTTAATTAAGTTAAAAGACCTCAAAACCTGAATTCCAATGTCCAAAGTTTTAGAGGAAGAGCTTTGGCATTAATTCTCTTTTTTTGGCGATTTGTCTTTTTCCTGTATCCACCTATCCTAGTCATTTTCTCTGTCCTTAGCTGTGTACAAAACACGTACGTTTACTCCATCGATGTGCTCTTGGTGAACAAAACTGTAAGATCTTTTGGTTGAAATTCTGAGACATTAGGTTTATAGTGTTTGAAAAACCTTTAATTTAATGGTTACCTGTTACTGAAATTTACAGAATGAGAGGGGTAACTACTTGTTCACCTTCTTTCCGCCAAAATCCAAAATTTGCCCCTAAGAACAACGATGAAGCTTTCAGTTCGACGACATTCCCTGACATTATCATTCTTCTGTATGAAAACGTTTTGCATTCCGACTTTCTCTGCAGGATGTGTGGACCTACACGAAAGTTGCCCGTTCTTCGCGAGTGATGGGCAATGCACAAAAGAAAAAGTGAGACCATGGATGAGTGAAAATTGTCAAAAAAGCTGTCCCAACTACTGCAATGGAGTTGGAGGAGGCGGAATAGGTTGGTCCAAATTACATCTATTTTGCAAATGCGTAGGTACGGCATCATTAAAATCACTTTTGCTCCCAAAAGGTGTGGACATTTAGGGTCTTATGTGAAAACAAACAAAAACAGAAGAAAAAACAGTAAGGAAGCTTTCTTAAATCAGTGTAAAATCGAGACAATTGCAAAGAGCAATGTTCAGTTAAAGACTTGCCCTCGGACGCGTGCTCAACCTGTAAGGGAATATGAACGCCATGGAGCAGCGAGTGAAGAGCACTTGCCTTTCATCAAGGAGGCCTGGATCGATTCCCGGTTTGTTGTTTCACTTCTCTGCTTCGAGGGGTTTTCCCGCGTACTCCGGTTTTTCTCTCTCTTAAAATACCACCATTTGATTTCATTCATCACGGAATTTGTTCTGATTTCAATTCCTTGGTTTGCATCCACGTGATGAGACGGCCATGTCGGTGTACAAGACAATAGCAAATGGCCCCACAAGTTTTGCATACAAGTAAATATAGAGTCAAATTCCCAACAGACATTTTAAAGCATTTTTTGTTCACCAACAGGGCACCCGTACGTCAGATGGAAAACCATCATGCAATTGGAGTTGTAGTCTCCACGATTAGTCGAGCGACTCTTGCTCGGTGAGATGACTTTGAGACTAAATAAAGTGATTATTTTTCCCCATTTAGCTCTAAGCTCTGGCTGTTCTCATTTCCCGATCCCAGGGAGCGAGTCATAACAAATAACCAAGGATACCCTTGGGGCCACTCCCCTGGAGCCG
>NC_090883.1:47222157-47259657 GCF_036669925.1 Montipora capricornis
TGAATACCGGACCCAGATTATCTTCATTACAGGTGTGTGACAATGACCACTGGACATGGATAACGAGGTTAAAAAGAGTGTATTTATGCCAAAGTGGCTAAGCCTGACATTGTGTTTTACTGATCGATGGGTATTCTTGCTCAGTGTTTGAGAGAGGAAACGCTAATTGAAACGGCTTAAGATGAAACGAAATGACTCGTCGAAACATCTTTTGCAGAAAAAAATGAAAGAGAAACGAAGGTGAGATGTGAAAAAATCTTCCAAGATGACCAAACTTTCGTGCAGTGGTGCACGTAAAGGTCACTTTGACACGTGCGCGACACGTGAAGATGTGCACTATATCTCGACACTTGAAAATACTTCCAGAAGTGCAAAAGTTCCTTGAGGCCATGCCAAATGAATCCATAGCACGAGAATCAAATATTTAAAATATACCATTTGTTGTAATTTAAATACTCGCAGTAATATGCACCCAATTGTCAAAATAAATATGTTATTTGCCAGCTGGGAGGTCCGTATAGGGAAAAACTGTGACCGGGGCCTTGAAATTGCTGCTTTTTCAAGAACGATGTCACAGTTTTTTGCTATACAGACCGACCCTTTGCTGGTAAATAACTTTTTTTTTTCCTCTCCCCCATCCTCTCTGAAATCACTTGTTTTAATTGTTGACTCGCACCGCGCTTGATAGTGAATGCAGTATTACAGCGACTTACAAACTGAACGTTTCAAGAGAAATTCCATTTTCAAACCTCTTGTCTAATGAAAAATAACCTCTGTATGTAAACGGAGTCGGGGTAAAAAAAAAATGGAAATTTAAGGTCATCAAACAAGCTCACGCAATTAAGGCTAGGTTTCCGCCTGCCGTGAGCAGACCGGATGAGAAAATTCCACCCGCTCCCGGAACCAATCAGATTGCAGGATTTGTTGAATTCCGCCCACTCACGCATTGAGAAAAAAATAAAAGAATTATAATTCTTTGTGACCAAATTTTGGAAAGTACCTATCAAAGACATACAGTAAGCAAAATCTATTGTGCAACTTCCAAGTACATTACCAGTATGACTTGGGCTGTATTGAATCTGAAAAGTTGTCTTGAACGCTATGACTTCTGCAGGTAATTCTGTTAACATGAAATATGTTTGTCTCGACAAGCTTGATAAGGCAGTGTATAGTTCATTTCCTACATTTACAACTCATAATTACGGGGAAGGAATTAATTTCCTATCATAATTATAATTATATAATGGCACATAGTGACATAGTTGCACATTCACTACCAGCATTTGAGCCATACACTAAAACATCATCTTGACAGTTGTTTTACTGGGATCAATAGGATGTGAACCAGGATTTTTCTAGGTCATGTCCCTGCAAAGGTTGAACTTACCGGTACCAGCAATATGCCATGCGGTAGACTAGACTTTTAACAAGAAACTATTTCAAAAAACAAAAAGTAGTGTTTCGTTTCCGGAATGGAATACTATATTGTGGGTCACTTGGCCTGTCATTCTTATTTCGCTTCGTGTATTGAAACTCTCGAGAAATAAAGATAGAAATGTGAACTCAAAGTCTCTGAACGGTGTTCCTTGGTATCAACATGCATAATTAGCTTTTAAACGCACAAGGAGCAATAGAACGAGACAACAGACGTATTGACGTTTTTTGAGGGGAACGCTGCCTTGCGGCTGGTTAGCCTATGCGACTTCCAGATTGCGTGACGTAGAACAATCTCACTTATCTCCCCAGCACTACGAGCTGAGTTGTAAACAGCACGTGCTGCTGGATCGGACAAGAGTATTGGTTAGCGAGCTATGTACCAAGGCAAACGAGCCAACAAGTCACCGTACAGGAGAGGACCCAATTTTAATGAAGGCAAAGCGATATATCCAACCCATCCCCAAAGGGAGGGAGGGGAAAAACTTTAAGAAATTGCAAACAGCCAGTTGGTTTAGTATAGAAGACAAACTGCCAGGTGAACCTTGGACGGCTGACTGAGGCTTTTATAGCTAGACTCTGTCTATTAAAGTAGCCAGTTGCACAGGTTCTACTATGTAGCAGGTAGGCATTACACGTGCTCTTTAGCAATAATGAATGAGGCTTTAACAGATTTGGCCAATGCAGGTGTACGTTATAATCTGAGATCTGGGAACAAAGTCTTTATGTCCTCGTTTTATTTACAACAGAACCGTTGATTTTATGACCTTGAACGGCCGACTACAAAGAACGCGAGTACGGTCACGTGTCATTAATCGTATTTTACTGATAGGGCAGTAAAATCTCATTTAAAGAGAAAAACATACACTCGTTTATGTGCACAATACATCGAAGAATAAAGTCTACAAATTGCGCTCATAACTGCGAAGATCATAGCTTCACTTGATTTCATATCCGCAGTTCATATATGATTCATTTCATATACCATTTCATTATTATTATTATTATTATTATTATTATTATTATTATTATTATTATTATTATTATTATTATTATTCCATGTCCATTGAACATGCCAGCCACGACCACCTTACATGGAGTTTCCGGTGTTGTGATCTGTGATCTGGCCGTGATTTTGCAAATGAAAGACTCTTGTTCTCCCAATTTGACGTTTAGAGCTCATAATTAACAAAATTAAACAAAATTACCTAAAATAGCGTGACCTAGCCCCTTTAAATTGTACTGATTGAGCTCCTAATGATAGACAACCTAAAACTATAGTCTGGACATAAGCTATTTTTAACCTTGTACATTGAAATTGCAGTTTCCTGTAACCCTCTATTATATAAAAGGGGGTAATTTTGCCTTTCGTAACAGTTCAGGATACGTTGAATTACTATCACAAGAAATGGCCCTAAGTGCCCTTTCTTGTACCCTCTCTAATTAATTTCCTGGAGTCACTTGCCTTGAAAAAGTTCTCGGACTATGCTACAATAAGTTAAAACCAGCCCACTGCCAAATCATCTGCCAATTACAAAGAGTCTGAAGAAAGAGCTTCAGGTATTGAGTGTTACAGCTTTCAAGAAAACAAATGACTTTTTAATTAACTAACCCCTTCGGCAATTCCCTTTCTTCACAGTCTAATAAATCGCTACCGGATTTTCGCACGGCCACAGTCTTTCCTTATTGTGGTTTAATGATGTTTATCAGCTGGTCTGCTGCTGATATGCCAAAGTCCTCAATGTTTTGGTGATCAATTAATTATCATGGTAAAGAGTTTCTAAAATTAAATATATAAATATATATTTGTCCAAATGGTCTGGATAGCACACTTGTTACTAATATTTTTTAAAAATACAAAAGTGTGGTTGTATTTTTAAAAATATAAATAAAATTAAGATCCGCGTTTACCGTAAACTGCAAACTTCAGATTGTAAATTTGTTATTAGCCAAATACGAATCTTTTAATTCAAATTTGGCTTATTCCTTGTTTATTTGTTTGTAGCAGCTGAGGGCAAGAAAGAGAAATCTTGCGAATGTTGATAGCATGTCGCAAAACCACGACATCGCACCGGCGATCCTCTTAAAAGGTCTATAATTGTAGAGAGATTTTAAAAAAACTGAGCGAGAAAAACGAAACAGTGATCATTGGCTTCATTGCACTAGTTTATTGAGAAAAGTTGGCATTTGTTGCAGCCAAACCCGCAAAATCCGGATCAAAGAACGAGGCCGCAAAAACGTCATAACAGCGATTAATTCTTAGTTGAAAATCAATAATTCGGAAAAAAGATATAATCGCTTGTCGTTTTGTTCAGTTATTGTTTCGGATTATTTTACACCGGTTGGTGGGGTCTCATAGGGCCGTCAAAATGCTGTTCTTCATTGCTAATAGCTTAGTTGTTAATTAAGGCTGTAGAGAATATCGTGTGTGCTTTATCTGCGACCAAACGGGGTTCAATGTGTCTGGAACACAGAACGTAGATAGAATTAATGATAAGAACTTGCAACAGTGTTTTTAATAATTTGGCGAAAGATTTTAAAGCGCAGACAAGTGCCCTGTACTTAATTCGAATTGTGCTTTAATTGTCAGTTGGCAATGAAAACGGTGCCGCTTAATTAAGAGGTCGTATCAACAGCGGCCACATTTTAATTTGTGGCGATGATGGCACTTCAATAATTTCACGCTTACTCGCTTTGTTCTTATTGTGGGGTGGGAGATAAGATACAGGCTTTGATATTCCCTTGTCCGTGAACAACAAATTATTGAGTTCGCAACTTAAATTAAAAACATCGAAAAAAGAACTACAGCTTTAATTACAAGATCCAAGAAAGAAATGATTTTTCAGGGATTAGAATGGCACTCAATTAGCGATGTCAATGAACTGAGCAAGCTCACACATTAACACAAGCTGGCTTAGTATCTTTGTTTAGTAGAAAGTGCAAAGAAGTTAAGAAAACATACTTATGGGTGAACAATATTCTTACATACTACATTAAGCACTTCCTAGAAAAATGCTCTCTTTAGGTTTATGTTGCTATTATTTTTTTAAAAAAACCAGAACCAAAGTAAACCAATTTGAATGTTGCTTGATCTTATTAATTAATCCTGCAAATATTTCACCCTTGAAAGAAGCTAAAGTTTTCAACTCGAACTTGGCAAGAAGCTGGAAGCGAGAGTAATTATATTGCCCTGGTTTTACGCTTCACCATTTGATGTTACAATATAAAACATGCACTGTAAGCTAAACTGAAGTTCCCGTTGTGTCAAGTTAAGAATGGACACATGCGACTAAAATCTCCCGATTGATGCTGAATAACTGGGGACTAATTGACCTGCTGGAGTTCCATACGTTGGCGGACGATACATGGAGCATGGAGCTGGTGGCCGGACTCTACTTGAAGGAGCCATGGAATTAGCAAAGCAATATTGAGGTCTATGATAGATTGGGTGCGAAGGGAACAGATATCCCTGAGCCGCGAGAGCATATTCAATTTCTGATGACAATTTGCGTTTCCATTTCGTGCGTCTGTTTTGAAACCAAATTTTGATTTGGGTTTCTGTCAGATTGAGTGACTTGGAAAACTCAGTTCGGCGTGCAACGCTGATGTACTTGTTGGCTTGGAACTCACCCTCCAACTCTTTAATTTGTTCGCTTGAAAACGCTGTTCGTGGCCGCTTCTTTGGGTCTGGGATCGGTCGTTTTCCATGCTGGTCGTTTGAGGAGGCTTCTAAATGATCAAAAACGTCTTATGTCAAAGTTTACAAAATGAGGCTACTACAATTTAACAACAACCTTATTCAGTAATCTTCGAGCTCGTAGAATCAAGATTTATGGGTATAGGTTTTGCACCTAGCTGCTCTCGTTGCAGCAAATTTTAAGAAGTAACAATTTTCTTTAGGGCTATAAATCGCTTCTCAAGTTCGGTGATAAGGAAGCTGCTTTGTACATAAATGACTAGTTTATTACAATAATAGGATAAAAATTTTTCCTTAATTAAGGCATCTTAAGTTCCCTGGCTGTTGTGCTTGATGATTTTATTGATCTTAGACCTTTAATTGTTGGAAACTAATGATCCAAAGACTTCTTTCTATATCTTTCTCTCGGCTTTCCCTTTTTTTGTTTGTTTGTTTTTTTTTTTTGCGTCCCCCTTCATCTACTATATGTATCTTGTACTTTCGCTAACAACTGACGTTTAAAAGAACACCTAACGCTACAGCCATTGCTTATCAATCTCACTTATTAATAATTTACTCTTCACCGAGACCACATATTATTAGCCATAAACAAAATAGCTTCTCGTTCAAAAAAGGAATGGAAGCAATGGTAAAACAATATGAACAGGCCAGCAAGTCATGTTTATGTTCTTTTTATCCTCGGGAAGGAACCAATTTTTTTTTAAAGATGTGCACAGTATACAAGGGGTCTTCTACGAAGTAAAATGGACTCTGTTTACGCTGTGCTTAACAGACCTGCTCTTTTGGAGTAGGATATAAACATCTGTCACAACCATATTTTATAGCTCAAAGGGGGAAAGAAGGTACGGCACTTTGTTCTGTGAAAAGTTGATTTGCCTCGAGTGTCTTTAGTCATGTTCTATTTGGCATAAAATACCTGACCAATGTATGTCATTTGAGACCATTTTAGTCCCTTTATTCGGTCATGCTCAGACATAAATTCTTCTCTATTTGAAAACTGGGTTTGTGCAACAAGGCAGGTTACAATTGGGTGAAAGATGCACTTCCATGCCTAAATTGACCAAATTATGTTGGCTTTCGCCGGATCGTTTTCATTCTGTACGTCTTACCTTGTTTGGTATGTTCCTCTGAGAATGCCCGTTTGGGTGCATTCTCTGCGTTTGTCACAGATATAGGTCTTGCTTTCACTTTGGATTCAATTCCCGAAAGATGCGTTTGACAATCCTTGGGGCTTCCATCAGTAGCTTCGATACATCGGTCCTTGCTCAAGATGCCTTTTATGGAAAAGTTAAGAACTCTACTAGTTAGTGGCAAAGAAGAGTAACTTTCCATTGGAACAAATCGCCGGCACTAACTTTACTCCCGCTTCTAAAGACTTGCTTTGGCTTGGGATTACAAATGATGATCCACTTCCCTCCCCAACTGATTGATGGCAGATCTCGTGTGGAATGAAGCGCGTGCCGTCCATCTTCTGGAACCAATAAAAATCTAACAATTGTCTCAGCGAGACGAACGGAAAAGGGGAACTTTAGCCGAACAAAAGCCAGCCTTGGGGAAGCTATTGATGACTTGTGTTCTTGTCAGTGAATTCAACAAATATTTTTTTCTCAAAGTCGATTGCAGCGCAATTAAGGAAGAGTTGGGATCTAGGAAGATTTACCTACAGAGTGTAAGTTATTAATTGGGTCTGCATGGCTTACGTGAAATAAGCTTCAAAAAGCACTGAACAAAACACTGACTGGCTTTACTAAACACAATCGATTCATCAATGAACTGCAATTAAATGGCAATGATTAAAAAAAAAAATTGTTTAGGCTTTAGGATGATTAGGGTTATAACATCTGAAGTTAGAACCTTCAACCCCTCTCAGAAAAATCACCTTTTGCCGAGAACATCATCATGTGAGAAAACTGAAAATGTATTCCAAAACGTTCTACCTTCCACTAGTGCAATAAAAATCTCCGTAGGGGTTCACCCACTTAGGAAAAATTTAATCCTTTTGGTTAATTAACCATCGGCATATAATCACCCTGCAGTAATAGAGGACAACCACATGGCAAACCGGAATTGGCTGTAGTTTGAATGCATTGTTTATCGCAGTTGATTACATCTGCAAATGACAATTAATATTGTGCTTCTAAAGAGAATGAAGTTCTGTGAGTCTTTATGCATTAAATGTCGCAGATTGCAATGTTTTGACTGGTGACCCAGAATACATAATTTTTTCGTCAAGAACATGATTCAACAAAACGCATTTGCAAGACGTTCTATGGATGTCGCTCAAACATCATAATCACAACCGTACCACACTTTGCCTTTTTACTATACCTTATCTTTCTTTATAACCATTGATAATTTTGTCTTTGTAGATTAGATATTTTGTTTCTAATTTGCGCCCATCTCAATCATTCATTTGTAATTATAGACTTCCCCAATAACAAGGTGTAGACAGCCTATTTTGAAAAGATTAGAAGAAGCCTGGGGCCAAAATTTCTTCCTTGGCCAATATTCAACATTGGAACAACGGAAAGAGTATTTGATTTACAAGAGACTGGTGTTTGGGAGAAAAGTAGATCTCGACTGCTAGTGTATCTTTCATGAAAAAGCACAGAGCGCTAACAAACGTCGGCTGGGTTCAGTCAGCGGAATTTGTCGAGACCACCAAGACTTTGCTAACTTAACGAGCCCGCAAAGAAAGCATGAACTTTAAGGTACTGAGTGAAGTAATAGTTTTACTTCAAACAGTTTTGTTAATGTTAAAGTTCGAAAATGACTGTAGTTATCGACATTCACTCACTGCAAACTAGAACTTGTTATATTGTTAGTGGACACTTTGTGATTGTTATACACGGAAATGCATTGGTCGCTACTTCGCCATGTTTTCGTCCTCAGTTCAAACTGTGACTCTCATTGGTACACACGTGGGGCCAAAGAGGCTGTCCATATAAGAATTCATCCTAAGAACATCAATAGGAATAGTGGAATCGAAATTCCCGAGTTTTGGATGTCTAAGTTCAAGAAACACAACAGCCGTTATAGGAAAACGTGGCCTATAAGAGAATAACATCTACAAACCAGAATAAAGATACCTGCATGACCTGAGACTAGTCCTGTTCCGGGACTCCCTCTTACCCCGCCCTGAAAATGGGCCTGGAACCCAGGCAGGAAAAGAGAGAGTCCTGTATTACTTGCAGGCGCAAAACTGGGGGAAAAAACATATTTGGAAAAAAGATTCCTTATTTGGGCATAGTTTATTTCGAGTGCTTTTACACTGGATACATAGGGATAATGTAAAAGGAAATTATAACGCCAAGTTACGCCAAGTTTCTGGAGGCAATTGATCTCGCGTTTAAGAAATGCCGCTTTTCCTTTTTGCCTAAGGCGGAACAACTGCAAGCTATTCATGCAATCGTTACCGGTAATGATGGTTTTGTTAAACCTGCAGAAGGATTTGGCAAGTCGGTTGCTACGTGGTTGTTCCTTTAATATCGGCGTTTCTAAAACGAGGGTAAGGGTATGACCAAGGGTCAGGGTAAGGGTAAGGATACGAATACAGACAGTATCCTAAAAATGCATAAAAGCTAACCTTAAACTTTTGTTTAGGCCTAATTAGGCCTAAGGTTAGCTTTTATGCCTGTTTAGGATACTTTTTGTATTCGTATCCTCACCCTTACCCTGACCATTGGTCTTACCCCTACCCTCGTTTTAGAAACGCCACACTCTAATATGCTTGCGATTTTCTTCGATCCGAGTCCGATGTTAATTGTAAATCAGTCCTTCTTATCGTGAGCCCGAATCGAGAAAGATCAGATGGATGACATATGAAAGTATGGAATTTCCTGCCTGAAACCCAACTGAACAGCTGCATGATGTTGGCGCAGAAAAATATCAAATTTTGATTTAATTGCTCTCCCGAGACTCCTTGAAACTTACAAATATACTGTATGTAGGTCGTGGATGTGAATCGCTCAACGAAGACTAATAAATCTCTGCAGGAACTCTTATTTATTGTTTATTACTTTTGTCGATCTAGTTAATTACACTGATCCAGTGAACATATATTCGAGTTGCACAGTAATTATTGAAACTGTGATTGTTTCAGGAGTTTAGGCCTACCAATTTTTTTCAAAAACAGGGACAAATTGTTTGGATATCCAATATAAAACAGTCAAGTAAAAAATCTCGCAAATACTGTCAGTTTTATCAGGAATAATACACAAACATCGGTGACAAACAGAGTATTTTTTTTTTTGTGTGAGTAATTAGAGTAGAGTAAATTATCAGACTATAAATTTTTCCTTAGAATAATTTTTCAAAGCACTTGTCGCATTAAATCTTTCTTTCCTTACAAGGAAAGACTTAGGGCCGTGGCCAATTGGCTAAGGTTTTATGTAGAGACTGCAATGATTTTTATATCGGAAAAACTAAAAGACGATTGCATGACAGAAAAACTGAGCATTATTCCTGATAAAGTTAGATAAAAAGTTAAACGAAATTGAATCACAACCTGGACTATTTGTTTCTTTGCATACCAGTTTGTGTTGATAACGCAACGATGAAGCAATAATGTTCCCATTAAATTTATACACATATATATGCACAGTCAAACATCGATTATTCGGACGTTAATTGTCACGACCTTTTTTTCTGGTCAAAATTTGTTCTTGAATATTAATAAGAATGAAAAATGCTTCTTAAAAGCGTGTGTCACCTTGCTTCATTGCTGCTACTTAAAAGCACTTTCCTTCTGAGACTCATTGTTAGAGGTAAAGTATCGCAGATAATATGAAATTCTGACTCCGAGCTGTTTTGTCGCTTAGTGAAATCCTATGCTATATTTACTACTTCAGCCTTTGCATCGATTTATTGCGATATTCTCTCAGTCGTTACATTTATTTGACAATAATTTTCCAACATCACTGCGATCGGGGTTTTTCTCCTCGCTTGGTCACGACGAGGCATAATTCACTGCGAATCACACAGTAATTTTCATATACGATTTTTTGTCGGAGTTTCAAGGTTCCCTTTATTTACATATCCAGCCTGGCATCTAATGCAATATGATTGGCTCATTCCGAGCATGCGCCTGCAAGTAATACAGGACTCTCTCTTTTCCCGCCTGGGTTCCAGGCCCATTTTCAAGATGGGCTAAGAGGGAGTCCCGGAACAGGACTAGACCTGAGACCTGTTACGGCTGTTCATGGCCTGATGAAGACTGGCAATATTGCAGTCAAAACATCCGATCGTGAGCTACTCCTCAAAGTAACTCTATCGTGCGAAAAACGAATAAAGTTCATCAACTGGATGGCATTGCATTAGTGTTTGAAACGCCCTTGTAGACTTTGTGATCGGTTTCTCGGCTTGCCATGATCCCTGACAAATAAGAGGAGAGAGGGATTTTTCACTGTAAGCAAAGACTTCAAGACCAGTGCTGGGAAGGAATGTGTACCCACTGAAAAGCCCTCTTCATTGAGGTAAGGAATTTACAATTATGGTTGGGATCGGGATTAGCCGATGACAGCCTCCGGGATTTCGGGATTGAGGGAAAACCTTGGTCGGGATAGCGGGATTGAAGAACCCTATTGGGGACCCTCACCTTTAAGAAAGCTCGCACAATAAATGGGAAAGACCCGACCTAAACCAACAAGTCCACCCGGCGGGAGGGAGGGGGAGGGTGTGGGGGAGTTGCTAGAATGGAGTTGCAAATAGTAGGGATTTTGAGGGTCAGAAAATTCTGGCTAGAAGGAGTTAAAATGGAAAGATTCGCGATAAGAAAAGTTGGTACAGAAAGAAGTGAAGCGCTGTTGATTTAATATCTACTAGCCGCATTACATTCCGTTTTAAAATTACAATTAAATGGCTTTGTGTAAGGTTTAAGCATAAAAAGAAAGTGACTAAGTTGGCTTCGCTAAAAAAGATACATGGCCAACAACTGTTTCCATGGAAATGATCCGAATGGCTAAACCCGGCCATGAATTTTAACATGAATTCTCAACTTTTGGGAACTTGGGAGTTTTGTCAATCCAGCTGAAAATTATGTTTCCTCTTGGCATCACTAGTCGCGACATATATACTAAACATAATTATATATATATATATATATATATATATCATCCGATATATTTGTTGCCTTCCAACATGCAGGTGGTGGAAATATTTGCGCTATGTAGCAGGGTTTTTTTTTTAATTTCTTATTTACAAAAAAAATGTATCAAGATTTTGAAAAGAAGAACATCTTATCCACATTTTCCTGGCAGCACTTAAACAGCTGAGTTCGATAAAACCCGCCCTGTCCGGTCGTCCGCAATATAAATTTCACGCCGGTGAGTACGTTTCTCTGACTACTTGCCCACAGGGCGACACCTACTCGTTCAACGAACAAAGATGGGTATCGAAAAGAAATTTAAGAAGCCCCAAAATAATTGCGCTTCTCGATACAAGGGAAAAATCCACTATAGAATTAAACAGCATCAACGAGTTCAGCGACACGAAAAGACGCTATAGGAAATTCCTTTCCCACAGAGCCCGGCACGCACTTGATATGTATCCTTCAGTTCAAGTTTGCCATTAGGCGCTTCGTTTTCTTTTTTTCTTTTTCTTTTTTTCTTGTTCTGTTGTGAAATTTCAATACTTAAAAGGGCCACAATTTCTGATTGGTTCTTTCAGACAGAAACCATTATTTGATGGATGTGACGTTGGTTATGACCATGCATTTTGGCGCTACGCAAAGCCATCTCGTTGGCCATTACCCATCTAATATCCAACTTTAAATAAGCCCGTGGAATGATTAAAAAATATTGGCATGTCATGCACGAGCCAAGCTGATTTACACAGCCCTTCTATATTCCGAATGAAATTGCAAAAAATAAACATGATCCATGAAATAGAAAACTTCCTTTATAATAGGTCTTACGTTTTCTTTGTTTTTTCACCTTTTAAGTGTTTCCCATATGAAATCGTTATTTGACTCCAATGTTTAAGCAGGTTCAATCTGTCCCATACCAGTTGAGTTTGTTCAGGCCCGGGCCTGAGGACGTCTAGCAGAAAATAAATTGTTACAAATGCTCCATTCAGAATCTGTTCACTCTTTGCGGCTGTGCTATAGGCATCATGCAGATCTTATTGGGATTTTTTGCTTTGGCTGTTTCGTCATTAGTAACTTTCGTAAATGGTAATTTAGTGATTTCTCCTTGAGTTAAGTCTACTGAACTGTAAGATTTTCTTTATAACGAGGGGCACTGTTGAAGATGCTTTGCTAAGTTCAGCTTTAATTAAGTTAAAAGACCTCAAAACCTGAATTCCAATGTCCAAAGTTTTAGAGGAAGAGCTTTGGCATTAATTCTCTTTTTTTGGCGATTTGTCTTTTTCCTGTATCCACCTATCCTAGTCATTTTCTCTGTCCTTAGCTGTGTACAAAACACGTACGTTTACTCCATCGATGTGCTCTTGGTGAACAAAACTGTAAGATCTTTTGGTTGAAATTCTGAGACATTAGGTTTATAGTGTTTGAAAAACCTTTAATTTAATGGTTACCTGTTACTGAAATTTACAGAATGAGAGGGGTAACTACTTGTTCACCTTCTTTCCGCCAAAATCCAAAATTTGCCCCTAAGAACAACGATGAAGCTTTCAGTTCGACGACATTCCCTGACATTATCATTCTTCTGTATGAAAACGTTTTGCATTCCGACTTTCTCTGCAGGATGTGTGGACCTACACGAAAGTTGCCCGTTCTTCGCGAGTGATGGGCAATGCACAAAAGAAAAAGTGAGACCATGGATGAGTGAAAATTGTCAAAAAAGCTGTCCCAACTACTGCAATGGAGGTGGAGGAGGCGGAATAGGTTGGTCCAAATTACATCTATTTTGCAAATGCGTAGGTACTGCATCATTAAAATCACTTTTGCTCCTCAAAAAGGTGTGGACATTTAGGGACTCTTATGTGAAAACAAACAAAAACAGAAGAAAAAACAGTAAGGAAGCTTTCTTAAATCAGTGTAAAATCGAGACAATTGCAAAGAGAAATGGTCAGTTAAAGACTTGCCCTCGGACGCGTGCTCAACCTGTAAGGGAATATGAACGCCATGGGGAGCAGGTCTAGCGCAGTAGTGAGAGCACTTGCCTTTCATCAATGCGGCCCTGGATCGATTCCCGGTTTCGACGCCATACGCGGGTCGAGTTTGCTTCACTACTCTGCTTCGAGAGGTTTTTCCCGTGTACTCCGGTTTTTCTCTCTCTTAAAATACCACCATTTGATTTCATTCATCACGGATGTGTTCTGATTTCAATTCTTGGTTTGCATCCACGTGATGAGACGGCCATGTCGGTGTAAAAGACAATAGAAAATGGCCCCACAAGTTTTGCATAATAATAGAGTCAAATTCCCAAAAGACATTTTAAAGCATTTTTTGTTCACCAACATGGCCCCCGTGACGTCAGATGAAAACCATCATGCAATTGATTTGTAGTCTCCACGATTAGTCGAGCACTCGTGCTCGGTGAAATGACTTTGAGACTAAAATAAAGTGATTATTTTCCATTTAGCTCTAAGCTCTGGCTCGTTCTCATCCCGATCCCAAGGGAGCGAGTCATAACAAATAACCAAGGATACCCTGGGGCCACTCGCCTGGAGCCGGTTCCTGAAAGATGTAATCAATCACCTTCCTTTAAAATTCTGGCCATTCCCATTAGCGTAGTTTCCTGCAACAGTCCAGTGTTTACCCTAATCCCCAATTTTTGTAATCCATTGTCGAATTACTTTTCTTAGTAACACCTTCAATCCATTGTCCAAGTTTCTTAGTAACTCTTACCAAGTTTATTATTATTATTATTATTATTATTATTATTATTATTATTATTATTATTATTATTATTATTATTATTATCATTGTACTTTCAATTAAAATACTTTAGCTGTTTAGATTGAAAATTGTTCGCAACGAGGCTCCGGCTCTCTCTACGTTTTAAATGTATTTTTATAACATGACTATTCTAACTATTAACAGGTTTCTTTTCATTATGATGTATTGCTCTCTTTTATGTCTCCGCTCTTACAGTTTGCGCAGACAAGAAGAACGAGTGCTCGGATTGGGTGGGCAAAGGATTTTGTAAGGGTCAATATGAAGCTTTCATGAGGGAAAATTGCATGAAGAGTTGTAACCTTTGTGGAGGAGGTGGAGCCGGAAACGGAGGTGGAAACGGGGGTGGAAGTAGTGGCAGCGGCTCCGGGAAGTGTGGACACAAACCCAGAGCACGAATTGTCGGCGGTACCGAGGCACCCAATGGGGCATGGCCTTGGCAAGCGCAGATCAGATCTTCTCATGGTTTTCCGTTTTGTGGAGGTACGTTGGTCCATCCACGATGGGTTGTTACTGCAGCACACTGTACCATTAAGGAATCAGCTGGATCTATTAGGGTCAGGTAAATGACCAGGAAACTTTTATACCTGTCACACAAAAACAAATCGCTTTCAACTTCAACATTTTAACTTGCAAATTGCTTAAGGATGATTTCCGGTTTGACCTCCACAGACTCAATACACTAATGTATGTGATTCTCATTTGATGAAAAGGGAATAGATCGGTAATTCATCGTTCTTCATTTTTTTTTTTTTTTCTTAGGCAGTTTCTTCTATTTAACTTTAATTGTGATTCGGGGATTCTAGGAAAATCATCTTAGTGTTTCAAACTGGATTCGCAACAATGGGCTTCCGATTTCTAGTTCGGGTACCCCACCATTGAACTGGCCCAGGGGACAATTGTCATCATTCAAAATTAAAATAAATGTATTCTTTCATGTTTTTTCAAAGATCAGTACCGTGGATAATTTTTACGAGTTTTGCTTAGCTTTACTCGCTCTTATAAGGGATTTACTGTCGAACTTGTTCTGCGATCATAGAATTTATGGAAAGAGAAACTTCAGTTTTCTGGAGAATGTGACTGTATTTACGTGACGCGAGCAGTGAAAAAGATCCGATTGGTTTTGTAACCGTAAAAATAACCAACAGTACGAGTAATTAAATTTACAATATCGCCGGAAATAGTTTTACTCGTCCCCTGCGTTTTCTTTTCAATAATTTACAGAGTTGGATAATTCGTTTACAATTAAGAGTTAACACTTGCCATCTCCTCTCATTTTTACTCCAGACTAGGGGCTCATTATCGGAAAGGCAACGGGGCAGGAACCGAACAAGATTTCTATGTAGAGCGAATTGTCAATCATCACAGCTACAAAAGACCGTACGGAATGGCGCACGACATCTCCCTATTGAAATTGTCCAGTCCCGCTCAACTGAACAGAGCTGTTAACTTGGCTTGTCTACCTGGATCAACTGGAAGCGTAGCAGATGGAAAGATGTGCTGGGTAACAGGTAGAGCAAGCAAAACCGCCTTGTGCAGTGTTCTAAATACGTTGAAAAAGATCGTTGATTACGCCGTTTATCACGTACGGGGCAGAATTACTGGATGCTGATTGGCTAAGGCGGGGGGCATTTTTTCCTTAATCACGAGGGCACTTTTGGAAATCAAGAGGGCATGATTACATGATCCTGATTGGTTATCACAGTTTCTTAGCTAGAGCAAGCGAAGTTACAATAGAATCTTCTTCCAGATTCTGACCCTGATTAAACTGCTTTTTATCTACAGATAAAATAAATTTTAGGCCTGTTTCTGTTGACAGCAACGATTTATTGAATTGAACTTTAACCGTGTTAAGTTGTCACGGAAATGAACGGGCGGGCTTCCCTCGATAATTTTACTCTTTATATATGCTAGAATCATTTAATCGCAATGTTTTAGTTACCCTAAGGTCCATGCGATTAAATACACTTATTTAGCACCAACAAGATGACCAAACATCCTAGTGCACTAGTTTCGGCCTTAGGCGATATGTAGTAAGCGGCTTTTTCAATTAAAACTGATTTTTATGTGACGGTAAACAGGTCCACTTTAGAGTTATTCAAGAGATAAATAAAAAGAAAATTTCGCAAAGATAATTTATTTTCAATTTGCAATAAAGCAGAATTGAAAAAAAAAAAAGAAATGAAATGCGAAGATGATGTACGTAAGTGATCACTCTCATAAGTTTCTCATTCTGCAGTCATTTTCATCTTCCCATGTATTTTTACTTTCTTTTACAGGATTTGGTAGACTATCGTCAAACGGTGCGTCTCCAAATGTCCTCATGCAAGTCATGGTTCCAGTCGTGTCCCAATCCACTTGCAAACGCGCCTATTACTCTATCCACGACTCCATGATTTGCGCAGGACTGAGAGAAGGTGGCAAGGATTCCTGCCAGGGTGACTCAGGAGGTCCCATGGTCTGTGAATCTGGGGGAAGATTCTACCTTGAGGGTGTAGTCTCGTGGGGAGAGGGATGCGCTGCGCGTGGTAAATACGGCGTCTACGCCAGGATTCGTTACTTAAAAAAGTGGATTGATAGTACAATGAATCGATATTGAAAAGAGAAAATAAAAAAATAAAAAAAACAAGGGAAACACAAGAAATGTGTCATATATTTTTTTCCCTCATTCAACCTCCCGACTATCATTAGTTCCACCTTGATTGGTTACTCCGTCAAAAGAGAAAATAAAAAAACAAAGGAAACAAAAGGAATGTGTCATATATATTTTGCCCTCATTCAATCTCCATCATTAAGGTCCACATTGATTGGGTACTCCGATGAACGGACTGATTGATTGTGGACTTTCAGACGCGCGTTTTGATTGGCTGATGGGAAGTATGAGTCTTTATCTAGAAAATCTGTTTCAATCAAGAAGTGAAAAACCAGCATTTTCCTTCATTTGATACTGCGTCTCTGGCTTGCCTAACTGTCTCGGATTCTCCCAACTCCCCCTCGTGTTTAGATGAGGCTATGGAAACACGGAAAAGGTCCTCTATTGCTTAATTAGAATACGTGTCTCGTCAAATTATGGCCAGCAACGAATTAACGGCACGAGGGAATTCTAATGCCTAAAACAAAATTACGTATCGTGCAGGAAAAAAAATACCGCGATGTTTCTTTCCCGCAAAAATCTAGCAGTTGCCTTGCTAAAAACAACCTCGTCCTGAGGGCGCTTTTCCCTGGCTTTGGAGGTGGGGTTCCACCTCCAAAGCCAGAGAAAAGCGTCCTGGGGATGAGGTTGTGCTAAAAATAGATAAATACTGTAAACTGATTTCAGCTTCTATAATCTTGTTTGGAACAATTTAAACCCAGGTTGAAAGAAATTATACATCATCGAGAAATCAAACTTTGGCCGTATTGTTACGAAATTTGTCACGTCCATTTATCGCCAGTTTATTTCTCTTATGAAGTCTAGGCTCACCGAAATCAGTCTCCGGATTACAACGCGAGCCAATTCAGTAATATGAACCACGATAGGCTTTTCTCGCAATTAAGCTTGTTTTAGCAGTTATTTAGCTTATTGCAGACAAACACACAAAAGAGAGAAAATGTACATCAAAAAGAAGAAAGTAACATCCAGTAATGTTTACAGGAGCTATTTTGGACGTGCAGGCGGACGATCTGAGCCGAGTGACTGACTACACAAGGAGGAAGAGAAAAGGATAATGCAAGGAAAGCGTCAGTTCCCCCCCCCCCCCCCCTCCTCTTTTTCGTCTCTTTTTCAATTGTTACGCAGATGAGGATTAACTCGTCCAATTGGAATTCAACTGTTGTCGTTGCGAGGCATTCTCTAGGGAAGTCTATTTTATTTTAAGACGCAGAGTGGACTGCGATTAGCTATTCAACAAATAGATTGTCTCTATATTAGGATCTTTACGCAAATCCAGAACGGGGCGACCCAAGCGGTCTTTTCAGCACCTTACGCATGCGCAAAGGCATATCACCAAGCCAATAATGGCAATAGTCCAGTGTCGTTTCTCAAGTCTTCTTTCCTTACTGCGCAATCCATCCTTTTTTGACGAAACGAGCACTTTTAGTACAAGATTGGCAATAGTTGGGAAATTAGGGAACACTCAAGCAAATGGGAGAAATTAAATGGCGATAAATGGATACATTCCGTGACAAGAGGGCGAAAGTTTGATTTCTTGCTAGTGTATTTAGTAATGTAGTTTATTATTGTTTCCAAAAATCCTGGAAAGAGACTGGCATCAGTCCCTTTATAATCGATTAATGAGTTTCATTAAGCGCCATTTTTTTATGAAAAAGCACTATACTTAAAGTTGGTGTTCCAACCTAAAATCTTAGTCCCCGATGCGTCTCCCTATTCCATTCTCCCTAAATAAGAGGGGCCAGCTTGCCGTGATGTCTCAAGGCGTCGATAAACGTTATCAAGGAGCAGGGTTGGTGTATCCAAGTTCGGACCATATGTGGGATAAATTTGTTGCTGGTTCTTTCTCTGCTCCGAGAGGTTTTTCTCCGGGTTCTCCGGTTTTCCCCCTCCTCCAAAACCAACATTCTAAATTCCAATTCGATCGGTTGCAAGAGTCTGGACCTCCCTGAAAACCACTCTCGGGTGAGTGGAGCTTCCTGGGTAAATATCATGATGATTATTATCATTGCAAGTCTAATACATTCCATTAATTCCTAGCTCCTTTTTTCATCGGGAAGATTGGGACGAAATAATAATAATAAGAAGAAGAAGAAGAAGCAAAAGAAGAAGAAGAAGAAGAAGTAAACGAAGAAGAAGAAGAAGAAGAAGAAGAAGAAGAAGAAGAAGAAGAAGTACAAGAAGCAGAAGAAGAATAAGAAGCAAAAGAAGAAGAAGAAGAAGAAGTAAACGAAGAAGAAGAAGAAGAGGAAGTACAAGAAGCAGAAGAAGGAGAAGAAGAAGAAGAAGAAGAAGAAGAAGAAGAAGAAGAAGTACAAGAAGAAGAAGAAGAAGAAGAAGAAGAACAAGAAGAAGAAGAAGAACAAGAAGAATTAACTTTAAGTGTCAACTGTATTCAGTGCTTGGGCACTAACTAAATGAGGACACAGCACAGAAATTAATTTTAATGTGATTCCCTAGAAATAGAACTTGTCATAGATTTCGGATAATTTCGCACACTGTTGTAACATGTCAAGGAGATGATAAAAATGAAAAAAAAAAGTGGGGTCACCGTACTTGTTTCCATGGTACGACGCTGACGAATACGACTATTTGAGCTACTTTGACAATTGCTGCGCACCCTCAATGTTGGACAAATTTAGTCCGATTTTATAAATGTAATTCAACGTATAACGCAGAGCGCGGTGTCATTCTATAGTAAAATCAAGTACGTACCTGAAAAGTGAATTTGAATGCCTTTGTGAGTACTTAACACTTCAAAATAGATTTAACTTGAATGCAGGCTGTTCGACCCCGGCGTAATGGCTCCTTCCGTACAATTTAATTTCATGAAATTGCCAAAAAACTGGCCGTAGATTTTTGCTGATTTTTTCATTAGCCATTACCTGACAGATTATGCCCGGTAGCCACTATAGCAATCCCAGTGACATGTGGAAAGGATGGAAAGATTGTCTGATGGAGTGTATCAAGACACATGCACCGCTTAGGCAAATTCGAGCGGGTTAGTAAAAAGTCCCCGTGGATAACAGACAATTTGAGGCATAAAATCAGTAAGAGAGATCTATTAAAAAGTAAAACGGCTTCGACTAATGATGCCTTATCCTAGGAACGGTACAAACGCGCCCGAAACCATACTAACAATGACATTAGAAAAGCTTAGCGAAAATATTTTAATGATAATCTAGATCGTAACAAGCAAAATCCCAAAGTAACCTGGAACTTAATAAACGATTTATACTTCCGAAAGCCTGAAAAATTAAAGAGAGTCGCAGAAATTAAAATTGGAGAGTAAACTATCACGAATACGACTGAAATAGCCAAACAGTTTCACTTATAGGGGAGCGCGCGGAGCACCATAGTTAAGAAAATATGGTAACCCATCGATGGGAGAAATTTTGGTTTTATAGCCATGATGTCATCGACCGTACGTACGTACGTCCACCCGTCCATGTATGCCATTGTGACCAGTATCATGCTAGTTTACAGCATACATCTTTGATATTGGACATCCATGTCAATTGACACCTGTCAAAGCAAGCTCAAGCTTAGAGCTCTCCAAAATCAGCAGTTTTTTTTAAAGTTGACTGCTGTCCAGGTACTGTTTTCGATTGGATTGCAGGCTCAGCCCAGATTAACTCACCTAAACATAAGCGAGGCTTAATTTTTTTCGCGCTTTCTGTGTCTCGACGCGGCTGAACGGCCATACTACGTCAACTATAGTTCTTACACAGTCAACGCTTTTCATGTTCAGGTGGAAAACGGTTTGGAAAATGTTATCTTTCTGCATTTTCCGCTGGTTTCAATCAGTTTGACATATGATGATAGCTGTGGTCGACCAAGCTGGTGGCTACGCAGTTATTCAAGTCAAGCATCGAAGGGATATAAACTTAAAGCTGAGTGTGTTTATTTTTAATTTGCTTACAGCTGCTTTTTTCTCTGTATTGCAATTTTTGGCATGTCTTTAGAAGCTCTGAACAGAAACGAAAGGTGAGCGAAAGAAAACGACAACCTGTTTTCAATTCGCACAACAAAATATAATGTCAGGAATTTAGAAATGAAGCTTAATTTGCCCAAACCAAATACCAACTACAAGTTTTAGCAATGGAAAAGCTTACCCAACCTTTACGTACCATCGAATCAGTTAGATCTTTAAAAAAAACGAATGAATCGATTTTATGAAAATGAGGTTTACGCTCCCACACGGTAACCTTGTAAAAGAGTATTTTTATTACTATAGTAGGTACTGAATTTTACTGTACTGTAGCTATTGTATTCTCACTGAAGAAACCTCAGACTCGAAGCAGAGTAGAGAGCCAACAAACAAAACCCACATGTGATGCCGAGTCTAGGAATCGAACCCGGCCCGCATTGGTGGGAGGCAAGTGCTCACACCACTGCCCCTCCGCTCAAGTGAACTCAGCTGAATTTTCTGGGTTCACGCAAAGGTTGAATAAAATAATCAGAAGCCCGACTGTAAAAGTTTCTGCTTAGAGATTTTGTTCATTAGAATACCAAACCAGTATGGAAGTTAATAAGGGAGGCTAAACGTAAAAAAAAAAAAGGTTTTACATGCACATTTTTGTGCCTTCTTTGTCTTTATTTCTTTCTTTTTAATATTGACTCATTATACTATCAATCCATTGCTTCAAATAACGCACTCTGGCATAGACTCCATATTTCCCAGGGGCAGCGCATCCATGTCCCCAGGAGACCACGCCCTCAAGGTAGAATCTTCCCCCAGTTTCACAGACCATGGGACCCCCGGAATCTCCCTGGCAGGAATCCTTTCCACCTTCTTTTAAGCCTGCGCAGATCATGGAGTCGTGGATAGAGGATCCATAGGAGCCTTTGCAAGTGGATTGGGACACAACTGGAACCAAGACTTGCATAAGAACCTTCGGTGAAGAGCCACCTGAAGATAATCTCCCAAATCCTGTACAAAATACAAGGGAATAAAAGAAGCAATGCATATGTGAGGCTCCGACAGGGAGTTTAAACAAAGACAACGGCGACGTCAACGAAAAGGTCACTCCAAAATTCAACTTAGCGCTATCGCAAGTACTTCACATTATTCCGTCTTGTTCACCTTGAACAGTGCGAGCGAACTATCTTGTAACTGGATAGGTACAAACGGTTTAATTGAAAGTAAAAATAGAAAATGAATGGCTCATTCTTGATCAAGTCAAAACCTAAAATTTGATTATTTCACGTTGTTGTTCCGTGGAGTACTGCAAATAAATGCAATGAGATGAGTGCTACACGTGCAGCAAATGCAGCACGATTATGTTCCCTTTTTTGACCAATAATATTCTTGCTTTGTGGCTCTGTCGTTGCCGTAGTCGATGTCTTTGCTTAAGCCCCGTGCAAGCGCCGCCGCCGTCTTAGCGGAACTCCACGTGCCGAAGGCGCAAGCGCGGAGCACCATGGTTAGGAAAATATGGTAACCCATCTTTGCTAGAAATTTTGGTTTTAGCTAGGACGTCATTATGCAACCGTCCGTCCGTACGTCCGTACGTCCGTACGTCCTCCCTCCATGTACGCCAATGTGACCAGTATCACGTGACCATATAGTGGGCTCAAGTTAGGAGTACTTGGGTCCAACATGGCGGCCATATACTCCTGCTAGTTTACAGCATATATCTTTGATATTGGGCTCCCATGTTATGATGGTAAATTGACACAAATGAAAACAAAGTATCCACTGATGTTAAGTAATAAGCAGTAGTGAGCCGACTTCGTTACTTCCTATTGTTAACTATCCGTACTGTGAAGAATCTTAAAGACTCAACCAGCGACTATGACTTCAGATTCACTAATAAGAGTGGCTCCCATATACCATCATTTTCTAATGCTTGGTGCTCTTTTTATTGTTGAAAAACTCCAAACAAATCGTTTGTTGCACATATACAGAAACTGGCACTTTTAAATGTTATTTTCAATGCCTTCCTCCTTGCTTAAATGAAAATCCCGAATAGCCACCGTGGCAATAAACCAGAGCCGCTTTTCGTCACTGACAATGCAGGGCTGAATGCAATGAACTTTATTTAAGTGTCAAGTTCTTTAGCGCTGGAGCACTAACTGGGGACGTTGCACATATAAATAAATTCAAATAGAATCAGATGTTGGTTTTTGAGGAGAGGGGAAAACCGGATTACACCGGGAAAAAGGAGCAGAGTACTGAGAGAACCAACAAACTCAATATGACGCCAAATTTGGGGAGCAAACTCGCGTTACACCACTGCGCTAACACTGGCAGTGCTCAAAACAGCTAACCAACATTACCCCTCCATTACCCCTCCCCTACTTGAAAATCTCCTCGTTCTGAAGATGGAAAATTACTCTGTACTTCAAGTTCTTAGTTAAGTAACTAATACTCGGTAAAATAGAACCGTCGACATTCTACACAGGATAGATATTTGGCAAACTATTTTCGCTTTGTCAAATAAATATCGCTTCGTCTGATATCTTGATCATCCGAAGAACCTTTCGGTCCACTGATATTTTTTAATTTGAGTCAATTCTAATCTTATTTTTGCCGATTTTACCTGTTACCCAGCACATCTTTCCATCTGCTAAGCTTCCACTTGGCTGGGGCAAACAAGCTAAGTTGACAGCTTTGTTCAGTTGAGCGGAACTCGACAGTTTCAATAGGGAGATGTCGTTCGCCATTCCGTAAGGCCTTTGGTAGCTATGGTGATTGATTATTCTTTCCACTTCGAAGTCTTGCTCAGTTCCTACACTGCTCGTCCGGTAGTGTGCTCCTAGTCTGCGAATTTGGACACGTACATTTTAATTTTCAGTTTGAGTGGCGAGAGTGATTTCACGATTGTTTTGATTTTTTTAATGACTGCCTTAATTTAATGAACTATGCCCCAAAATATTAGGTTTTATTTTCAAATGAGGAAACTTAAAACACGACGTGGACCAGGGGCCGGTTACTCGAAGCCTGATTAGCGCTAACCGTTGGTTAAGAGGTATCAAATCTTATAGGTCTACATGGTATTTAATGGTGGTTACCGCTAACCATGCTTTGAGAAAACCGGGTCAGTAGGATAACGGTAGAAAACAATAGGAAAAAAATGAGCGAAAGCAATGGCTCTATCTGCACGAAGTTAGGCTTGTCTTTCATATACCGGATTCGGAATAATTAACGTCCATAAAACAAAAGAACAAAGTGAACATAACAATACCTAATCAACAAGGCTTAATCAGAATAACAATGGTTCTTTTGTCCTCCGCCATTTTGGTCCGGTATATGAAAGGCTTCCCCCAAGTAGCCTGTTCCAGGCCCCCAGGTAGTAGGGAAAGAGGAAAAAAATGCGTGCGACAAATGAGTGGGGGCTTGGGCCCCGCCTTGCCTCGACCCAAGCCCCCTCTCGCTTTTCCAACGCAGTTGTTTTCGTTTCCCGACTACTGCATCTGGCAGCCTGGAACAGGCTATCCCCGAAATCATACCAGCTGTATTTCTCGTGGTCGGCGGGCCCAAACATCTTCTCCGGGAATCAAACACTTTTCCAGTGGAAGATATTTCTTTTTATCTTTCAATGTATCTTTTATGGTTGTAAGGTGAACGACGGAAGAAAGCATTGATCTTTTTTAATACATCTTTATGGCCGTGTTTCATCACAACGGCCGTTGTCTCGCTTATCATTCCTGAAAGTGGTTTGTTTTGCAGACTTCGTGAAGCGACTTTAAAATGATACAGGGTTTCATGGGTAAGATTAAATGAGGAGAGGGCACGTACCAATGCAAAAATATAAATAATAAAAATAGCACGCCTTTTGTATTTCCGATTTGAATAACCGAAAGCGATTCCTCATTGGCCGAAAGTAATTGCCAACTAGCTTAAGCTGATTTGGTGGGTTAAATTTAATGGGAATTCTATTCAAATTTACGGACTCGCTTAACTTTAATAAGCGAGTTGGGAAAGGAACTGTTTTCACAGAATTTTCGGTTGGCACTCGCTAAGCGACCCGAAAAACCGCTCATGAAAACACGGCCTATGTCGATCTTTGAAAATTTATATGAAAGAGATTATTTGAGAAAAGTGCCGTACATTAAAGAAATATTGGGTCTTCTAGTTATTTTTCCTTTAGAAGCGTGTCCCTTATCACTTAGTGATTAAAAAATGAAAGCTTAAAACAGTACCACAATTGTCTTCTTTTCGGGTTAAGATTTCAAAAATCTTAAACTGATCATCTCCTTCATTTTTATAGAAGTGAGCGTCGTTGGGTCATGAAATTTTCGGTTTCGTTTAGATAAGTATGGACTAAGGAATGGTCTGCCTGCCACAATCAGAAACATTGAATCACTGTCAGTGAAGACATTTTTATTTAACAATTTAGGTTCTTTCTTTTAGCTCACATTGTAGATATTAGCTTATTTTAGTGTACAATATTTTTATAATTCTATTATTTCTGTAATACTTATGTTAGAGCACTGAGACCGGCCGTGTTTAAGCGCCCCTAGAATGTATATTATTATTATTATTATTATTAAAAGAAAGTCGACTGACAATGATCTTTTGTCACCTACCCATTTTTTTTTAGAATGGCAAAACTTCAAACTGTGGGGATAAACAAATTTTTGAGTCTCTGAAGGTTCTAGTGCCATACGAATGTGTTATCACTCACCTTACTCGAATACTTCTGGTTGATTTACTTTTAGTGCAATGCGCTGCAGTGACCACCCATCGTGGATGAACCAACGTACCACCACAGAACGGGAAACCAGAAGATGATCTGATCTGTGCTTGCCAAGGCCATGCTCCTTGGGGCGCCTCGGTACCGCCGACAATGCGCGCGCTCGGTTTGTAGCCACATTCCTCGGACCCGCTGCTGCTGCTTCCACTACATGCTTTACAACAATTAGCCGTCATGTATTTTTCATAATTTCCTTTGCAGTAACCTTTCCCAGCCCAATAGGAACATTCTTTTCTTTTGTCCATACAACCTGCAAATCCGAAGAAGTCATGTCAATGGTTTAGTACTTCGAGGATTTACTTCCACTTTGTCCTATATAACCTTTATTTTTCCTGGTTCTTGATGCAGCAGAAGGAAAAGGTAACTGATCAGTAACAACCGGGGATTAAAGATTTACGATGGCGCCATCGACGAGAACGTCACCTCACCTCAAAGTTTTCGTGATTATTAATTCCACCACCTTCGCGTCGTACGATGTGGACGAAGAATCGTAAATATATGTTGGCACGAGCAGTTTCAGAGTAACTACAGAGAACAAAAGATTCGTATTTGTAGGTTTGTCTAGTCGTACGGTCAAAACCTCAAATTTGGTGATTTCATGTCATTGTTATGCAGAGTACAGCAAAAATGAGCTAAATAGCGTGCCGCACTTGCAGCACGATTAACTCTTTTAACCCGGCAATCATATTTACTGTTTTGGTGGCGTCATACGGAAATGAATTTGGAACTTGCGATACACAAGACGAACGAGTAAATCCGCTGAGAAGATGGCGTATTGCTAACCTACACTAGTACTAAGAAAAAATGTAAATTTAACGATACAAATTATATCCTTCTTCGATAAATATGTACTAACCATTTGCGAAACTTATCAAGGCACCAAAGCCCAAAAGGCAGAAAACCCGGGCAGCAGACTTCATGCTGATGCTAAAACGGTATCGGTTTTAGAGACTGTTTAAAACTTTCAGAACTTGTCCCATATATATATTCTGCGTATCGAAGCCTTTAACAGGCGCTCAAAGACGCCTGTACAAGTACAGAAGGCATCACTGTTGTTAGAAAGATTGCCTATGTGATGAAAATTTGTTTTGGGAAATTGCTGGTTGGAATCTGGTCAAACATTTAGCCGGAATCCAACATGAAATATGTTAAATTTCAGTCTTTGTTTTCAATGAGGTTTTTGATTGCATTACGAAGGCTACAATTTTAAAGGTATTGATCAAACACAGCTGAAATCTTTATGTTTTTTGTTGCTATTCAGATGCACATAGATTTTTTCTTTTCGTATATATTTGATTTCCAAACAATGGCATTTCATAATCATTCAACACAAACATGCATTTATGGGGTGACTTTGAAATGAAATTAAATCCGGAGAACAATGAGGGCTGGGGCCCGTTTAAACGTTCTCAGTCGCATTTGCTTCAACATGCATTCAACACGTGCACTTTGTTGAACCAAATGTGCGGTTCGTTTGAACAGGTCGTCCAGCATTGTTGAAAGCATAAAGTTGAAAATGTGAAAAGCTTGTTGAATGCATGTTGAATGAAGTTTAAATCGGTTTAAACCTTCGTTCAACATCGATTCAACTGTATGTTGAATGGTATTGAAGCTGTTTGAACACTCTGTTCAACAACTGTAGAACACACACATGCTCACATCAGGCCGCAAAAGGCAATATGGCGCAGTTTACCAGGACGAGAGAGCTGCGGATATGAAATAACTGCGATGATATCATAACTTCGGATATGAAATTAACTGCGAGTATCATACATTCACTTGATTTCAGATTCCCAGTTAACGTTACATATATAATCTATTTCATATATCAATCCATTCGTTGATTTAATCATCACGGGAACATTAGAACCCACAAATGAGCAGCTCCCAACGTCATTGGCCTCATATCTCAGTTGTTTATAGCGCGTCGCACCGGTATCCGTGAGGTCGCGGGTTCAAACCACGTTGAAGTCTTGAATTTTTCAGGCTTCCCTGCTAAAATTGCGTTCATAACTGCATGGATCATAGCTTCACTTGATGTCATATCTGCAGTTCAATATATTATTCATTTCACATACCATTCTATTCGTTGACTATAATGAAGTAACATCTTGACCTCCTTAACCGTCAATATCTTACAGATTTTTTAGAGACGATATTACTCATGCAAATATGAAGCTTTCTCCTATAATGCCGGCTAGGAGCTGAGTTGATAAGGTCTCTTGTTGCTTGTGATCCAGATGGGCTCCTGGTTGAATACAATTTGGCTTTTGCCTTCGCGATTGCAAAGCTCAGTATTTGTGAAATAAAAACAAAAAAATAAAAGCGAAACAAAGGGTTTTTCTCGTCATTTATTGTGCCGTTTCGTCATGCCCAACTATACCCCCAAGAGCGTCTGTTTTTCAAGATCGCTTGAGGGAGCTTATACTGGGAGTAGCTCATCGTGAAGAAAACAAACAAACAAACAAAACAAAGATGGGCTGGGTTTTTATCGATGGAGGAATATATACGTATATTTAAATGAATTCAAACTAACCAAACTATGGCAAACTTTTAGATAACATCAATCGGTCTAGTCTACACAATCGTAGAATACATGACATGTTAAGTCTCGTCTATCGGTCTTTTCGGACCTTTTGATCGTCTGGCCCCCAGCTATATTATTAACGAGAAAACGCTGAACGAGTTCCCACGCAATGAAACGCGGAAATGGGGACATATGATTGGCTATCAGTTAACAAAGAGTACTTACTAAGATCTACTCTCTTCGGAAAGTTTTAAATCGAGCACAAATATCACTGCATTGGTAAGCATCACCGATAGGAAACCCCAGTATTTCGAGATGCGCAAAACGTATGCACAATAACAATAGCAGGCACCGTCCTTAAATAGACCATTTTACAGTTGTACATTTTTTGAGCGTATGTGTTTTAATGAGTGCTGGTGTGGAAGGTGGTTTTTTCAACGTAACTCTTAGAATTCGTACATGATAGAGTAAGGTAGTAGAATTTTAAGTCTTACTTTCCAAATTAAAGATAGAACCGCAAGTCATTAGGATACGGTGTTGGTGCTGGTGACTTTGTTAAGCTGAAAGCAGCTAAAAATGCTGCTATAATCGTCACTTTGTTCTTAGATAGGAAGTAATGATTTTGCAAATATCATTGCTTCTGTGTGAATTAAGGATGTAGTTTTTGGGAAAGAATTTGCCCAGCATTTTTGTTTCCGTGTTAGCAGCCACCGTTTCTCGTTGCAGTATCATAGGAGTTGTCGTTCTTTAATAAACAGTAACTGTTTTCAAGTTAAGCTATGATCCTCACAGTTATGACCGCAATTTTTGCAATTGCGTAAAGAAGCCTGAAAATTTCAGGACTTTAACGGGGTTTGAACCCGTGACCTCGCGATACCGGTGCGATGCTCTAACCCACTGAGCTATGAAGCCACTGACGTTGGGAGCTGGTCATTTGTGGGTTCCATTATGTTCCGGTGAGGAATAAATCAATGATGAAATGATATATGAAATCAGGGGCACCCAACGAGAATATAGCTCAAAACCACTTAAACATAGCATTGTTAAACGTATTTTAGTATATTTAAACGGTAGATATAGGCATATTTTTGCAATTGCGTAAAGAAGCCTGAAAAATTGCGTTCATAACTGCGAGGATCATAGCTCAGGATAGCTCCACTTGATTTCATATCCGCAGTTGATATATGATCCATTTCATATATCATTTCATCAGTAACTGGATGGTAACACTTTGCGTTGGGAATTGAAGAATTCGAAACAGTCATGGGGTTTGCGTGTAAATGTGTTTATTTCAAAAGTTATTACACAATGGGAAGAAGAAGCATAAAAATCCTATTTGCCAGCAAATATTTCCTTTATGCCGTCTTTTCCCGTATAATGTTTTAGCACAAAACCCAATAATGCTGCCTTGCCTGAGCTTAGTACTGCGCAAAAATGGAACCAATCAACATTGGAGTAAATGGCTACGGGAAAAGTCCGATAGCCCCATTTGTTAAAAAGGATACTGTTCGATAAAATCCTAGATAAAAAGTTTGGCCCAGTAAAGGTGAGGGCACTGAAAACGCCAAAGCATGTGACACCATTTTTGGGATGCTTTTAGGAAGCTTGCGGAGATTTTCGCTACACTTGGATGTTTTGAGGAAGCGTACGGCAATTTCGCTACGTTTAAGAACGAAGTATTCAACAATTCGGAGCGATATTACAGTCAATCATTATCCCTGTTTCTGAACAGCATGTTGTCTGGGTATTAATTTCGCTACGAACGAACGAACCATTCACCATTTTTTGATGCTTTTAGGAAGCTTGCTGCGATTTTTGCTACGCTTTAAGAACGAAGCATTCAACATTTCGAAGCGCTATTACAGTCAGTCATTATTGCTGTTTCTGAATAACATGGTATAAGGATATTAAGGACACATTCGCAACATTTGTGAATGCTATTCTGGTCGATTTTTATAGTTTTCTATGCGTATATCGATATTTTAGTCACTGTATGTTTTGAGGAAGTGTACGGCGATTTCGCGACGCTTTAAGAACGAAGCATTCAACATTTCGGAGCGCTATTACAGTCAATCATTATTGCTGTTTCTGAACAACATGGTATAAGGAGATTAAGGACACATTCGCAACATTTGTGAATGCTATTCTGGTCGATTTTTATAGTTTTCTATGCGTATATCCATATTTTAGTCGCTACTCTTTGAGAACAAAGCATACAACATTTTTGAGCAGCAAAGCCTCCTTTGTTCATCGAAGTTTTTCGTTCTCTCAGCACCTGACACTTCCATGCATACGCTTTAAGAACGAGGCATTCAACATTTCGGAGTGCTATTACAGTCAGTCATTATTTCTGTTTCTGAACAGCATGTTGTCAGGGTATCACGGACACATATTCCCAACATTTTGTGAATGCTGTTCTGGTCGATGTTTATAATTTTCTACGCGTATATCGATATTTTAGTCGCTACTCTTTGAGAACGAAGCATACAACATTTTTGAGCAGCACAGCCTCCTTTGTTCATCGAAGTTTTTCGTTCTCTCAGCACCTGACACTTCCATGCATACGCTTTAAGAACGAGGCATTCAACATTTCGGAGCGCTATTACAGTCAGTCATTATTTCTGTTTCTGAACAGCATGTTGTCAGGGTATCAAGGACACATTCGAAACATTTGTGCTTGCTGTTGTCGTCGATGTTTATAATTTTCTGTGCGTATATCGATATTTTAGTCACTATATGTTTTGAGAAAGTGTACGGCCATTTCGCGACGGTTTAAGAACGAAGCATTCAACATTTCGGAGCGCTATTACAGTCAGTCATTGTTACTGTTTCTGAACAGCATGTTGTCAGGGTATAACGGACACACATTCCCAACATTTTGTGAATGCTGTTCTGGTCGATGTTTATAATTTTCTACGCGTATATCGATATTTTAGTCGCTACTCTTTGAGAACGAAGCATACAACATTTTTGAGCAGCACAGCCTCCTTTGTTCATCGAAGTTTTTCTTTCTCTCACCACCTGACATTTCCAAAAGTCGGGTCGACTTTTCAACTGACGGGTAGTCACGACCTGATCGGATCGTCACGATCCGTCGAGATATTTGAATCTACCTCAGGCAGTTCGACTTCCGGCAGTAAATCTTACTTCCTTTTTAAACTTCACGACCCGACATCCGGTGAGTCGGGCCGTCAACAGCAATTGACGACCCGACTCAGTTCATGTATATTGGACATGTGTGGATTAACTAGCATTACCGCGCACCGGTGGCTCAGTTGGTTGAGCACCGGGCTGCCATGCGGGAGGTCGTGAGTTCGACTCCGGCCGGACCAACACTCACGGCCTTAAACTGAGGAGATAGTGCTGCCTTTGTAATTACATCTGCAAATGGTTAGACTTTCAAGTCTTCTCGGATAAGGACTATAAACCGGCCCCGTCTCACAAAGATCTTCCATGTGTATTAGTTCCCTGTAGGACGTTAAAGAACCTACACGCTATTCGAGAAGAGTAGGGGATGAAGTTTCCGGTGTTGTCTCGATTTCAAACAATCACTTAAAACTGTCTTCTCGTGACAGAGGTGAGAGATGATTTCATGCAGACTGGAACGCTTAAATTGCTCTGTTGTAAACACGGTGGTTCACAGCACCAGTGAAGTCGTCTCTCTGGCCATTCTGTGGACGAATTCCAGGACCTACCGATACAATTTGAGCAAGTTTTGAAAGCTAAAATCTTCAATCGATGCTGTATTTTGCCGGTAGGACTGGGTGATTCCACACTCATAAGAAAATCTACCAAATGAGAATCGGGGGTCTTCCCTTGTCATGGCCGGGGACATTGTGTTGTGTTCTTGGGCACTTTACTCTCACGGTGCCTCTCTCGACCCAGGTGTATAAATGGTACCGGCGAATTTAATGCCGGGGGTAACCCTGCGATGGACTGGCATCCCATCCAGGGGGGAGATGCCAGGAGTATCTAGGGGGGATACTCCTAGTCGCTCCTAGTCGCTTCATGCTACAGAAACCGGAGATAAGCGCCGGCCTGATGGGCCTTCTAGGTTCGTAAGCAGACTTTACCCACCAGTACGTAGTTGTGGAAACCAACATTGGAGGAAGGGGGAAACGGGGATGGGTGTTCCAACAAATGTGACGAGTATTGTAGCTATAGGGCTAGTTTGATTTGGAAAACGTTGTTGGAAAGGAAATAAATTGAATATACCGAACGCAGCTTTATGTCTGTTTAAGATTTTTCGGGATTTGCCATCACGTAGAACATGAGCTTTGAGTACGAAATTAAATGTGTCACTCTGAATCCCCAACACAGAACCCATCGCTTTGGTTGCTCCACTGTATGTTATAAATTCGGATTTTCATCGAATTCTGTAAAACGTAATGCTGTTTCCAGCCTCTCTCTCCCAGAAATCTTCTCCATCGACGCCACCACGGCTGTTTTTGTTTGTTGTTGAAGAAACTTGCATTGTCAAAAAGAGAGGTCAAATGTATTACTCAAAGGGGTCTGGTGAATTGCTTTTAGCCAATTAAATCACCGCCTCATAATTTATATTGTCCATTTGCTGGACCGTATAACTAAATTCTACCGAGATTATAACTCGGATACCTTTCAGGTATTCCGAGTAATAACCAAAACTTAGTCCTAACCTGACCCAAATTTTTCTTTAAGTTCAATTTAGGCTTCAAAAAAAAAAGCTTCTTCACTTCATCTGAGTGTATATTCAACCGAGGTAAACTGAGGATCAGCAATTTAACCTAGGTAAAAACGGATTCAACCTGAGACATGTTTTGCCAAAGTAAAAAGCAGATGCACTGACCTAACAGCGTCCCAATTAACAACGTACCCAATTGACTAGCCGTGATTTGATCATGTTCGCGGCCAGCAGTGCGTTGAAGAACACAACGAATGACGTGAAAAGAAGCCATTTACTTCCGCTTTTATTTCCATTTAGGTTTCTTACGGACACCCCTGTTAATCGTGATTTTTACCACAACGCCACCGCGGCCTTTACTTCGCCAAAGTGAAAATCTC
The DNA here is from genome assembly GCF_036669925.1 of Montipora capricornis. NCBI lineage: Eukaryota > Metazoa > Cnidaria > Anthozoa > Scleractinia > Acroporidae > Montipora > Montipora capricornis. Next base: position 47,255,065 of record NC_090883.1, read on the forward strand.
AATCACCGTTGGTTTAAAAAGTCGACTGCTGGCTTATGTTTTAAACCAAATTTGTAGCAAAGCTTTGTTAAATGAACACGTTCAGTTTTTAGCAGGGAAAAACTGATTTGTGGCTGACCGCCTTTTAGGTTGTGGGCTTGACCTTTATGTCGGTATATACGAGGCCAGGCAATGGCTTTTGTGTCAAATGATTGCAAGATTGCCATGTATACTCCGTTAAAATTGGAATAGCCGCATTGACGAAACCACCAACAGGACTTCTTCTTGGCCGCGCAGTTGTAACTTGTGTATAATCCGTTGTATCTGTCTTTTGTTGAAAACCCCCAGTTGTTAGTACTTAGAAATCCGTGTCCCACGTTTCCTGAATACGAGGAAAATGGTGCGTGAACTTTATACTGCGTTGCCTCGTTGCCGATGGAGAATTCTCCATATTTCGCAAATTTTTGGACGCCCTGCGCTGTCGTCATACCCACTCGTAGAGAGTTGGATCTGGCCGCCGTCAACCTGTGGATTTTGTCGTTCCCTAACGAAAACTCTCCCGTCAGTTCACCAAAGCCGGCTTTGTACTCGTCCCATCCCCTATTGAAATCTACATATTCATCCTTCCTTCTTTGAAAAACGGTCCAACCTCCACCATCGGTGTCCATGTCACAGTAAACATGGAATGATCCTTTACGGTCGGGGTTAATAGAGTGTACTCCGCTAGTCGTTCGACCTGATTGCAACAACGAAAAACAGTCGACAAAATCTGCAAGAGAATTATGCGCTTAAGGCGCTAGGGTGGTTAAGATTAAAGTTGTTGACGTTTCGTTTGTTTGTTTGCTTGTTTTTTGTGTGTGGCAGCATAGGAGATGTTTTTTTCAGGACAACATAGGCCCTAGTCATGAAAAGGGGCTTTTCTTATCTTCCTTTCTCTCTTGCTCTGTTCTAACGCGCAAAAAGTAGATGACAATCGTAGTTACTAAAACAATGAATGAGCTGCAATGATCTACAGTGATCTACAATGAGACCTACAATACCCAGCAATGACCTATAATGACCTATAATGACCTATAATGACCTATAATGACCTATAATGAGCTACAATGGCCTACAATGGCCTACAGTGTTCTACAATGATCTACAATGACCTACGATGACCTACTGAATGAGATACATTATAAGCTAAAATTAGCTAATGACCTGTAATGAGCTAAAAGAAAGGATAATTTTCAGCTCTGAGGGCACTGTTGCCTGTTTGCAGTACAACGGTTGAAAACATTCCACTCTGCGCTCTGAACCAATCAAAACCTCACGTTTTTCCATGGGCAGCCCAAGCTCCCGTCACTAGACAGCCGTTGACAATTTCAACGCGTTATGACGCTTTGTATGGGAAATAAAACACCGTCGATTATGAAGCCTAAAAAATGCTCAATTTAACGTTTCATTCAATTAAAGGAATGAAAATGACTACACTCTCACTAGTGACGCGAACTTGGGCTGGTTTTTCGAGGATTACCCTTAGATTGAATAAAAGCATTAGAATAAATAAGTTACTTTAGAAGTCTTGAAGTTTAAATGTTTATTTTATTACGCAACGTTTTGTACTTTTCCCAATCGCGTGAATGATTCGATGCAATTCCTTCCCTTTTGGCAGCATCAGCGGTCCCGCATGCATTTCTAAGATTGGGAAATGATCGAGGGACTGCTTTATTGGTTCTAGCACGTATAGATCAGAGTGGTGCATGAATATTAACAATATTCAAAAATTACGTTTTCCAATCAGTCCACAAACCATTTCGATCTTCAGAACCATTACAGAACCAATCTTGTTGAGCGGTATCGTTACGAAAACTCTCTCGATTCAAATTTAGGAAATTTCTATATGAAATGGTTGAATGCCCTGTTGAAAAAGACGCGAGAGATAATTTCCTATAAACGTAAATAAGGCTATGATCGCTGATACCAATATGAGAGACTCCGGAACAGGCAACCCTGTCAACATAATTTGTATAAATTAAATCAATTAATGTTGACCTGGATTCAGTTATACGAATAGGTTCAGTTTTTACGCAAAAACATGCTGTTCCTTTAATAAGCTATGCGCTATCATTCTCAAGGGCAAACAATTTCCTACCAGATGCTTTCCCTTTCACAGCTCTTTCTGTGGCAGACGATCAAGCGTTACTGTGAAATAAGAAACGAATGCCCTGAACATCCAAGGCAGAAGTGCATTCCTTGCGCTTGATAGCCATCAAGACGTAGATCCAAACTCGTGTTACGTTAATATTTTTTTAACCAAAGTAACTGTGAGCACGCGCCGGGGGGACTCACACGGCCTCCGTCGAAAAACATCGTCCAATTCTTCTTTAATACAAGATACAAGTCGACTGAATCGACAACTCGAACATGCGTCTAAGTCCCGCAAATGAGAAGCACTTCTCCATTCGACAACGGGTCGTATCAATTGGGCACGATTCGTACGAATCGAACGCATCGACAACACGGAGAAGGGTTTCTTGGCCTACAGCGTCTTAAAAACATTTTAAGTCCCCCTGATGTGATGCATTTCTCCATTCGACAACGGGTCGTGTCACATGGGCACGAATCGTTCGAATCAAACGAATCGACAACTCGGAGAAGGGATTCTTGAGCTACAGTGTGTTACAACTATTCAAGTCCACCTAATGAGATGCAATTCTCCATTCGACAACAGGTCGTATCACATGGGCACGATTCGTACCAATCGAACGAATCGACAACTCGTGTTAGACATATTCTAAGTTCCCCTAATGAGATGCATTTCTCCATTCGACAACGGGTCGTATCACATGGGCACGATTCGTTCGAATCGAACGAATCGACAACTCGGAGAAGGGTTCTTGGCCTACATCGTGTTAGAAATATTCTAAGTCCCCCTAATGAGATTCAATTCTCCATTCGACAACGGGTCGTATCACATGGGCACGATTCGTACGAATCGAACGAATCGACAACTTGCAGAAGGGTTTCTTGGCCTACATCGTGTTAGAAATATTCTAAGTCCTCCTAATGAGATTCAATTCTCCATTCGACAACGGGCCGTATCACATGGGCACGATTCGTACGAATCGAACGAATCGACAACTTGCAGAAGGGTTTCTTGGCCTATATCGTGTTAGAAATATTCTAAGTCCCCCTAATGAGATTCAATTCTCCATTCGACAACGGGTCGTATCACATGGGCACGATTCGTACGAATCGAACGAATCGACAACTTGCAGAAGGGTTTCTTGGCCTACATCGTGTTAGAAATATTCTAAGTCCCCCTAATGAGATTCAATTCTCCATTCGACAACGGGTCGTACCACATGGGCACGATTTGTACGAATCGACAGCAACTGCACAGCCTTTTTACGACTCGTATCTATTCAGGTGTATTGGACAACCCTCCAATGCACCCTGAACCAAACAAAACACTGCGTAAAGAATAACTCAGTTATAATCTTCTTCATTTTTTCCTGCTCTAATTAAGACTTTATTGTTGCCAAGGAAAGCCTTGATATTTATACATTTTCAATTTAGCTTTAAGACAAAGGAAAACGGTCGAAGGGTCTTTTTGCAGTTTATTTTTGCCTCCAAGGCCACGTGCGTAAATTGCTGCCGTCATTTGGGATGTCATGCAATGGATTAAAAGCATTGCGTGACAACGCACAGTGGCTGTCTTCCGCTCACCAAAGTTTTCACCCTGATCCTCTTTTGTCTTTCTCTTTGATCGTAAGTCATTTAAGTAGCTCATGGTATGTCATTGTAGATCATTGTAGAGCTCTCATTGTAGGTCATTGAAGCTCATTGTAGCTCATAGTAGGTCACTGTAGGTCATTGTAGACCATTGTAGGTCATTGTAGGTCATTGTAGGTCATTGTAGGTCATTGAGATTTATTCCCTGTAATCGCGTTCAACGGGAAAGCCAGGTTAGCCGGATCAGCTATTTGAATTCTAACCACTTTACTCCATTTTAGCTCACGGAATACTCTTTTTTTATGTTTAAATGAAGAATGTTCACTGGATGTATAAAATAGCAAACTTTAAGGCTCCTTTAAATCGTATAATGGTGAATTTTAATAAGATTTAGCGAGAAAAACGTCTCTCTACTTGTTGTTGTTGTTATCTTTTTTCACAAGTATTATAAATTTAGCCCAAACCGGGCTGGCTCATCTCATGTATTTAATGATCTGCAAGGGGCTTGTGACACGGTACGGTCGTAATGGCCGGGAAAGTTGAATCTAATTCTTCTTTCCCGACCATTACAACCGTGTCGCAGACCGATCGCAGACCGTTGCAGATCATATGGAAACCAGGCTTAAATACCAGGCTGAAACTAATCCTGGCAAACCCGATCAGCCCAGCTGACAGGGCTGGCCCAGCTCATGTAACCGGCCCCTAAAATCATTCACAGGTATGGGGTGTAGAGATACAGAAAGAAAACAGCAATCTACCGTTTCCACGGCTCTCATCATTCTCCCTTGGTTGCTTGCTTGTTGTATCCAAGAGACCTAAAATAGAGAATTGAAAAGGAATATTTGAGAACTGTACAAAGAGGTTGTTAAAGCTGGTTAGTCGGCTCATAGTTAA
>NC_090883.1:47264657-47272157 GCF_036669925.1 Montipora capricornis
ACCAGAAATCGAAAGTAGTAGTATCTGCGAGTTGGTTGGGTTCACCGTTTCATGAGTTCGGGCGCCTCCTTCTGGAAATTAAACGACAACGGGAAATAACCAAATTGCAGAGTTTTTCACAATTGCCAAATGTAACATCCTTCATACCAATTTCCCTGGTGAATACTAAGAGGTTCATGAAACAATCCCTTCAACTTCCAAATTACCCTTACGATCCTTACTGGATCCTGGTCTATGGGGAGCCATAAGTAAAGTATATGAATTGTTTAAGTAAATTGTGTACCTTTTATTTTCAATATGTTTGAAATGTTTACATAAGGCTATCAGTGTAATGCCCGGGGGGGGGGGGGCACTTTAGGAGTTTCTAGGTGGGGATGTACAGCTGGGACCCTGGAACCCTTAGCTTATACCAGCGCTAGTTCGGCTGAATTTTGCTACCCTATACTAGAGTAAACTCCCACCGATTTCCGTCTAAATTCCGATTCTTGATAGTTAATAATATCCAGAGGTGTTTCATGATAGCCATTTATTGACACTCTTGAGGCCGAGTTACGTAAACTTAAACTTTGCCGATTTGATTTTTTATATTCTTGAGTGGGAATTTCTTTTCTTTAGTCTTGATAAAATATTCAACCGACTGCTCAGTTTCGTTAAAAATGTTACCCTATTCTAGACCGAAAGGCTATTATTTTTATTTTCTATCCTAGAGTAAACTGCTTGAAAACCATACCCTTCACAGCGGCACATACCTATATAGTCCATATATGGCAGTACCTCCTCCCCCCCAGGAATGTAATGGACGAAGTCAAGAGAGGAGGAAGTCAAATGCGCGCGGCTGGTAGAAATAAGAATTTCTTTACTATTCGTCGAATAGTGCTCAGTTTAGTTATTAGTGAATGAATCGAAAGGGAGAGCTATTATTTAATTAAAAGAGTTTGTAAACGGCCTTTATTCTCCTTGCTTTGGAATGATCGTCATTAATGGAATAAATTCGTGTTGCTCCTTTTTTCCATATTGACGTTGGAGCTTATTCTGGGAGTAGCTAATCGTGAACAAAAAAAAAAAAGAATGAGCTGGGTTTTTTATAGCCTCCCACGCAGTCGTTTTTAGGGGAGTCGTTTATCTCACTTACTCCCCACAAACGCCCGCTTAACCGAGCGCCATATTCCTTTCCCATCCTAAGCCAGTCATATCGAACCTTCAAAATTCTGGAGGGTGAGTTCAGAAGTAGGACACTTTCAGTTGGAAAGGAATAGATCCGAATGAAGAACGTGACGGGTCAGAAAAACCGTAGTTACGTAACGGACTTCGAGCAAGCTGTTATCAATGCCTCTTCTTTATTCAAAATAGAAGTCATTTCCAGTTGTCTGCAGTCTAGGGACTCGTAAAGGGTAAGAATGGCATATTTGTCAATTTGCTGACTGGATATGGAAAGTCACTGATATTTCAAGCTTTACCGCCGGTCTTCGATAGCCACACCGCTTCCTCCTCACACGTCTTAGCCATAATCGGGAAAATTAATAATATAATACTTAAAAAAATACCTTTATTTCTGGAAAAGTCAAACGTTATGTGTCAGCCTTGTATTATTTTTGCAAAGGCGGCTACTTGTGATCGGTGGTTCAAAAGTAGGCCTAGCTACAAATATCCGAATATTTAAAAAGATATTTAGAAGCTCCTGGGATATTTAGACAATTCCGAGATATTTAGAAAAAAAGTGATTAAAATTGGGATTTTGCTATGGGTTTTAATACTCTTATGAGTTCACACATGTTTTCTCTTTGAATCTTGACATAGAATCTAATTTAAGGCTCATAGGGGTTCCTGTCAAAACAAAGGTGTCAAGGACAAAGTACTTTTAAGTCTTGTAGTCACTTTGTAGAGACGTGACTGCCACGACAATTCCCATCTTGCTAATAAATTAAGTTTTTGTGGTATAAATTAGCATAAATTAATTTGCCAATACAGTGTACTGATTCCTTTGAGAAGCAATATCAAACACTCGCAAAAAGTGTTTCATCGGATATCCGAACACCAAGAAGCGAGTTGAAAACGAGGTCGAATCCGATGAAACACTAACCAACATTCCTTTCCGTGTTTAATGTATTACATCCTGGACATAAAAATTTCATGTGCTCGGGCAAACAGATGAAGTGAAATATTTGGGAAGACATTCTGTGATGTCTCCCGCCTCCAATCTCCTTTATGCATTCTTTGTCATGAAAGTGCTTAATGTGCAAGTCGTTCCAAATAAAAGTACGTAAAAAAGTGCCCAAAAACGTGTTGGGTTGATTGAAATCTTTCATCATATAGATTCCCTTATAGAGTAGTAATGAAGTTCTCTGCGGCCGCCTCGGTAACACGAGAGACGTGAGATTTAATTCTAGAGAACAATTGGGATATCATGGAAATAAGTTTAGCATGACAGGAAAGGGAATTATATTCTTTATTTAGACCAATCTGTTTTGAGTTCTACTGAGAACCTGTGGGCTTCCTGGATACAATGTGGTAGAAATGAGACTATTCAGCTTTCAGATACTCCTAAGCCTCGAAATCAAAAATCTGGAGAGACTTTTTTCTCAATATATTTTTGATATCTTTAAAATATTGTTTCTTTTAGGGGTCGAAAAAAGGCCGGACCACGCCCAGAAAGGGTCTCTTTAGTGGTTTAATTCAAAATTTCCGAGGAGCACCCACGCCCTTTCATATGGAAAAAACTTTTCTTTCACTTAATTTACCGATCAAAAATGTTTCCACAAGATTTTTAGCCTTCTACTCTTAGATTGTTGTTTTAGTACTCATAAAATTTGATTGTTAAAAGGCTTTTTTTTCACGAGCAAAATTCAAAACTCGAACCTTGGTTGGTAATTAATGGCAGATTAGTGTTAATCTGCTTCTGAACGACTGGCGCACAGGTAATGGAGGAACACACGACTGGAATGAGTAAATTAAACTCCCGAGCGTTTTATCAGTCATTTTATTGCTATTGTCATTTTCTTGCTAATGTTTGGATATACGATTCATTTTATTGCTGCAAAGGCTTACTGTCTTCAGAAACTCGTCATTTTTTTATCAACCCATTCCTTCAAGTAGCGGACCCTGGAATAGACGCCATATTTGCCAGGAGATGCGCAACCACTTCCCCAAGACACCACTCCCTCAAGGAAGTACTTGCCGTTTTGTTCACAGACCATGGGTCCCCCAGAATCGCCCTGACAAGAGTCTTTGCCGCCCTTGGCAAGTCCAGCACAGACCATGGAATCGTGAATGCTTGAACCATAAGCACTCTTGCATGTAGGTTGCGTGACAATCGGCACAGAAACTTGCATGAGGACCTTAGCGAGGGTCCCCCCTGATGATAAGGTTCCAAAACCTGAAAAAAAAAAAAATGAACGTAAGGGAAAAGGCTTTATTATGCAAAAGTTAAGATTCTTTTTGTGCAATGTCGGTAAAACTACTCGGGAATTACTGATTGATAGTGTTAAACGATAAAAATTGTAGCTACGATTATTTCATTAGAGCGATTTTCAATTGAGTGTCGAAAGTAATTAGCGAAGTGCTTTGGTTTTGCATTACTTCACTCAGTGATTGGTTCAACGTTCTCGCGCCACACCAATCAGAAAGTGAAACCAAAACCAATCGTGTCTCGCGTGCGAGTGCACATTTTCCCGCGCTTTATGTCGGCTACGTGTAATTACTTCGAGTTTTGATTGGTTTACTGGATTGTCTCCGTCCTTTTTGATCGGCCAAAGTAATTACTTTTGGTTTGGTTTAAGACACTCATTGGAAAACCGCTCTACTTCATTCAGTGATTGGTTCAAAGTTCTCGCGCCAGTTTTTCAACCAATCAGAAGTGAAACCAAAACCAATCGTGGCTCGCGCGTGCACATTTTCCTGCGCTTTGTTTTGGCTACGTGTAATTACTTCGAGTTTTGATTAGTTTACTAGATTGTCTCCGTCCTTTTTGATTGGCCAAAGCAAGTACTTTGGTTTTGGTTTTACGGCACTCATTTGAAAACCGCTCTAAATTGCTTAGCCGAGCTGGATAACTACGATTATAGATAAAATCATTTAAGCAAATTGCTTCGCCTCATAAGTTGCAGCACTTTTAATGTTGAGTTCTTTTGAATGGGATATTGTTTTCTTGCGTGGTTAACGGATATTAAGATAGGTTATTACTTACACTTCTCCTGGCGCTTTCCGAAAAACATTGCTAATTGACACTCTTGTGAGAAACTGGTCTGTAGGGTTCCGCTTGCTCTTTAGTATCCATGATCAAAACATGTTTTCTCCTAATGTCATGAATTTGGTTTGGAACAGGTGTTCGGCAGAAGTGTTTGGTAGGCCAGGGAAACTAAGTTTCTCATTTAGAATATTTTAATTGTTTTTTTCGGTGTTAGTCACGGTTGTTTCTGGTCTTACCAGTTGTGTTTTATTGGAGAATGTTCTTTTTCCGTATTTCCTGGTTATAACTCGCCTTCGTTTCTTCTTTAGTTTTTCTGGTCTGTCATTGCGGTGCCAGGCCGGATTCACGACAGATAAACGGTTCTCTTTCATGTGCGGTTTTCTTTTATTTATAAATCAAGGCTTTTACGCAGATTTATTATTGAAAATTGGTGCAAGTGGAAATAGTACAGCTGCCCTGGAAAAATACTTTTGCCGCCTGCATTTGATAATTTATGTATCGGGCGGAGCCTTAAGCCCGTCCTCTTGGGTACGTACTCCAAAGTTGTTTAATTTATTATTATTTATGCCCATACTTTATTATTTTATTTAACTTGGCCAATCACCTAAGACGGAACACAGGAAACCCACAGCAAGTCTCCAACGTACACATTGCCAAATTGGCCTTTTTCAAAATTACCATTATCCTTTTTGTTTGCCCTCTAAAATCTTGAAGAAGCATTTTTTCCAGTTTCGCCGGGCACTTCAGTACAATGGTCCCAAGAGAAATAAAAACAATGCCGGATTTTGGAGGGCAAGCAAAGAGTATTATAGAATTTTTGAAAGTGTCCTATGGCTAAACGTACAAACTGGTTACATGTACAAACTGTCGTGTCATTCAGGTATGAGCATGTCTTAGCATAGGTTGGTAAATTGTCTGTATTTTGTGGGATAAGGGCTATCCATTCGAAATTAAGATAACCCTAATCCATAACAACCTTAACCGGAAAAGATTGTGTCATGCATAAGAAAGCAAACAAAAAGGTTATCTATTCATTTCCCTTGACTAAGTAAGGAAAGGAACTTTATTTATTTAGGTGTCTAATCGTTCTAGCGCTGGAGCACTAATTGTGGACAATGTAAGCTGAAATTATCAATTTACGCAAATTAAGTCAAATGTTGGTTTCTGAGGAGAGAGGAAACCGGTATACCCGGAGAAAACCTCTCAGTGCAGAGCAGAGAACCAACAAACTCAACCCACATGTGACGCTGAGTCTGGGAATCGAGTCCGGGTCACATTGGTGACAGGCGAGTGCTCTCACCCCTGCGCTAATCCCTGCACCCTAAGCTATCGCCAAACTAAAAACGCGAGTACTGCACCTGTCACCCAGCAATTCTTGCCATCGATCTCTTGCAAACTGTTGCTATGATCTGGCAAACAAGCCAATCCAACGGTTTTGGTCATTTCTGCAGCTTTGCTCAGTTTCAACAGGGCAATGTCGTGGGCCAGACCTCTCGGCTTCCTGTATGATTCGTGATTGATGATTCTTTCGACTGTGAAATCTTGTTCAGTCCCTGTAGTGCTTGAGCGATAATGAGCTCCTAGCCCTGAGATTGAAAAGAAAAGAAAAACGTCACAGCTTAAAACATTTTATTCATAGAGATACCTAACCACATGATTTTCGGTGAAATTTTTAAAAATACGAATCATGTTTTTGATACCGAACTAAACGAGAGACATCACCTGATTTGCTTGTTTAAAGCGCCTGTAAAAGAGTTGTTAGAAGGAAATAGGCCATTTCCGAGATCACGTCTTCCTCCTCGTCAAAGAGAGTCTAAGTGCGAAGGTTTTGTGCACTTAGACTCGCTTTGAAGAGGAGGCGGACATGAACTCGGAAATGGTCGATTATCATAAAACCATAGGTCGAAGGTTCGAGCATAAATAACACCCTTTATGACCGATTGAAATGGAACGTACATTGCCCAGTAAGCCGAAAAAGCTTTATATTACTATTGAAACTTGTTCCTCTTTGGTTAACTTCGCGCATGGGCTTTACAAGCTTGAGTGACTGATTTGTGACTGAACGCAAAAAAAACGAAGCCAAAAATTAACCTCGGTGTTTTCTCTGGAAAGCCCGAGTGATAAGAAAACCAAGATGTTATAACAGGCATTAGTTACCTGTCAGAGGTCGGTGGCTTTAAAAAAATTAGGCCCTTACCTGATACGTATCTGTGATGCCGTTCTCTCACTCGTGCAGTGCGCAGCCGTCACCACCCATTCGGGGTTTACTAAAGTGCCACCGCAGAACGTAAAACCAGACGTTGAACGAACTTGTGCCTGCCACGGCCAAGCGCCTTTTGGAGCCTCGGTGCCGCCCACAATCCGAGCAGATGGTTTGTAGCCACATTTCGTTGACACAGTACCATTGCCACCGCCTCCGCCACCACCACCGCCTGCGCCACCGCCTCCGCCTCCGCCTCCGCCTCCGCCTGCGCCTCCGCCTCCGCCTCCGCCTCCGCCTCCGCAAAGTTTGCAACTTTTCGGGCAGTTTGCCGTCATGAACCTTTCATATTTACCTTTACAATATCCGCTATTGGCCCACCTGTTGCAACTGCTTCTTTTGTCCTGACAAGCTAATATAAAGCAGAAAATCGGCTTCTAAATGTTTCATATTCTTATTATTATTCTTTTTCTTATTCATATATGGTACGTACTACGAGAAAAGTGGACTTTATAGCTACCACAATTAAGATATCTGGAAGATCTAGTCGTTGAGAGCAAAAGTTCTCTGGTAGTCGACTACAACCCTCATCTACCAAACATCAGCAAAATCATCAAATCATTTAGTCATCTTATTTATGAATCGCCATTGCTATCCCAGATTTTCCCAAAGGGGTCAATTATTCCTTCTTATCGAAGACCCAAAAACATAAAAGAGATTCTAGCAAGGCCTAAAAAAACCCATTACAGCAATAACACTCCCGTAGGATGTTTTAAATGTAAGAACAAATGTGATCTATGCAAACATTATCTTGTTGAAAATAAGATCTTTCACAGCGCCTGTACAGGCCGTTTTTACTCCATTAGACAATGTACATTGTAGGTCGAAGAACATGCAAAAACATGCAAGATTCAATACGTAGGTTCAACATCGAATGAATTCAAGGTCAGATTTCGTAATCACAAATCGGCTATGTTGACCAACAAGGCCACGTGTGAATTGGCCGTCCATTTCAATAGAAAAGAACATCACATGTCTGACTTTGAGTTCATTGTTATTGAAAAAATTGTTAATGACACTACTGATGATATGGACAAGGTTTTACTTACAAGAG
>NC_090883.1:47277157-47287157 GCF_036669925.1 Montipora capricornis
ATTAATCAGAGGGATTCATATGAATCCATTATTTAACAGCAGTGAACAACTAAATGTCAACATAGCCAGAGAATCGATGAGCACATGATGCCTCGACAGATTGTTCCTAGTGCAGAGTGCTTATGTTAACCGAAATTAATGTTATACATTTTCTTACCCATGTTGCTCTGAGCGCGCGGATTACCTTTTTCAGTACAGCAAATGATTGTTAAAACGAATCGCGCTTGCAAAAGGTGATCTTGCACCAAGGACTGAAGGTTGCAGAGTTTCCAATTTCTTTTCCCCTGGCGCAACCGGAAGTCTGAGAGTGAAGTAATTTCTGCACTGAATACCGTGAACCAAAACATACGAAAACCGCTTTCCGTGTGGTTTGATTATATCGCAATTCTAAACTTTTCGGACTACGATTTTCGAAATACCGTGCTTAAAATTAACCGATACCGCATTTCCGCAGACCAAACGTTCTCCTCATTGAATTAGGAACTGGTTATAACTGGTAGCTTCGTGCTACGCGTAACACCCCGAAACACCGGAACACTCCGGAACACCCTGGAAGTAACCCAAACCCCTCAATTTGGCTAACCCTAGGCCTAAAAACAACTTAAGGCCTAGCTAGGCCTAGGGTAGCCAAATTACGGGTTTTGGGTTAGTTCCAGGGTGTTCCGTGGTTTACCGGGGTGTTCAGGAGTGTTCCGGAGTGTTCCGGTGTTCCGGGGTGTTCCGGAGTGTTCCGGTTTTCCGTTATTCCGGGATGTTCCGGTGTTCCTGGTTTTAGAACATTCCAAAAAACTTCGCACACTTGGAAATACGCGACTGTAACGATACCTGCGAAAGGTCCAGCGTATTTCTCCGCCGATATTCCGAACGATTTCCTGTACATTTTGTGCTGTGATTGAGCAAAACCTTGCCAAACGAACCAGGCGAGTATGGCGATCAAGTTATTTCCGTGTAAGAAGACACGAAACGACTTCACGGCCTGCTGACCTCTGATTGGGCAGAAAAACACAAAGAATTTCTGGCACCAATCAGAATTGAGAACTACCCCAGCTGTTTGGAACTGGTCTGGTAAGAACGTGTCCCCTACTATGCTTTTCTTTGTCACAATTTATTTTTGCCCGTTTAGACTTCCCTTTGCCTCCGCGATCTGTCCCTGGGTCTCCGAGGATGACTGCCCTCGGACCAAGTTGATTTAAGGTTTGTAGTTTGGACAGAGATTTCAGTAAGAAAATAATAAGCATTCAATACGCTGGCAATATATCTTATTACGCCCATTTGCTCGGACCGTACCGTTCTTTTTTCTTTTCTTTTTTTTTTTTCAGTTTTGGAATAGAAAGTTAAGAAACCTAAGCAACAACGAGGACGTGACTACTTCAAAGCCACGTGATAACTGATCATTATTACAACCCCTTCTCAGTTTCTGTCTATGGTTTGCCAGTTAGGCAAGGGTAAATTTTGTTCAGGCTGCTGCGTTCTCCGGGCACAAAACATAGCTTTCCCTATTTGAAATTTCTAGATTACCAAATTCCAGCTACAAAAGAGAATTTGTTCCTTGAGTGCCCGTAAGTTATACTTAAAGTTTTCGAAGTGTTGTAGTGAACAAATACTCTAAAATCATATTTCAACATTTCAAAATGAAAATACGTCATAGTGTATAAAAAAAGAGTGAATTAAATTACGACTGCACCTTCTGTGAGCGACGGCGCCAAAAAGTTGACCAACAGGATAAAAACAGTAAAAAGGACGAACATCCTTAAAGGTTGTGCGGAGAGACAGATGCAAAGATCATCCTTTTATCGAACTTTTTCTGCTTTTTCTGTGTTTGATTTTCACATCTGCTGAACAGGCAAAATACTCTGTATCAACAACTTTTCTTAACAACGTGAAAAGAAATTGAAAAGAAGTGTTTAAACCCGACATATGATAATGACATTAAGACCCTCGGAAAGCAAGGTGCAAGAGCTGTGTTTGAGATGTTAATGGATCATCCGCTACTAAAAACAACTTTTCAAAGGAGACGAAGTAGCCTGCAACAACCGCAGTGACACTTTGTTTTCAAAAACCACTAACAAGATCTTATTCAGGCGTCCTTTCTGTCAACTTGAACTTCGAGAATATTTAAATAGCTGGACACCTAAGCCGCCCAAGTTCACGACATGAATAGAATTAACTATTGAAGGGTAATTTGAAGTGCTTTCTCAACAAGTAAACCATATGAGCGTTTGCTCTACTAATGGAATTGGACTCACAAAACGGGATATAGAAAAGATTATCCGTGGTGGGAATTGAACCCAAGACCTTCGGCTTAAATCACCGCTGCTCTACCGACTGAGCTACAAGTTAAGGTCAAACAAGGTCGAGGCGATGTCAATTTCATGGCAATGGATATGTATAAGTAGTGGGAATGGTTTTGCAAAACTCTGTTTTCTGGAGGTGTTGCGTCATGCACGAAGATATTATTTGAAAACGTTTGTATGTTGCACTCAACGGTTTTGTTCTAAGTAGCATAAAATGTAATGTTCTGTGAATAAAATTGACTTACCTTGTTGCCGTGATTTACTCTTCTGGCCGCCATTTTGATTTAAAGTGCGGTTTTCGGTAAGCTAGGCTCGTCTAAACTAATGGAGACCCAGTCAAAATCAATTAAGTGTGAACGGGTCCTGACAGCAGTTTGGATAACGATCGAATTGCGTAGCAAGTGAATCGACAGGGTAGTACATACAAGTACTCCCTTAGGGGGTTAATTTTCCAGCAAATTTTTCGTCTGCTCTAACAGCACTTTGAAAGAACTGTTCTGGCTTATCTTAATTAGCAGTGCATCTAATTGGGCGACCTGTCCTGAGCACATTTATTATGTTCGTTTTAAATTCATTAGGCTACATACATGTGGGGTTATCCGCGCCGAAGCATCCGGTTTTGTTCGCCGCATGCGGTAATGACTCAGCTCCCAGTTACTATTCTAGGCAGGCTGCTTACACCAGTATCGCATACAGGAGAATCAAAGCAACGACAACTACTAGAGAAGTGAAGCAAATAGGCCGAATGAAGGGCTAAGAATTTATGAGCAAACATTAAAAGAAAGCTGGTTCTAGAGAAAGCTAATTAAAGAGCAAACGTCGCTCGAAATAAAGATCAATGACATGCTGGAAGTGCATTTTGACTTCAGTGCGAAATTGAAGCTGCAGAAACAATCTTTTGAAACGCAGGTGACAATGCTGCAATGTACAACTGCTGGTGGACGAACAAAGGAGCAAATGGGAGATCATTTGCTTTCGTCAGCCAAAATGGCGGCGATGACGTAACGTGGAAACCACATATTTGTGCGTGCTTTCCTCCGCACACCGAGATCTTAGACAGAGAAACATCACATCTTGTGTTGTACTAAATATAAGAAATAGCAGTAATTTTTGATTCGTTTTCAACATTATTACATAGAAGCGATGTGAGAACTGATATGCGTGTGATATAGCAAGCGAAACACGTGTACGTTCAAGAACTGGGTTTGACTCCCTTCGCTTGCATTTATGCAGACTTCCTTGCATGTATGCACTGAGATAAAAAAGTTGCTCACTTAATTGTGAAATCCTTTCTTATATACACGTAAACATCATATTCTAGAGTGAGTTAGTACAGTTTTGATGACAAATAAAGAATTCGTTCTCGTATGAAGACAAAATCGTCACTTATCAGTAAACTCCTTACCCGTATTGGTTTTAAACAGTGCTTGGCAAACCGATTTTTTTTTTTTGTAAGGCCATGCTTCAAATTTCGCACAGAGGAGATAGTGCTTATGTATTCCCTTTTACCTGATTAAGTTTCACACGGCGGTGAACAACTTGAGGTGATTTTATTTAAGCCAACCCATTCTTGTGAGGTTGGTCAAGATCATAGTTCAATTTGAAGACTTCGTAGCTGTACATTTGGAATTGAATTCAATTTAAGGTCTGAGTGTCTGTTTCATTACTACAACTGCCGATTCGAAGGTGCTCTCAAAGCATGTAGCAAGTCAAAGTGATTGGAAAGAGGCAATTTGCCTAAAAACACATTTTTAAATGAGGACACCATTGGAAATGAGAGATGATTACAAGGCTAAATTTTTAAGGGCTAAAAAGAACAAGGCTGATATAACGGTGAAGGAATATATTGAAAGCGAGCCAATATTTCGAAAGGCACTGCCTTTCTTCATCAGGGTTTTACAAGCAATGACTACGGTTAGCAAAGACGTTACACACTTGCTTGTAAAACACTGATGAAGAAAGGCAGTGCCTTTCGGAATATTGGTCTTTTTAAATATATTCCTTCACCGTTATATCAGCCTTGCTCTTTTTAGCTTTTTATAATATTTAAATCACTGAAAATGTCCTTTACCAGGATTCAGCGCTTCGGTTTTGTTACGCTTAGTGCTTACCATCTTATCGGTTTCTGTATTCATACAGGCATCCCTTCAGCCTCATCATTACAATATAGGAAGGGAATAAAGAACTGTACTACACACTTGCTGGCACTCGAATTCGAACCCACCAGGTCCATCATGGTCCTGTGTCTTCATCACCAAACTACAACGATAGGCATGCTCAACCCAACATAGTTCTTTTCATTATTTACTTTAATAAGTCATAATTTACTATAATAAGTCATAATTACTATAAGTCATAATTGATATCCATACTTAGTGTATGTTTGTGTTTTATTCTTATTGACACTAAAACAGTGGAAAGCGTTGATTGGCTACTCAAACTCCCAATGTCCTTTGCTATTCACCTCCGAGCAACTCGCGCGGGATTTTTAAGAACGAAGTGTTTTTGTAGGGATTGTTTCTTATTTATTATTATTATTTATTATTTATTATTCTTATTTTTTAAGAACGAATAATTTTCATGTTCAAATATTTGTTTATCCCTCTTACTTGATTTAGTTTCTTATACAAGTACTATCTGGCTGTTTCTGAAATTAAAGTTTTTATTTTCACACAGAGTTTGTTTTGTTTTGCTAACTCAACTGTGAGGTTGAGAGTTTGCTTTGTGAATTTCTCTTCCTCATTTTACAGACTAATTTTTGGTTATGATTTTCCCTCAACTCACCATCCACACACACAGTATTTTCCCCACACTTGCCCACTTTACTAGAGATTATTATCTCAGTTAGTGGAGAGGAACCCCTTCTTGTAAGGGGATTCTTGCTTCAACACCATAATCATGCCACAAAGGTTGCTAGTCTACTGCTGTTTTTGTTTTTTTGTTTTTTTACTTTATACAACTAAACACCTCCGAGCAACTCGCGCGGGATTTGCGACCGAAACTATTGTAATCGTTACAGGAATAAATGAGTTAAAATCACCTTTTTGTGATCTCTTAACTCACTGTTTTAGTATATCCACCACCAGCCACCTCCACTTCGGCGAATAGTTGTAAAGTAACAAGACGTTTCTTTAAGCGTTTACTCGGAATACCGTATGTGGGGCAGAAGTAGGGTGATACATTTTGGAAGGGGTAGATTTTATTTAGAGTGATATTAAAATTTGCCAAGTACGGAACAAAATAAGTAAATGTTTCTGCTGCCAGTTGAAGTCTGGGTGGTTCATTCATAACAACGGATAATGTACAGGTGAACATCGGTCAATGTTAACATATCAATTCGACGGGTGACCTACAATTGTAGCTATAGGGCTAGTTTGATTTGGAAAACGTTGTTGGATAGGAAATAACTTGAATATATCGAATGCAGCTTTGTGTCTATTTAAGATTTTGCGGGAATTGCCATCACGTAGAACATGAGCTTTGAGTACGAAATTAAGGACGTTGCCTACTAATTAAAGATATTTTTGCCCCGGTGTGTGATTATGGAGGAAATGTAGATCTTAACAAGTGTTATTGAAATCCTAAAAGAAAATTGGGGGTAACCACTCATTTTTCAAAGATAGTCCATGAAAAACATTTGTAAAAAGCTTTAAAATACAAAGCAATGTATGGCGTTCTTTCTCAAATTGAAGCCTAATTATCTCTCAAAAATGCATGGTTACTCCCAATTTTCTTTTTGGATACCAAGAGTACTTACTAAGATCTACTTTCTCCGGATAGCTTTAAACCGCGCAAAAATATCCCTGTATTAGTAAACATCACCGATAGGAAATCCGAGTATCGTATGCGCAATAACAATAGTAGGCACCGTCCTTAAATGTGTCACTCTGAATCCCCAACACAGAACCCATCGCTTTGGTTGCTCCACTGCATGTTATAAATTCGGATTTTCATCGAATTCTGTAAAACGTAAGGCTGTTTGCAGCTAATCTCGTACCCAGATCTCACTCTGTCCCTGGAAATGTGACATTTCCAGTGACAGCGTGAGATCTGGGTACGACATTAGTTTGCAGCCTCTCTCTCTCAGAAATCTTCTTCATCGACACCACCACGGCGGTTTGATTTGTTATTGTTGCAGAAAGTTGTTTTGTGAAAGAGGGAGGTTAAATGTATTGCTCAAAGGGGTCTAGCACATTGCTTTTAGCCAATAAAATCACCGCCTCATAATTTATATTGTCCATTTGCTGGACCGTATAACTAAACTCTACCGAGATTATAACTTGGATACCTGTCAGGTATTCCGAGTAATAACCAAAACTAAGTCCTAACCTGACCCAAATTTTTCTTTAAGTTCAATTTAGGCTTCAAAAAAAAGCTTCTCCAGAAACACCAAAAATCAAGTTTGAGATTAGATGGTTATCTGGGATCCTGGCATTACGATGCCGAGATCCCGGCTAACCGGGCTGAGAGTTTTTCCATGTAATCGCGTTCAACGGGACAACCCTTTGTTGGCCGGGTCAGCAATTTGAATACTAACCACTTTACTCTATTTTAAAGCAAAATAGCCCACGGAATACTCTATTTTTATGTTTAAACTAGATGCTTCTGTGAAGCATACACTGGCTTGCCTGTGGTACGTGCTACAGAAAATCAGAAGGCACTGAATTGTGACGGTGGTATTGAACTACAGCATTCCAGTCTCTGAAGAATAACAAATAAAAGAGAAGCGAGAAACATTGGCTTCTGGGCTGACATGTTGATAATTTTCAAGTTCCCTCACAACTTCTTTTCACCACAAGTGTGCCCTATGAGCATCCGAAAACTTTGTAATACTAAACTTCACTGAAGTCAAGCCCTGTTTCGCGGGGTTAGTGTTGGGATGGGAGACCAAAACAATAAACCCCTCATAAAAACAGAAACATCTGACCGAAAATACTATTAACGCTAACAAATGCGAACTCAGCAAGGTACAGATTCTGTTAGCTTGCTTTATGCAAAACAAATATTGATGAAAAAGCAAATAAATATTGATACACAGTTTTCAGAAAGAGCAGAAGGAAGTTTCCCGGACGGTCGATCGAGAATAAAATATTTACGACATGAAAACAACATTAATTTTGAACCGTGAATATAGAATATAAAAAGTTACGATCAGCGACAAACATTTTGGGAGATTTTTGCTACGTTCAAGTAAATTGCAAAGTCGAAAGTGACATGGCCGGAATTCAGCGGGCGCCGTGATTAAGTTACCGCGGCATGTTTACTCGCCAAACAGTGAAGCATCTGTGTCAAATGATGGCAAGATACCGGGTTTTTGTCTTTTTCTGTCAAGTGTTATAAAGTTTGACAATGAAATGAGCGAAGTCAAAACAAAGCTCGCAACCGCCCCTCTCTTGTTTATGCGAGGTCAAAATTTACCCTCCGAAGACGCGTACGACGTTATTTATCACCAGGTAATTCCATCATTTTGGAAATAGCGGCTACTTTATTATTTATCTCAAGTTTTCACTGATTTTGGGCCTCCTTTTGTTGAAACTCAAGCACGCTTCCAACAGGCCTGTGAACCCTTCCTGCTTACAGAGCAATACTAAAAAACTTCTCCCATATCACATTTAAACCTCAAGCTCGAAATTCAATACACAACATGATATTATCATTCATAAAGGCAGAAAATACCACAGAATCCTTTTCCAGCGAAAATTTTATTGAAACAAATAACATATTTGCTCTTAGAGGCGAAAACCTCTTCCTATTTGATTGCGTGCGTGAAGACAAGAAACTCAATTGTGTCAAATTACGATGTACTTCAGGTAAATACTGCTCACTTTGATTTCGTCTCGACGGGCGATAGATTGTTGTCGAAGTCCAGTACACGTCGCTTTTGAGATTCATGCCTAGTTTATCCAACTGACTTTCCATTATTGAGCTCCATAAGGGTATATTTTGTTTAAGGATCCACTAAAACACCATTCGCGTTGCATGACTTTCGACGCCATTGCAGGCTAAGTTAATGATTCTACTGTGTCCACCAGAGAAATCTACGCAGTTCCACTACCCTCTCGGTCCTAAGAAAATACGCGCAGAAGGCTCTATACACAAAGGCACCACCTTACCAGGGGAGTGACAGGCAAGACTTTTACCGACACGGAAAAAAAAAAAAAAAGAAAACCAACAAACTAAACGCAGACCTTGACTGGGTTTGCCCATAGGCAACCAAGTAATAAAGGATGTACACTGGATGTATAAAATAGCAAACCTTAAGGCTTCTTTAAATCGTATAATGGTGAATTTTAATGAGATTTAGCTAGACAAATGTCTCTCTATACTTGTTGTTGTTGTTGTTGTTGTTGTTGTTGCTATCTTTTTTCACACGACATATTCTAAATTTAGCCCAAGCTGGCTCACCTCATGTATTAAGGCTGGTTTCCATATGATCTGCAACGGGGCTGTGTGACACGGTCGTAATGATCGGGAAAGTTGAATCTAATTCTACTTTCCCGACCATTACAACCGTGTCGCAGACCGATCGCAGACCGTTGCAGATCATATGGAAACCAGGCTTAAATACCAGGCTGAAACAGTAATCCTGGCAAACCCGATCAGCCCAGCTGACAGGGCTGGCCCAGCTCATGTAACCGGCCCCTAAAATCATTCACAGGTATGGGGCGGAGAGATACAGAAAGAAAGCAGCAATCTACCGTTGCCACGGCTCTCATCATTCTCCCTGGGTTGCTTGTTTGTTGTATCCAGGAGACCTAAAATAGAGAATTGAAAAGGAATATTTGAGAACTGTACAAAGAGGTTGACAAAGCTGGTTAAGCCGCGGCTACACGAGCGATTTTTGTCTCGCGCCAGTGACGCGATTTTTTCAGATTTTGTCGCGTCGCCTGCACGCCAGGGTGGATACACTTGTGACAAATTTTGGCGACAAATTGAAGGCGGCGCGAATCGCTTACTTCGAGACACCTGGGCACTATAAACAGACATTCCTACTTTAATTTCATTGGCTAAATACTCTCTAGTCGCGTCGCAAGCGCGGGCAAAATGTTGTAGGGTGGCTACACGAGCAACTATCTCTGCGATTTTGTCGCGAAAGTTTCACTCTGGCGACTTTTTTCGATTTTTTCACCTGTCGCGTCACCAGTTCAAGGGTGGCTACAAGTGTGATTTTCATCTCGCGCTGGCAACGCGACAAAGTTTGAAAAAATCGCATCACCAGCGCGAGCAAAAAATCGCTCTTGTAGCCGCGGCTTTACTCGGCTTGAGTAAACCGGTCGACCAATTTTATGACCTTCCTTTTAACATGGCTCGAGCTGCTTTTGACCACTGGTCCATCAAACGTGAGTATTTCCATATATACACATGCATAAATATCCTTAATTTAAACAAGACAAAAAATAAAATTTTAAGCGCAATGCTTGTCGGATCGTGTATAAAATCAGTTTAATAATTCATGAGGTAATTAACCAATTGTGTGGCCTCATTTGGGTCACATGCATGGATGCCCCTTGATACCCTTGATATCCTAACACACTTGTTAGGATAATTATCCAAACATGCGTGTTTGGAAATCAATTCCCAAAAGAATGCAGTACTTGAACAAATGTTTATTAACTTCCAAGATTACTGTAATCATTTTTTGCAGTTATTTTAACATTAACGTTTACATTGCAATTCAAGAACATTCCAGAATTTAATTTTTCGGC
>NC_090883.1:47292157-47312157 GCF_036669925.1 Montipora capricornis
CAGTGTAGAGCCTTGCCCCTTATTAATTAGGGAGGCTCCAAAGTATGCCGATGCAGAGATTTTTTAAACACTTGCTACCGATTACTTTTTAATAGTTTGTCAAAAATTTCGTATTTTTACATTTGTGTATGCGGCATAACTCATACTTTATCTTGTTTTGTATTTCACTAGTTTGTCGAACGTTTTAACATGAGCATCTTGCTCTGAAGATTGACGTATTGAAGTATAAGTATGGCATTGGGGTAAAGTCTCACCTCTTTTGTTCGCACGGAGTCTTCAACAGGAAACTCTTAAATGTCTTGAAGATACGGTAAAGTGACCGATGAAGATCGAGAAACCTTTAAAGATTAATAAACTACCAAAGAATTATAAAGGCTGTGTTCAACTGTTTACCCTTTTCTTATTGGCAGAGGGGTAAAAATTGTGTCAATAGTAACAACTTCATCAAACACAGCTTCAAATTCCAAATTACCGTATTTGCACAGCGGTTAAACAGTTCTTGCACGCAAAGTTCTGTAAATTTCTTGTTTCTTTTTCGTGTTGCAAAAAAGTTTTGCATTGTACGTCATTAAGGGCAAAACTTTGCCGGGATAAAAGGAAATGTTTGAAGTCGATCATTCCTCGTCATTTTTGTTAAGTGCATGTTAACTTATTATAAACTAGAAATCAAACTCATTGCTCACTGTTTTTTCATTGCCTGGGGGTAAAATATTACGTGAATACTAAGAGGTTCATGAAACAATCCCTTCAACTTCCAAATTACCCTTACGATCCTTACTGGATCCTGGTCTATGGGGAGCCATAAGTAAAGTATGTGAATTGTTTAAGTAAATTGTGTACCTTTTATTTTCAATACGTTTGAAATGTTTACGTAAGGCTATCAGTGTAGTGCCCGGGATGGGGGGGGGGGGGGGGGCACTTTAGGAGTTTCTGGGTGGGGATGTGCCGCTGGGACCCTGGAACCCTTAGCTTATACCAGCGCTAGTTCGGCTGAATTTTGCTACCCTATACTAGAGTAAACTCCCACCGATTTCCGTCTAAATTCCGATTCTTGATAGTTAATAATATCCAGAGGTGTTTCATGATAGCCATTTATTGACACTCTTGAGGCCGAGTTACGTAAACTTAAACTTTGCTGATTTGATTTTTTTTATATTCTTGAGTGGGAATTTCTGGTTTCCTTAGTCTTGATAAAATATTCAACCGACTGGTCACTTTCGTTAAAAATGATACCCTATTCTAGACCGAAAGGCTATGATTTATATACTCTATCCTAGAGTAAACTGCTTGAAAACCATACCCTTCACAGCGGCACATACCTATATAGTCCATATATGGCAGTACCCCCCCCCCCCCCCCGGAGGTGTAATGGACGAAGTCAAATGCGGCTGGTAGAAATAAGAATTTCTTTACTATTCGTCACATAGTGCTCAGTTTAGTTATTAGTGGATGAACCGAAAGGGAAAGCTATTATTTATTTAAAAGAGTTTGTAAACGGCCTTTATTCTCCTTGTTCCGGAATGATCGTCATTAATGGAATAAATTCGTGTTTCTCCTTCTTTCCATATTGACGTTGGAGCTTATTTTGGGAGTAGCTAATCGTGAACAAAAAAAAAAATAGAATGACCTGGGTTTTTTATAGCCTCCCACGCAGTCGTTTTTAGGGAAGTCGTTTATCTCACTTACTCCCCACAAACGCCCGCTTAACCGAGCGCCATATTCCTTTCCCATCCTAAGCCAGTCATATCGAACCTTCAAAATTCTGGAGGGTGAGTTCAGAAGTAGGACACTTTTAGTTGGAAAGGAATAAATCCGAATGAAGAACGTGACGGGTCAGAAAAACCGTAGTTACGCAACGGACTTCGAGCAAGCCGTTATTAATGCCTATTCTTTATTCAAAATAGAAGTCATTTCCAGTTGTCTGCAGTCTAGGGACTCGTAAAGGGCAAGAATGGCATATTTGTCAATTTTCTGGCTGGATACGGAAAGTCACTGATATTTCAAGCTTTACCGTCGCTCTTCGATTGCCTCACCGCTTCCTCCTCACACGTCATAGTCATAATCGAGAAAATTAATAATATAATATTTAAAAAAATACTTTTATTTTCTGGAAAACTCAAAGGTTATGTGCCAGCCTTGTATTATTGTTGCAAAGGCGGCTACTTGTGATCGGTGGCTCAAAAGTAGGCCTAGCTACAAATATCCGAATATTTAAACAGATATTTAGAAGCTCCTGGGATATTTAGACAATTTGAATCTTTGAATCTTGAGATGGAATCTAATTTAAGGCTCATAGGGGTTCCTGTCAAAACAAAGGTGTCAAGGACAAAGTACTTTTAAGTCTTGTAGTCACTTTGCAGAGACGTGACTGCCATGATAATTCCCATCTTGCCAATAAATTAAGTTTTTGTGGTCTAAATTAGCATAAATTAATTTTGCCAATACAGTGTACTGATTCCTTTGAGAAGCAATATCAAACACTCGCAAAACGAGTTTCATCGGATATCCGAACACCAAGAAGCGAGTTGAAAACGAGGCCGAATCCGATGAAACACTAACCAACATTCCTTTCCGTGTTTGATGTATTACATCATGGACATAAAAATTTCATGTGCCTCGGGCAAACAGGTGAAGTGAAATATTTGGGAAGACATTCTGTTATGTCTCCCGCCTCCAATCTCCTTTATGCATTCTTTATCATGAAAGTGCTTAAATGTAAGTCATTCCAAATAAAAGTACGTAAAAAAGTGCCCAAAAACGTGTTGGGTTGATTGCAATCTTTCATCATAATTCTAGAGAACAATTGGGATATCATGGAAATTAGTTTAGCATGACAGGAAAGGGAATTATATTCTTTATTTAGACCAATCTGTTTTGAGTTCTACTGAGAACTTGTGGGCTTCCTGGATACAATGTGGTAGAAATGAGGCTATTCAGCCTTCAGATGCTCCTAAGCCTCAAAATCAAAAATCTGGAGAGACTTTTTTCTCAATATACTTTTGATATCTTTTAAATATTGTTTCTTTTAGGGGTCGAAAAAAGGCCGGACCACGCCCAGAAAGGGTTTCTTCAGTGGTTTAATTCAAAATTTCCGAGGAGCCCCCACGCCCTTTCATATGGAAAAAACTTTTCTTTCACTTAACAGGCCCTGACTCAGAAAGCGTGTCAGGCCTTGGAAATGGGGTTGGCCAAATTCAACGAGACTTGGTGAGGACATTGTCCTTAATGATTTATTATTAAATCCGGTTTTATTTTTCTTCGTTCTATCTTCCGTTCAATTTTTTCAGGGGGGTCCCATTTAGGGGTCTCAGAGTACAAAAATAACGCCCTTATAAGGGTTGACTTTGGAGTACCATTACAATAAATGTAGAAAGCTCACAGAATATATAATGGTATGGGATGTTTCTACTAAGAACCTACTTTAATACGGTTGATGACTTTGGGGGATATAATTATTGGGAAGAGATAGGCATGGCACTAAATGTATGTAAATTTCGACCTCCCCGAAAATACGAAAAATAGGCCAAATTCAAGAAACCATAATTGTTACCTGTAATCCTATTACCAATGAAGACACACGTCATGAGTTAACTAAGGATATCTATAATCCAAAACAGGATTGAAAAATTTGGGTCCTTAAGCTTTGCTGCTTTCCCGGCATCACTATTACTCAACACTTGTGCAAAATGACCTCATTTGTATAAACAAAATTTTGACTTAAAACTCACTGCTATATCAGTCTTTTCCTAGCCAAGATAATTTTTTATGGGAAAGCAAATGTTTTATAAATGAGAAATATTGATTTCGTGTAAACAAAATAAAGGGAAAATAACATAACTGTGATACGAGTCATGAAAACGCTTCTGGCCAACCCGGATGTGGGACTACTAAATTTAACTTACAACACTGGCTATACAGCTATTACAAAAACAATTAATCGTATTATAGTAAGAAATATCGTATTATAGTAAGTGATATAGTAAGTTTTCTGAAGCAAAATAATGGAAAAAATGTTGCAAGGTCGTAATACTGGTCGTTCTTCATGTTGTCCGTGTTTGTAGTGAGGACTAGTTACAATTTGGCACCAGTCTCCATGGGTCGAACAATTACAGAACTTGCAGCTAAATAGTTGAATTCGAAGATGACTTACTGTTCATTTGGCAATAACTCAGACCCTTGTGGCGCTGTAAAATGGGCGCTACGTGACGATGTCATTATTTCTCTAATGTCCTGCACGTCGGACATGGGGCCATGGCTTAAGAATAAGTAAAAAGGTTCCAGAGCGTCGGGCATGAGAGGTCGACCAAAGGCAGGGAACACAAACACGACTAGTGAGTAAAACATTGTTACAGTGTGACGGACCAATCAGTTGCAAAATAGTCAGGTTCTATTATGCTTCGTCTCCTTATACGTGGAAAAATGATGTTGGTATGATAACAACATTTATCTGGTTTTGTCACCAGTTCATTCATTTTTGCTTCTAAATTAGCGAATTACTTTTACACTTAATAAAATCCATGAAAACAATCCGATTGGCAGAAATATTCAAGCTGCTAATTCACGCCCTAAAACTATTTATGGTGGTTTTTCACAGCCTAGAATGCCGTAAAGTTTGCATAAATACAACTTTTGTGTTGTTGCGTTCGCTCTTTCTACAAGACTAGACGTGAGCTCTGTTTATTCTAATTTCCAAAAATGACCATTACCTTTCCCAACAAAGCAGAGATTTTCAATTAAGGTTAACAATGTTACAAAGCATTTAAATCTTTCCGTACCCTGTATGGTTCTTTAACGTTTGTCCAAATTTCCGTGGTTATTTAACGCATCAGTTGTTATTTAAGTAAATTAATTGAAGTAACCTAATTAAAGTGTTTACTCAGGTGCTTTTGCCCTTATGATAATACAGTTTATTCCGTTTTTTCTCAGTCTTACGATCAGCAGTAACTTTTTGACAAAGGGTCTTTATTGAACAGCATATCTAAAATACGACAAAAAATATCAGTTTAGTCGTGCAAAGAGTTATTTTGTGCAGGAAGGTATGAAAAGACCATTTTGTTTCGTCTCCCTTCGGCTTCACATACTGTCGATGAAACAAAACAATAAAAATACAAAAAACTATTTCCCAGTCCCTAGTAACATAAACTTTCTCGCTCCTAGCGTTCCTCAAAATCCCCATACCCTTGTTTTAACTAGACCTTAAAGGGGCATTGTCCAGGCTGATATATAGTGTTTTAATGAGAATGGCCAGGAGCTAGCTTTATTATCTTGCAACAGAAAGAAAAAAACGTCAAAATTGGTAACAGCAAAAAGATCATAAAAACTAAATGGAAAAATTTATGACTGAAAGACTCAAATTTCCACCAGAAGAAGGCAGCCTGGCCCTGGTACCCTGGACTAACATCCTGGTATCCAGACCAGGTTACCGGGACTGATGAAAAAGGTTTCAAATATGCAAGCTTTTCCTAAAAGAGCGGCTGGAGGTTGATTATGTGTTTTTTCTCAGATTTTTAAATCAATTTGACCCTGTTGTTTAAGATTTAAAACCTTTCAGTAATAAAACAATTGGAAATACGAGCCACGGATACCTTCCAATACGCCATGCCTTTCTGTTAACTTGTGATCGCGTCACTAAATGTTCTGCGCGATGATCAAGCTAAAACCCGATTTCCCAAAAAACAGTGGTCAAAATTCATCTCGCTAAACGAGCCAACTTACTAGGCTGGTTTCTCGGCTCATTTGAATTGGCCGTAAGTACTGCTGTGCTTCTTTTCATTCCGAAAGCTGAGGTTGCTGCTATCGCAGAGTGGGAACTCATTCTCAACCTTGCAGGAATTCCCTTTGGCGGTAATGACGTTATAAAGTTGACCATATGTCCCAAACATCGTGCCAAGTACACTACTATGTACCAAGTGAAGGTAATGAACCAAACAAATGCTGATTATTGTTGAACCAGCTTTGTTCAAAGATACACCAGATTGAAAGCCAAAAAATACATACATGTATATATTTGTTCTGCTGTTGTCATCCTAACCACCACGATGTGGAATCCTCAAGACTAAAGAGAATCGCAAGCAAGCTAAAGAAAAACCCTCGTCGCATAAACAAAGAGATGGCGTGTAATATACGAGCAGACACGTGTTACTGTTGCAATTGGCTCAGGTAATAATAAGTCAACCCATAGCCTGCAATCAAGCTATCTACTCGAGTCAATAAAAAAGAGAAACTGGAGAAAGGTGCAGAGATTGCTTGTGGGGTATTTCTCAAGGCTTTGTACGTCATAATCTTTCAGGTGGTCACTTTGCACTTTTTGAAGTTTAGTAAGAATGAGTCAATGTCTGACAAATAATCTTCTTTTTGCAGTGATCTGCAGAACTTGCAGGGAATCACTTGATCAAGACGCAAAGCCCCATGAATTGCCACTTACAGGGTCAACATTCAAATCTGTTCCCAGACAATCTCGAGTGAGGAGACAGGAAGCTTGTGATACCCGTGTATCCTTGGATTCGCTCGTTTCAGCAAGAAGCATTTCATCCCAAGAAGAAAACGTCAGTGTCTACTTGCCAGAGGGTGAACTTCAACGCAAACATCTTGCAATCTTGAATAATGCTCTTACTAGCATTTCAGAGGTCAGTTTCCAACCTTTTTTGCAGTACATTGATTACGATTGGAATGAAACGTCTGAGAAAACAAAGAGACAGTACACAAAGAAAGTAGAGGAAGCTATTACTCTTGTTTTGCGTACGGTCGCACCTTCACAAGAAGGACCTCTGTGGCAATCAGCTATCAACTATCAGCTGTCACACGAGAGACCTAAGAATACTTTAGTCCTTGATGCTGGGGTAGAAGCCATAGTAGCGGCGTACAACGAGTCTGAAAATAGATCTACACGGATTCAAATACTTTCACTTATATGTGACAAGTACAGCCAAACAGAACTTCAGGAACTTATTCCTGACATCTCCAGACAACAAATAGAAAATTCCAGAAAGCATGCCAGCGGAATAGGTGCTGGTGAAACAAAGGTGCCCGAGAAGCTGTTTTGATGTCGTCTAGACATGGACAAAGTCAGGGAAATCATTCTCTTTATTTCAAGATCCACATTTCTACAAGATGTTGCCTTTGGTACTAAAAAGCTGAAGCTGAACTCTGGAGTAACTCTACCCATACCAGCAGTTGTGCCGACGATGACAACAACCAAAATCATTCATTTGTATCAACAAGAATGCAAACAGGAAGGCAAAGAACCCCTGAACGAGCGCACTTGTTTTAGAATCATGGAATGTTGCAGTGCTTCGAGGCAAAAGTCCCTCCAAGGTCTGGACAATACATCGACAGCTGGGATTGAGGCCTTTGAAACACTAGAGAGGCTTGCTGAAACGCTAGCAACTAATGGTGCAGGAGCTACTTGGGGAAGAGAAACTGCCCAACGACTAAGAGCAGGAAAGAAATACCTTAAGTGTGATTATAAATGTAATTTGGGTCCCCATGAACATTGTCCTGATCACTGCATCCAGTTTGCCCTATCAGATCCTGGCCAAGACCAGTTTTGCAGCCCTTGCAACCATGAGCACGACCTGGTATGTTTACAATGCCAAAGCATTAAAGAAATCCTGAATAGCATTAAAGAGAAAGTGGAGAACAACGACATAAGTTTGACAGAAGAGCAAAGGGAAAGAGCAAGGTGGGAATGGGAACATCACGTAACAGAAGTTGAGGCGTGGAAATCCCATTTGCTTCGACCATTTTAGCAAGATATCGCAGGATGCTTTGAATGCTCTGAATAGTGAAACCATTTTAGTCATCAATGACTGGGCCATGAAGCTTCTTGCTATGAAATACAGAGAAACACAGTCAGAGTTTTTTGGCATGAGAGGAATGAATTGGCATTTTTCAGCAGTTGTTCATTCATCTGAGCACTCCAATTGCAAGCCAACAGAATGCGAATACCAAATCCACGCTTACATAGCCGTATTTGACAGTTGTAAACAGGATTGGTTTTATGTTTGTTGCATTCTTGAAGAGGTTCTAGGCACCGTCAAAGAAACGCATCCTTCCGTGAAAAGAGCAATACTAAGAAGTGACAATGCAGGATGCTATCACAATTCCGCCCTGTTGTCCACAATAAATTCCACCAGTAAGCGTAGTGGAATAGAGGTTGTTAGGTACGATTTTTCTGATCCACTGGCGGGCAAAGATCTATGTGACCGACGAATAGCTCCGTGCAAGCAGCGTCTGAGGAATTATGTGGCAGAGAATAACGACATACAGACAGCCCAAGATGTAAAGAATGCACTTGAATCACCCCCCAGCATCACAGGAACTCGAGTAGCAGTGTGCACAGTAGATCCCTCTCAGATGTCTACAAAAGTTGCTTCTAACAAGATTCCAAATATCACAAAGTACAACAACTTCTCCTTTAAGAGAGACATTATCACAGTCTGGCAAGCCTATGGCATTGGGGCAGGTCAAAAGATACCTAATTCAATTTTTACGTATACACAAGATACGTCAGGGCTGAGGAGAGTGGGTGAATGGTCACAAGAATCCATTATTACAACGCAGAGAAGACAGGCAGGGGCTGGAACTAAAGATCCTCTTAACCTGGTCGCCACGTTCCCATGTATGGAACCAGCATGCATCCAAACGTTTAGCACGCTACAAAAGGCTGATGGTCACATGGATACCGGGCGTCATGTCCTGCTACAAGAGAAAAAATCCGTGTATGACACAATCCGCCGACGGTGGGCGTCAATTGCCACGTCTGTAAAGGGTCAGAGCCAAAAACCTATCTGCTCTGATTACCAATCCGATGCAGCAATTGCTGGTGGTCTTCAAGGAACCCCTGGTGAGGCACAACTGGGATGGGCTCTAAAAAAGACAAAAGCCAATGTTAGAATGTAAGGTCGATGTGTAACCAATTTAACGTCACTTTGAAGGCCCGCTCTCACGAAAGGCAACTTTTATTCAAGCACTCCAAGAGCTCCTTACTTCATGCAGCTGTCTTTGCGATGATCATTGAGTTGCTGCTGGTATCCAGGGTATGAGACCAAACAAAATATTTAACCTTCATTAAAGACAGAAGAAGTTAAGTCTGCGGACATAATATGTTGTCTTAAATAAGGTACAATAGAGCAATCGAGTTTTCTATTTTATGATCGTAGATGCTTAGAAATATTGCAACACTTGGTGTCCCATAACGTACATAAATGACAAACTTCTTTATTAGAATGCTGAAACCATTGTTATACCTTTAGTCCATTGTCATAACAGGTTACCATAGCGAAAGTTCAGCTGTTAAAACTGAACACCCTTAATGTTGGCTATAAGTGCTTGTAACTAAAAAACCAGCTTGGTGACCTTAATGTTCTATTATCGAATTTTGATCAACACGCAAAGATACAACTTTCTGCAAAGTTTAAAGATATTCTATCAAAATGGTACTGTGTCAATTTAAATTTGGAAAATTTAAGGTAGCTCTGACCCCTGTGATGGAACATTTTTAAGCTTTCCAGAAAGTTGTAGCTTAATGTGTTGATCACAATTCGATGATAAACAATGAGGGTCACCTCGTTTTTGAGTTGTAAGCACTTGAAGCTAAAATTAAGGGTGTTTTAACAGGTTATACTGTTGCTATGGTAACCCTTTTATGTAAAGAGATTGACCACAACTTGTTCAACAATTGGGCATTCCTTTGATACAATTTTTATTGCATCAACTGATAAAGAGAGGTAGTATTGTGACGGAACGAATGTTGTTACATTATGGGTTGTGAAATTACCACGTGGTTGTAATAACATCTCTGTCTTAGAGAAGTCAGAAATCAGGAGAGTGAATGAAAGCCGTGCGTGTGTTTTGTGAGGAAAATTGCTGTTTCATTCGGCTCTTTACGGTATTAACCCACCAAAGTATAAGTGCTGGGAAGTGATAGGAACTTTTCTAGCCACCTTAAAATCCAAAATATGGATTAGCCAGGAGTAATTTTATAACTCACGGCGCAATTTTTCCCTTAAATTGGTCGTAAACTAGTAGACTATTTTCAGAGCCTAAAAAGGTAGCCAGACTATGGAAAAAACTGATTTAGCAGTGATTTTTGAGAAAATTCTGTTTATGCAAATGAGGTCTTTTTGCAAAAGTGTTCCGTAATAATGATGCCGGGAAAGCAGCAAAGCTTACTGACCAAAATTTTTCTATCCTGTTTTGGACTGAAGATGCCCTTAGGTAACTCATGACGTGTGTCTTCTTCCTTAATAGGATTACAGGTAAAAATGATGATTTCTTGAATTTGGCCTATTTTTCGTATTTTCAGGGGGGTCGAAATTTGCATACATTCAGTGCCATACCTATCTCATCCCAATGATAATATACCCCAAAGCCATAAACGATATAAAAGTATGGTTTTAGTAGAAACATCCTATACTATTAGATGTTCTTTGAACTTTATGCTTTTATCGTAATGGGACTTGGAAGTCAACTCTCACATGGGTGTTTTTTTGTACTCTGAGACTCCAAAATGGGACCCCCCTAAAAAATTGAAAGGAAGAAAGAGTGAAGACAAATAAAACTGGGATTTAGAAATAACTCGTCAAGGTCAATGTCATCACCAAGTTTCATTGAATTTGGCCAACCCCCATTTCCAGGGTCTGACACGCTTTCTCTGTCAGGGCCTCTTAATTTACCGATCAAAAATGTTTCCACAAGATTTTTAGCCTTCTACTCTTAGATTTTTGTTTTAGTACTCATAAAATTTGATTGTTAAAAGGCTTTTTTTTCACGAGCAAAATTCAAAACTCGAACCTTGGTTGGTAATTAATGGCAGATTAGTGTTAATCTGCTTCTGAACGACTGGCGCACAGGTAATGGAGGAACACACGACTGGAATGAGTAAATTAAACTCCCGAGCGTTTTATCAATCATTTTATTGCTATTGTCATTTTCTTGCTAATGTTTGGATATACGATTCATTTTATTGCTGCAAAGGCTTACTGTCTTCAGAAACTCGTCATTTTTTTATCAACCCATTCCTTCAAGTAGCGGACCCTGGAATAGACGCCATATTTGCCAGGAGATGCGCAACCACTTCCCCAAGACACCACTCCCTCAAGGAAGTACTTGCCGTTTTGTTCACAGACCATGGGTCCCCCAGAATCGCCCTGACAAGAGTCTTTGCCGCCCTTGGCAAGTCCAGCACAGACCATGGAATCGTGAATGCTTGAACCATAAGCACTCTTGCATGTAGGTTGCGTGACAATCGGCACAGAAACTTGCATGAGGACCTTAGCGAGGGACCCCCCTGACGATAAGGTTCCAAAACCTGAAAAAAAAAAATGAACGTAAGGGATAAGGCTTTATTAAGCAAAACTTAAGATTCTTTTTGTGCAGTGTTGTCGGTAAAACTACTCGGGAATTACTGATTGATAGTGTTAAACGATAAAAATTGTAGCTACGATTATTTCATTGGAGCGATTTTCAATTGAGTGTCGAAAGTAATTAGCGAATTACTTTGGTTTTGCATTACTTCGCTCGGTGATTGGTTCAAAGTTCTCGCGCCACTTTTTCAACCAATCAGAAGTGAAACCATAACCAATCGTGGCTCGCGCGTGCACATTTTCCCGCGCGTGTAATTACTTCGAGTTTGATTGGTTTACTGGATTGTCCCCGTCCTTTTTGATTGGCCAAAGTAATTACTTTGGTTTTTGTTTTACGACACTCATTTGAAAACCGCTCTACTTCATTCAGTGATTGGTTCAAAGTTCTCGCGCCAGTTTTTTAACCAATCAGAAGTGAAACCAAAACCAATCGTGGCTCGCACGTGCACATTTCCTGCTCTTTGTGTCGGCTACGTGCAATTTCTTCGAGTTTTGATTGGTTTACTAGATTGTCTCCGTCCTTTTTGATTGGCCAAAGCAATTACTGTGGTTTTGGTTTTACGGCACTCATTTGAAAACCGCTCTGGCTTGTAGGGTTCCGCTTGCTCTTTAGTATCCATGATCAAAACATGTTTTCTCCTAATGTCATGAATTTGGTTTGGAACAGGTGTTCAGCAAAAGTGTTTGGTAGGCCAGGGAAACTAAGTTTCTCATTTAGAATATTTATGCCCGTATTTTATTTTTTTTTATTGAACTTGGGCAATCACCTAAGACGGAACACAGGAAACCCACAGCAAGTCTCCAACGTACACATTGCCAAATAGGCCTTTTTCAAAAATACCATTATCCTTTTTGTTTGCCCTCTAAAATCTTGAAGAAGAATTTTTTCCAGTTTCTCCGGGCACTTCAGTACAATGGTCCCAAGAGAACTAAAAACAATGCCGGATTTTGGAGGGCAAGCAAAGAGTATTATAGAATTTTTGAAAGTGTCCTATGGCTGAACGTACAAACAGGTTACATGTACAAACTGTCGTGTCATTCAGGTATGAGCATGTCTTAGCATAGGTTAATAAATTGTCTGTATTTTGTGGGATAAAGGCTATCCATTCGAAATTAACATAACCCTAATCCATAACAACCTTAACCGGAAAAGATTGTGTCATGCATAAGAAAGCAAACAAAAAGGTTATCTATTCATTTCCCTTGACTAAGTAAGGAAAGGAACTTTATTTATTTAGGTGTCTAGTCGTTCTAGAGCTGGAGCACTAATTGGGGACAATGTAAGTTGAAATTATCAATTTACGCAAATTAAGTCAAATCTTGGTTTTTGAGGAGAGAGGAAACCGGTATACCCGGAGAAAACCTCTCAGTGCAGAGAAGAGAACCAACAAACTCAACCCTCATGTGACGCCGAGTCTGGGAATTGAGCCCGGGCCACATTGGTGACAGGCGAATGCTCTCACCACTGCGCGATCCCTGCACCCTAAGCTATCGCCAAACTAAAAACGCGAGTACTGCACCTGTCACCCAGCAATTCTTGCCATCGATCTCTTGCAAACTGTTGCTATGATCTGGCAAACAAGCCAATCCAACGGTTTTGGTCATTTCTGCAGCCTTGCTCAGTTTCAACAGGGCAATGTCGTGGGCCAGACCTCTCGGCTTCCTGTATGATTCGTGATTGATGATTCTTTCGACTGTGAAATCTTGTTCAGTCCCTGTAGTGCTTGAGCGATAATGAGCTCCTAGCCTTGAGATTGAAAAGAAAGGAAAAACGTCACAGCTTAAAACATTTTATTCATATAGATACCTAACCACATGATTTTTGGTGCAATTTTTAAGAATACGAATCATGTTTTTGATATCGAACTAAACGAGAGACATCACCTGATTTGCTTGTTTAAAGCGCCTGTAAAAGAGTTGTGAGAAGGAAATAGGCCATTTCCGAGATCACGTTTTCCTCCTCGTCAAAGCGAGTCTAAGTGCGAAGGTTTTGTGCACTTAGACTCGCTTTGAAGAGGAGGCGGACATCAACTCGGAAATGGTCGATTATCTCAAAACCATAGGTCGAAGGTTCGAGCACCGATTTTTTTTCCGAGTATCCGTCAACATCGAAAAAGAAATCCCTTTATTTTATTCAGCGGGGTTAAAATGCAACATTTAGACAATTTAGATCCTGGTACTAATGCGGGTCAATAGCATTTTCCAGTCGAACTCACAACTTTCCGCATGGCAGCCTGATGCTCAACCAACTGAGCCACCGGTGGGCGGTGTTTTTGTCTTTGTCCGCATATTAATCCCACAATGCTTTGGGCGCTAGATCGTGACGTCAATTGAAAAGAGTGCTATTTTCACGTGAAGGTAGTTTCCAAGAGTCTCCTTTAGTTCAGTTTAGAGCATCCAAACCAGTAATCAGAAGGTCGTAGGTTCGACTCCTGCAAAGGAGCACTCGGATTTTTCCGAGTATCCCCGAGTCACCACTGACGAGTCTCCTATAGTTCCGAGGTAGAGCATCCGAACTAGTAATCGGAAGGTCGTAGGTTCGACTCCTGCAAAGGAGCACTCGGATTTTTTCCGAGTATCCCCGAGTCACCACTGACGAGTCTCCTATAGTTCCAAGGTAGAGCATCCGAACTAGTAATAGGAAGGTCGTAGGTTCGACTCCTGCAAAGGAACACTCGGATGTTTCCGATCATTTGTTACAGCTCAGTGGTAGAGCATCCGAACTAGTAATCAGAGGATCGAAGGTTCGACTCCTGCAAAGGAGCACTCGGATTTCTTTAAAATACTCCCGAGTTAAAATCGAGAAAAAATAGCTCTTCATAAATAACACCCTTTATGACCGATTGAAATGGAACGTACATTGCCCAGTAAGCCGAAAAAGCTTTCTATTACTATTGAAACTTGTTCCTCTTTGGTTAACTTCGCGCATGGGCTTTACAAGCTTAAATGACTGATTTGTGACTGAACGCAAAAAAACCGAAGCCAAAAATTAACCTCGGTGTTTTCTCTGGAAAGCCCGAGTGATAAGGAAACCAAGATGTTATAACAGGCATTAGTTACCTGTCAGAGGCCCTTACCTGATACGTATCTGTGATGCCGTTCTCTCACTCGTGCAGTGCGCAGCCGTCACCACCCATTCGGGGTTTACTAAAGTGCCACCGCAGAACGTAAAACCAGACGTTGAACGAACTTGTGCCTGCCACGGCCAAGCGCCTTTTGGAGCCTCGGTGCCGCCCACAATCCGAGCAGATGGTTTGTAGCCACATTTCGTTGACACACTAGCAACGCCACCGCCTCCGCCTCCGCCTCCGCCTCCGCCTGCGCCTCCGCCTCCGCCTCCGCCTCCGCCTCCGCCTCCGCCTCCGCAAAGTTTGCAACTTTTCGGGCAGTTTGCCGTCATGAACCTTTCATATTTACCTTTACAATATCCGCTATTGGCCCACCTGTTGCAACTGCTTCTTTTGTCCTGACAAGCTAATATAAAGCAGAAAATCGGCTTCTAAATGTTTCATATTCTTATTATTATTCTTTTTCTTATTCTTACCGTGCAGCCCAACTCCTTCTTATAAGAAGATTGCTGTGAGTGTGCAGTATAAGAAATAAGAAGTACAGGTGAGAAATAAATGTGCAAGCTTAAAATAAAACAATGCCAGTGCAAGTGAGAATTAATAATTATAGAACATTTGGTCAGCGTTTATCTCTTGAAGGTTTCTGGACTTGGGGCCAGCACAACGGAATCTGGTAGTTTATTCCAATCGGAAATCATCCTCTGGAAAAAAGACATTTGATGCATATGGTACGTAGTACGAGAACAGGTGATTTTATAGCTACCACAATTAAGATATCGGGACGATCTAGTCGTTGAGAGCAAAAGTTCTTGTAGTTTACCTAAGTACAATACAATACAAATTTAATTTTCAGGGCCAATGAAACACAATCAACGAAACGACAGAGCACAACAGCAACAACTGTTAAGAATCCAAACTGTCCGGAGGCAAACCAGTTGGCTAATTACAAGTGCAGCTGGAATGTTGAACCAGGGACTACCAGGAACAAATTGAACGAATGGTCAGAGCGGGGTCTGTAACCCGGAATCACCGAGTCATTCTCCAGGCAAGCGTGTAAACCACTGGGCCCAGAGGCCCGTTTCTCAAAAGTCCCGAAAACTTTTCGGACCCGAAAAGCCATTTGTGAAACTGTCAACCGCTTGTTCTGGAAATCCTATCTTTTAACATGATTTAAAGGTCACAAAAAGAAAAATAACTGTGAAGTTTGACGACTTAAATCCTCTCCGTTCTTGAGATACAAAGGGAATTGTGACACCCGAAAACGGCCCGTAAAGTTTCGGGACTTTTGAGAAACAGGCCCCAGGTCCACCACCATGCTTTGCCCTTTTGTTGGGTTCGGGTGGCTGTTTGTAATTTTCCAGTTCGTGCAAGTTTGTAAACAAATTCATCATCAGTGGGCTTGGTTTGCTGTACATGTGATTCACAGCATAGATGCACGAATACCGAAAAGTTGACATGAACTGATCATGTGTAGTTCCTTTGTAAATTTGTCTTAAGGACCAATAGTGTATTCTAAAATGGCTATCATTTTTTCGTCGCTCGAAGCCGCATATATTTTTCAAGATCTGTAATTCCTGAATCTCTAAGTGAATTTAAAGCCATTATCGCATCAATGTAGACGTCGTTCTTTATTGTATATATATATATATATATATATATTTTTTTTTTTTTTTTTTTTTTTAATTTCATCTATTTACTTACGTTTTACCATTTTAAACTTCTAGTATAGTTTTTACTGTTTTAGAAGTATACCGATTAAAGATTAAAGATAAAGGAAGAAGTCTGGTCGAGATCAAATCAGTGAAATATATATTCGAAAGAATTTTTAAATTAAACTAATTGTGAAAAACAGGTTTCCAAGTTTTGTTTTTTGACATCGTAAAAAAAGAAACAAACTGACAGCTCCAGACCAATTAATTTCTGTGTTAGAAGCAACAAGACCGAGAGCAGACAGAAGTCAGTATAAAAATTTAGTTCAATTTTTTAAGTTCGGTGCTATAACTATCGAGATCTAAATCAAATCTATTGTTACTATGATCACGAACAACATTTTTTCAATGTTTTCAACCCAGAAACGAGTTAAAATACCGTGATGAAGTTAAATCTTTTAAGTGCTTGTGGTCCGAAAAGCCCTATTGGAAATCATGAAGCTTGAGTGTCGACATTGACGCCATTCCACTCAGGTTTTCGGGCAGAAAGTAGTTCACAGGCCAAGGGCTTGTTTCGCAACTTCGCAGCAAGCCGGCATTAGCAGCATACTATAGCTTCTATGTGAACTTCTTTTGTCCCCACTTGAGGTGCCATGAATTATCAAAACGTATTAATGCCACTGTGTTTGTGTACGTTAATTTTTGAAAATCATCATCAGTGGGCTTGGTTTGCTGTACATGTGGTTCACAGCATAGATGCACGAATACCGAAAAGTAGTTCACAGGCCAAGGGCTTGTTTCGCAACTTCGCAGCAAGCCGGCATTAGCAGCATACTATAGCTTCTATGTGAACTTCTTTTGTCCCCACTTGAGGTGCCATGAATTATCAAAACGTATTAATGCCACTGTGTTTGTGTACGTTAATTTTTGAAAATCATCATTAGGAGCGCTTACTTTAGCAGCAGCGAAATTTTTTTTAGACTTACAAGCCTGAAAAAAAAAATCAATTCAGACTTGAACCCATGACCTCTGCGTAGCCGGTACAGTGATCTACCAACTGCGCTACGAAGCCAATTGGGTGTTGGCCATTTTGTGAGTTCAGGAACTCGTAAGAGATGGATATATGTGTATGAAATACAGAAAACATGAA
Source organism: Montipora capricornis (assembly GCF_036669925.1). Classification (NCBI taxonomy): domain Eukaryota; kingdom Metazoa; phylum Cnidaria; class Anthozoa; order Scleractinia; family Acroporidae; genus Montipora; species Montipora capricornis. Next base: position 47,309,391 of record NC_090883.1, read on the forward strand.
AGTCGTGTATGTTGCTGGTGCTTATGTTTGCGCCATACGCGTGCTTGCAGCAAGCCCATCAACAGTCTTTCCCACTGGGTCCTACACTCACTCGAGCGATTTAGGGTTGTTTTAAGAAAAAAACTTTAAGCTACAATAAGGTCTTACAGCTTCCTCCTCCGCCACCGCCGGCGCCGCCGCCGCTGCCATCGCACAAGTTACAGCTCTTCTTGCAGTTCTTCTTCATGAAATTCACAAAACTGTGTCGGCAGTATCCCCTGCAGTATCCAGCAGGGTTGTCGTGATGGTGCAGTGGTTAGCACACCTGACATGTAATCCAGGTAACGCGGGTTCGATTCCCACTCACGGCATATGAAGTTTTTCAATCAAAATGGATCAGTCAGTATTTCGTACTGGTTCGTGACTACATCGTTGGATTTCCAGTTCTTCATTCTAAATTCATTCTATATATACAAGGACCATAATTTGTATACAAACCAATTAAAAACACCATTAAGTATAGTTTTTACTTTTATTATTAGCTTAAATTCAGAGTAAGAACTCCTCTTGTCATTTTGCCTTATAACTTGTTCCAGCTTAAAGCGACACTTGTTTTCTTTGCTTGTTTGTTTTTTACCTAGTAGACTATCTGGTGCCAAGTAAGGGCTAGCTTCATTTTCAGACAAGTCGTTGCTTTGGATCGTCATGCACTAATAAGCTCAATAATGCACACATATCATTTTGATTGGTTCTCACCTATGACCTATTAGAGGACAGACGCATAGCGAACGTCGTGAATAAGTTTTATTTTGCCTCCACTACAGAGCTGGACACTCGAGATATTGGGCGCGTTGACCAGCCAAGTCAGCGTGCCATTTATTTACCTCTGGAATAGGTACAAAAACATTGATACGTCTACTGAAGAGAAGAGCAATGCACCAGAGCCGGAGACGAAATCCCCTAAAAACCAACCAGTTACTTTGTGATGTAATTTAATAGAATAATGGGGAAAAAGCTAAAGTCTTACCTCTACCACTGCCGCCACTAGCTCCTCCACCTCCACTTCCGCCGCCTAATCATAAAAATTGATTATTAGACCAAGAGTGTTATAACTAATCATAAAATAAGAAGTGATGCAAAGCATATTTGTGACGAGTACGTGACAGTGAACACCCGTTGAAACGAAAATGCCAAAATGGAGGGAATGAGAACAATAATTAATCCTTAATTAAAACAACAAAATTATAAATTCAACACTTATACAACTTCAGCCCCATATATTGCATGTTTAGAAGTTTGATTTACTAACTAAGATCCCGCTTACTAGCTGTTGTACCTTTGTTGCGTTGTATTAATCAAAGGGATTCATACGAATCCATTATTTAACAGCTGTGAACAACTAAATGTCAACATAGCCAGAGCATCGATGAGCACATGGTGTATGCCTCGACAGATTGTTCCTAGTGCAGAGTGCTTATGTTAACCGAAATTAATGTTATACATTTTCTTCCCCATGTTGCTCTGCGCGCGCGGATTACCTTTGTCAGTACAGCAAACGATTGTTGAAACGAATCGCGCTGATAATTCCGTGACGTAATTTCTGCATCGAATACCGTGAACCAAAACATCCGAGAACCGCTTTCCGTATGGTTTGATCATGCCGCAATTCCAAACTTTTCGGACTACAATTTCCGAAATACGGCCCTAAAAATTAACGGATACTGCATTTCCGCTGACCCAACGTTCCCCTCATTGAATTAGGAACTGGTTAATATAGTTAGTAGCTTCGTGCTACGCGTAACAACCCGGAACACCGGAACACTCCGGAACACCCTGGAAGTAACCCAAAACCCTCAATTTGGCTAACCCTAGGCCTTAAGGCCTAGCTAAGCCCAGGGTTAGCCAAATTGAGGGTTTTGGGTTACTTCCAGGGTGTTCCGGAGTGTTCTGATCTTCCGGGGTGTTCCGGAGTGTTCCGGTGTTCCGGAATGTCCCGGTGTTCCTGGTTTCAGTACATGCCGTTTCACTGGGTTATTTACTATCTCATACCCAACAATTGTTGAATCTGATTAGTTAATCCACACCAATAAATATGTTTTAAAAATGTTTTTTTTTTTTTTTTTTGTCAAACACATCGTCCCATTCTATCATAGAACCTTTATCAACAGAAGTGACGGAGTCAAATGTTCTGTCACATGACTTGTATCCTTAGCTTACATCTGACATCATGGCGCCATGTCGGTGTACTGAATGACTGCGAAAAATTCTTTTATTCTTTTGGGAATTAACCAATATCAAAAAGACCATAATACTCTTTGTTTTTCCCACCAAACTGTTGCATAAGCATTGTTTTCAGTTTCTCTTGAGACCATTATAAGTCCCAAGAGTAAATAAAAACAATGCTTATGCAAAATGAATCCGGAGGGACAAACAAACATCATTATGGTCTTTGGCTGATTTGGTTCAAAACGCAAGCGACGTTTTGCTTAGTTTTGTACACGAAAGCTCACTAACATGGCCGTCTGATCACGTGGGTGCAAGCCAAGAATTGTAAGTCACGTGACAAGATGATTAAAGATAATTTTTTTTTTTTTAACAGAATGGCCACTCACTGTTATATTCTACAAAGCATAATACAACAGAAATAATACAACAGGTTCTTTTAGGGTGCGTTCGATTGACCCTATTCCGAAATAATAATACGAGAGTGATGATTTAAAACGGTATGTTTGGAGGTTTGAAGCAAAAAGGATAATAAAGCATTCTAGCCGCTGATTAACAAATTTAA
>NC_090883.1:47319657-47322157 GCF_036669925.1 Montipora capricornis
TATGCAAAAAGTCAGGGTAGGTCACCGAGCGAAGTTTTGGGGTATTCCTCAACATTTGTAACAAAGGGTGGTTCCCAGATTTTGCAGTCTGATATGCTCGAGTCATGAGCGTAAGTAGGGAACTTAAGATCTACGACGCGGCCGTCAACAAGAACGTCACGCAACAACAATATCATTGGTTAACAGAGGAAAAATAATCGTGCTGCACGTGCGGCACACATTTTAGCAAATATTCGTGTGGTACACTGCACAACAAGGGCGTGAAATGACCAAATTTGAGGTTTTGACGACAACGTGGGCGTACAAATGTGAACTTTTCATTTTCTATTTTTTATTGTGAAACCGTTCGCACCAATTTCGCTTTTTGCCCATATTGTGCGTCTTGAACGAGACGGAATAGTCGCAGTAAATGTATGATAGCGCAAATTGATATTTTTAGGTGACGTTTTCGTCGACTACATTGTCATAGATATTAAGTCCCCAATATGGCGTGTGAAGTCTACATCTACAGGCTCAGCTGAAAACCCATTCGAGCCTTCTTAAATGCACTTGTGCTCATTAAAGGGAATCAAGGCTATGTTAATTATGGTATGAACTTACCCAAAAGTAATGTGTATCTAGACGGGTCACTGCTTCTATAAACGCAATGGGCGGCTGTCAAGGCCCAGTTTTGGTTTAGAAGAGACGCTCCGCAGGTGTGACTGGAGCCAATACGCAAGGATAACTGCCATGGCCAAGAATGAGCTCGGGCTTCCTCGCCTCCAACGATTCGAGACCCTAGAGGTTTCTTGCCGCACTCTGTTAGCGAAAAACAAAAAGTGTCAGTTTCCACGAATATTAAAACTCGACGGCTATGAAAAACATCTGTTCGTCTCAAGATTTTACTACATAAAATTATGTTGGTGATGATCATTCTCTTTGCTATAGCATTTGAACTTCAAATGATTGTGATAAATGCATGCAAGTTACCTAAATAAGATTTCAAGGAAAACTGGAAACTGGCATGAAGAGTGCCTCATTTAATTTGTTTCTCTGAGAGGGAATACAGGTTGTTAATTGCCAAGTTTAAGAGACTGTTTTAAAGCTTTTTTTTTTTTACCAGTGAGTCGCTTGTTTCAAAGATCCAGCGATATGATATATCTTATTATGTCCATGTGCTCGGACCGTTCTGTAATTTCCTCGTCTGTTCGTCTCTGTTTCTTGGAAAAATACGAACCGTGTACTGCCCTCGGACCAAGTTGATTAGAGGTCTGTAGTTTGGACAGAGATTTCAGTAAGAAAATAATTAGCATTCAATTCGCTGGCAATATATCTTATTACGCCCATTTGCTCGGACCGTACTGTTGTTCTTTCTTTTTTTTTTTTTTTTTCAGTTTTGGAATAGAAAGTTAAGAAACCTAAGCAACAACGAGGACGTGACTATTTCAAATCGACGTGATAACTGATCATTATTACAACCCCTTTTCAGTTTCTGTCTACGGTGTGCCAGTTAGGAAAGGGTAAATTTTGCTCAGGCTGCTGCGTTTTCCAGGCACAAAACATACCTTTCGCTATTTGAAATTTCTAGATAACTAAATTCCAGCTACAAAAAAGAATTTGTTCCTTGAGTGCCCGTAAGTTATACTTAAAGTTTCCGAAGTGTTGTGTTGAACAACTTCTCTAAAACCTCAACATTGCAAAATGAAAATACTTAAAGTACGACTGCACCTTGTGTGAGCGACGGCGCCAAAAAGTTGACCAACAGGATTAAAAGGACAAACATCCTTGAAGGTTGTGCGGAGAGGCAGATGCAAAGATCATCCTTTTATCGAACTTTTTCAGCTCTTGTTAAATAGCTGTGTTTGATTTTCACATCTGCTGAACGGGCAAAATACTCTGTATCAACAACTTTTCTTAACAACGTGAAAAGAAATTGAAAAGAAATGTTTAAACCCGAGATACGATAATGACATTAAGAGCCTCGGAAAGCAAGGTGCAAGAGCTGTGTTTGAGATGTTAATGGTTCATCCGCTACTAACAACAACTTTTCAAAGGAGACGAAGTAGCCTGCAACAATCGCAGTGACACTTTGTTTTCAAAAACCACTAAAAGATCTTATTCAGGCGTCCTTTCAGTCAACTTGAACTTCGAGAATATTTAAGTAGCTGGACACCTAAGCCGCCCAAGATCACGACATGAATAGAATTAACTATTGAAGGGTAATTTGAAGTGCTTTCTTAACAAGTAAACCATGTGAGCGTTTGCCCTACTAATGGAATTGGGCTCACAAAAGGATATAGAACAAAATTATCCGGGGTGGGAATTGAACCCAAGACCTTCTGGTTAAATCACCGCTACTGTACCGACTGAGCTACAAGGTCAAACAAGGTCGAGTCGATGTCAATTTCATGGCAATGGATATGTATAAGTAGTGGGAATGGTTTTGCAAAACTCTGTTTTCTGGAGGTTTTGCGTCATGCACGAAGATATTATTTGAAAACGTTTGTATGTTGCACAAAAC
>NC_090883.1:47327157-47342157 GCF_036669925.1 Montipora capricornis
AGTGCTCAATTTTGCCAAATTATGCTCACAAAATGACGGAGATTCTGTACATATAGGCGCGCAATAACGACACCAAATGTTGGAGTCGTATGGCAGTTGTGCTAGCTTACACAATCCATACGTGAAGCCGGATCGGAAATCAGACTACCAGACTCCTCCAAAAGGTTAACCGCCCATGCCAAAAGAGGCCTGGTAACTAAGCATGTCAGAACATGATCAATACTACTATTGATAAACGATAAAAATTGTTGCCACGATTATTTCATAAGATTGCTTGGCCTCGCTGGATAACTACGATCATACATAAAATCATTTAAGCAAATTACTTCGCCTCATAAGTTGCGGTATTTTAATGTTGAGTTAGAGTGTAGAAGTAAAAATTGCGGGTTAAATTGTGTTTGTTTTGATGAGCTAACGACGCCTTTAAGTATTTTTGTCGCGTGGCAAAGCAATACGCGTGATAATGATTTATTTACCGTACTAATCCGTTAATCCCGCGTTGACGTTATTAGTTTAGGGCTTGGCTTAGCCAGGTACATTAACTAGTTTTGTTAATCCCTTGTTTATTTCGGTTGATTTAGTATTTGTTACTTAAGTTTAGTTGTTGAGAGGTCACTATCCGTCCAGAAGGTTTAGGTTACTTATCCTGGTCCCCCAGCCACTGCGATTGGTCTTAAATGGACTCGCTCAAGGCCTTACGGCCTGCAATTTTTAAGTCGGCGTGGTCCACATTTCGTGCAACTGTAGGTACACCTTCGTAGTTCATGTTAATCACTTCTTTTGTAGTTGATTTTATTGCGTTCTAAGCCTCTAATCCTTTGACCAATCGCGATGCGTTGTCAGGACCGGGGGCGCTAATAAAAACGAATCTTTCGATTTAATGTGCACTTTTCAACAAACTACTCGTTAGAGAACGTACTCCTAAAGAAGAACTGTTGTAAGGAAGAAAGAACAGATTAAAGGCAAGTGAGAGTTAAGCAAGACTTTGTAGTTGAACGAGAGCTGTAGCGATGATCGACCCGAGAACTCCAAATAAAGAAGTGACAAAGCAGGAGTGTTGAGGAGTCTTACTTCCCCCAAAAGAAAATTAGCGTAGTTAAAACACGCATTGCAAGAACATACTACCCAAATTTAATTTATCTCAATCTGTAGAAAATACAGCAAATTTACTAAATTTTATGAATTTATTCTCCAAAAAATTCTAAAATTTACTAATTATGCCGTGGCAGTGCTCGTTTTTAAAAAATATGCTTTTTTGCTCCAATTATGCCAAAAATTATGCCAGCACAATCCGCCAAGGGCTAGGCGTACGGGCTATACGATAAACAACGACACTGTGGTAGTTACTTGTTCCTCACTGAGCATGCATCGACAATGCTAATTTTGAGTATTTTCCACAACATGTTGATTCCACGTGAGTGCTGGAGATCATTGGAGTTGCGTATAGATTTTACAGGGACGGTATCACGCTATTTTAGTAAAATTTCAAACACGGCAAAAATTAAATACGAATAGCACGTTGTGCCATGAATATATTTCATATCTTGTCAGTGGTTTGTCAGGAATGTCACACGTATGGGACTAATTTAGGTTTTTACCCAGTTCTGAGATAAAAACAGCAAATTTAGCATGACAGTGCCCCTTTAAGCAGATGCAAACAAAACATCACCTTGTTATTGCACTGTTTTACCAACTGTGCTATCAAGCCAGCTAGGTGTTTGGGCCCGTTTCTCGAAAGACCCAAAACCTTTTCCGGCCCAAAAAGCCATTTGTGAGCCTGCCATCCGCTTGTTCAGGAAAGAAGAGGAAGGGGGGGGGGGGGGGGTAGTTTCTAAAGAAACTGTGGTGCTGCGTCGGTGGGGAAGTAGTATACAAAAATTTGGTTTTATCAACGGAGTTGATAATGTAAATTGGCCACCGTACAGAGATTCTACAAGCTGACTTTTCGAGCGTTAGCCCTTCGTCAGAGCGAATGGAGGAATTGTGGGTTACGTGTAGTTTTTATAGTAGAGTAGGAGCTACGCTATTGGTGGTACGTAACTTGGAAACGTGAAAAATAGGAATTTATTAGTTAAATGAAAAGCGTTCGTTAATACCGTGAGGATTAAGGGTGCCGATTTGGAAGATGAATGTTGGTTCCAGATTCTTGCGGCTTTCCGTCGTACCTAGATGTAGGGAAAGGCCGCAGATAGCCATGTGTTTTTTGGAGTGGTTAGGGAGATTAAAATGGCGACCGACTGGCTTAGATGCATCTTTGCCATTCTTCTCAACATCGCGAAGGTGTTCGCGGAATCGGTCGCCTAGTCATCTAGTACCTGTCTCGCCAATGTATAATTTATTGCATAACGTACAGGTTATGCAATAACTGACATTTGTGGAGGTACATGTGAAACGATCGGTGATCGTCTTAACAGATCGCTTAGGTCCGGATATCTTCCAAGTGTTAACAATGAAAAGACAAGTTTTGCATCGTGAGCGCGCATGTTCAGGAAAGCCGATCTTTTAAGATGTTTTCAAGGCAACAAAAGGCAAACTAACTTTAAAGTTTGACGCCTTAAATCCTACTGTACCCGTTCTTGAGATACAGAGGGAATTGTGACACCCGAAAAGGGTCCGTAAAGTTTCGGGACTTTCGGGAAACGGGCTCCTGGTCACTGTGAAAACGGCCTCAACGCAAGCATAATAAACACTATCACAAGCACAAGCATCAAAATTTTTCTCTTGCGTTCGGTTTATGTCGTGTGAAAGACCTTGTCTCACCAATTAATTAAGCACTAGTAACAGATTCCCCGCGTGTGAGTATTTCAACAAAAGGGCGGAAGCCGTGGTTGATTTTGATGCTTATGGCGAAGTTCGTTTTCACTTAGCTTAAACTGCTTATACTACTCACTCTCTTGTGCTTGCGTCGCTGCTTGTCACGGTGAGAACCAGGCTTAACGGGCACAACAAAGGAACGAACATTTCAAATATTCCATATCATTCAATGTTGATTCTGTTGTTTATTTGGTTGCAGGAATAAATGAGTTAAAATCATCTTTTTTGCTAAATTATCTTACTGTTTTAGTATCTACTAAAACAACTATTCACCTCAGTGTCGGTGACTAGTAGTGGATACTTACCCAGACACGAATTCATATTCACCACTAGCCACTTCCACTTCGGTGAATAGTTGCTAATTATCATATAGTCAATGAAATATCGCGTTTCTAATTTGCCAATGGCGAATACATAAATGGGTTCAGTACAGCGCAATACTGCCGCCTCTGCCACCGCACACGTTGCAGCTCTTCTTGCAGTTCGTCTTCATGTAATTCACAAAAGTGTGTCGGCAGTATCCCCTTTGGGCCCAATTAGGGCAATTTCTGTTACTGTCTACACAACCTAAAAATGACAGACAATATAGACAGCATGAAAAAATGACGGCTAGTAAAGACAGATAATATTTTTTGTACTATTACTTTAGACTTACAAGGTTCATTCGGACACGAATTATATGCTCACTGTGTTTCACAGTGTTTTGTTCAAACTGTTAATTTATCCGTTCCGATGAGTTTCTGCTCTGTCCTGTAAACGTGCTTTACGGCCGGTCGCTAATCTTAGTTTAACTAACAACGGGGAATCCTTTTGACCAGTAGACGTTTTGCCTTTTTTTCCGCAATTTATCGTCTCTGCGTGTTGCCAAAGAATACACAGACATAAACAAATACAAGGAATACATAATATATAGTATACACAGGAACCATAATTTGTATACAAACCAATTAAAAACACTATTAAGTATAGTTTTTACTTAAATTAAGAGTAAGAACTCCTCTTGTCATTTTGCCTTATAACTTGTTCCAGCTTAGAGCGACGTATTGTTTTCTTTGCTTGTTTGTTTTTTACCTGGTTGACTATCTGGTGCCAAGTAAGGGCTAGCTTCATTTTCAAACAAGTCGTTGTTTACCTAATAAGCTCAATGATGCACGCATTTTGATTGGTTCTCACCTATGACCTATTAGACGACAGAAGCATTGCTGAAGTCGTGAATAAGTTTTATTTTGCCTCCACTACAGAGCTGGATACTCGAGATATTGGGCGCGTTGGCCAGCCAAGTCAGCGTGCCATTTATTTAGCACTGGAATAGGTACAAAAACATTTATACATCTACTGAAGAGAAGAGCAATGCACCAGAGCCGGAGACGAAATCCCCTAAAAGCCAACAGGTGGAAAAAAAAACCCGGGAACGTGTACCCTCTACCAAGGCAGTGATGTGACCCTTAGGGTTCTAGGGTATTCTTAATGAAAAAAACTGTTTACAACGTAAATGAACGCTATCAAATACAGCCAAACAAAGGCATATAACAATTAACGAAACTGGACTTGTGCGCGCGGGGAAGTCTACTGTAACCGTAGAATGCCTCGATCGCTTAACGGTTGCAAAATACAAACCACGGTCACGTGGTCCTTCAAGTTTTCAAGTTCTTACTACTCTCAACCAGGCCTCTGCTTCGTGCCGGCAAAATAGCAATTTATGCTAATAAGGATTATCACAATTTATATACTTCTTTATTGCATAAAACAATTAGATTCCATGTTGCCGTGCGTTCAGTAATATATCATTGACAGAAGACGTCAAATGTTGTAAGAACACCAGTAACACACTCCGCGCCGCATTTTTGTTTATTGTCCCATTTTGACGTCATCTGTGATCTAAAACGTATAAGACGGAGGCTAACATAGAATCTATTTGTCAAACAAATTCTACATAAACACAAGCAGTCGATATTTCCATATTCATGGTCTTGATCATCATCCTTAAGCGCGGACCGGTTGGCTCCGTTGACTGGATCCGGACTATCGTGCAGGAGTTTGTGAGTCCCAGTCCGGCTGGACCAACCCTCAGCGTCTTTGAATTACTGAGGACAAAGTACGCTGCCCTTGAAATTACATCCGCAAACAGTTAGACTCTCAAGTCTTCCCAGATAAGGACTGTAAGCCATAGGCCCCGTGTCAAAATCCTTGTTCATAAATTCTGTGGGACGTTGAAGATTCCAAACACTGATCGAAAAGAGCAGGGCAGGGAGTCCTCGGTGTTGTGGTTTGGTCTAATCGAGGGCCAAAAGTTTATTACCCTCTGGGTATGAAGTGTAAAATGAAGACGTATTCTTCACTTCACTTCGCTTATATGATCTTCATTGCAACCAAATTAACGATATCTGTTACTTTGTGATGTAATTTAATAGAATAATGGGGAAGAAACTAAAGTCTTACTTCCACCACTGCCGCCGCCGCCGCGGCAACAAGGGAATTTAAGAAAAGGCGACGGCTACGACTACGGCATCGCCACAAAACAGTAAAATCATTGGTTAAAAGAGCATAAATCATCGTGCTGCACGTGCAGCACGGATTTTAGGACGGATTGTTGCGGTACTCAGCATAACGACGACGTGAAATCACCAAAATTGAGGTTTTTACGACAACGTGCAACAGAGAATCTTTCATTCTCTGTTTTCGCTCTGAAACCGCCCGTACCAATTTATTTTTAGGATACTTCGCCCATATTGTAGGACGTGAACGACACTGAATAATCGCGAAAGACTTATGATAGAGCCAAGTTCCATTTTGAGGTGACGTTTTCGTCGACCGTCGCCGTCGTAGATCTTAAATTCCCTAATTCCTCCTCCACCTCCACCTCTACCTCCGCCCCCTAATCATAAAAATCGATTATTAGACCAAGAGTGTTATAACTAATCATAAAATAAGATGCAATGCAAAGCATATTTGTGACGAGTACGTGACAGTGAACACCCGTTGAAACGCAAATGCCAAAATGGAGAGAATGAGAACAATATTTAATACTTAATTAAAACAACAAAATTATAAATTAAACATTTATACAACTTTAGTCCCGTACTTTGCATCTTTAGAAGTTTGATTTACCCACTAAATCCCGCTTAACAGCTGTTGTAATTTTGTTACGTTGTATTAATCAGAGGGATTCACATGAATCCATTATTTAACAGCTGTGAACAACTAAATGTCAACACAGCCAGAGCATCGATAAGCACATGGTGCCTCGACAGATTGTTCCTAGTGCCGATTGCTTATGTTAACCGAAATTCATGTTATACATTTTCTTCCCCATGTTGCTCTGCGCGCGCGGATTACCTTTGTCAGTACAGCAAACAATTGTTAAAACGAATCGCGCTTGCAAAAGGTGATCTTGCACCAAGGACTGAAGGTTGCAGAGTTTCCAATTTCTTTTCCCCTGGAGCAAACGGAAGTCTGATAATTCCGTGACGTAATTTCTGCACCGAATACCGTGAACCAAAACACACGAGAACAGCTTTCCGTAGGGTTTGATCATACCGCAATTCTGAACTTTTCGGACTACAATTTCCGAAATACCGTGCTTAAAATTCACCGATACTACATTTCCGCAGACCCAACGTTCCCCTCATTGAATAATGCGTAACACCCCGGAACACCGTAACACTCCGGAGTGTTCCGGTGTTCTGGGGTGTTCCGGAGTGCTCCGGTGTTCCGGAATGTCCCGGTGTTCCTGGTTTCAGTACATGCCGTTTCACTGGGTTATTTACTATCTCATATACAACAATTGTTGAATCTGATTAGTTAATCCACACCAATATATATGTTTTAAAAAGGTGTTTCTTTTTTTTGTCAAACACATAGAACCTTTATCAACAGAAGTGTCGGAGTCAAATGTTCTGTCACATGACTTGTATCCTTCGCTTACATCTGACATCATGGCGACCATGTCGGTGCACTGAATGACTGCGAAAAATTCTTTTATTCTTTTGGCGAATTAACCAATATCAAAAAGACCATAATACTCTTTGTTTTTCCCGCCAAACTGTTGCATAAGCATTGTTTTCAGTTTCTCTTGGGACCATTATAAGTCCCAAGAGTAAATAAAAACAATGCTTATGCAAAATGAATCCGGAGGGACAAACAAACAGCATTATGGTCTTTGGCTGATTTGGTTCAAAACGCAAGCGACGTTTTGCTTATGTTTTGTACACGAAAGCTCACTAACATGGCCGTCTGATCACGTGGGTGCAAGCCAAGAATTATAAGTCACGTGACAAGATGATTAAGATCTTAATTTTTTTTTTAACAGAATGGCCACTCACTGTCATTCTACAAAGCATAATACAACAGAAATAATACAACAGGATCTTTTAGGGTGCGTTCGATTGACCCTATTCCGAAATAATAATACGAGAGTGATGATTTAAAATGGTATGTTTGGAGGTTTGAAGCAAAAAGGATAATAAAGCATTCTAGCCGCTGATTGACAAATTTAATGTGAATCTCCGTAAAAACGAAGGATCCATGTATTCTTATTCCAGAATAGGGTCAATCGAACGCACGCTTAATCATGCCCCCCGACTTACACCGTTCTCGCCAATAATCTAGTCAGCGCTCTCTCTAGGTACTTCATGCTAGTACACTTACTTGCGATGTGACCATTGATCCAGTTCACGTAAGAGCTGACTCTAGCGTACACAGAGAACGTATTTCCAGGACAAGTTCTGCTTGTCACCCAAGAGGCCACTCCCCGAATGACCCACCTTCCATTCTCCAAACAGGATAGGGGTCCACCGCTGTCACCATTGCAGACGCTACTTCCCCTTCCTCCTACGCAGACCATTGAGTCCTCATCTACACTTCCTCCATTTGTCCTCCTGCACTGGCTGTGTTCTGCCACTGGAGCGGGGGCTTGTTTGAGATTAGTAGCAAGCTGATTGGTTGATGGGCTGATGCGGCCCCATCCTGGTAATTAAACGAGAGTGATGGGAAAATAAGGAATTGAATTAGGAGGGGGAATACAATTTGAAGACAACTCTTTGTCAGTGTTCAGGAGGCCTCTTACGCATGACCAAGGAATATTTATTCACCGATATTCACCGAGCCTAAGTTGAATAATTGTTTTAGTGTAATTACATAGGTGATTATTTGAAAAATATACATTTTCCTTGAAATATTTAATGTCTTCGTCTGTCGCTGCGACCAATCAGCACAGCGAAATTTTCAATAATTACCTTTGTAATTATACCAATACTACTTGGTATAATTTTCAGCGGTGAATATTTAACAATTATTCCATGAGCGCGCGTTGGATATGAGATGATAGATAGCCAACGAGGCGCGTAGCGCCGAGTTAGCTATAATCATCTCATATCCAACAAGCGCGAGTGGAATAATTGTTTTATTCAAAACGCTCCCCAAATATAGAAAACTAATACACAATAAAAATAAAAAGGCCCAAAAAATCACGCATATGCTTGCCGTGTTTGTAGATCTTGGTATAATTAACAGCTATTCACCGAAGTAGAGGTGGCTAGCGGTGGATATTTACCGAGCCGCGAAGCGGCGAAGTAAATATCCAACGGTAAATATCCACCGACACTGAGGTGAATAGTTTTTTTAGTATATACTACAACAGGGAGATAATATACAGCACAAAAAATTGATTTTGATGTTTTCTTCACTTGTCACGGATGCAAATCGGGACGCCATTTTTTCCTGAGTTGCTCGGAGGTAAATAGCACAGGATATCCGGAGTTTGACGAGCCAATCAGCGCGCGAGTTCAACGCTATCCACTGTTTTAGTATATACTAATGGCTCATAACCCATGATGGCTTAGCCAATCAAAACTCTCAAATTGCACTATCCAATGATCCAGTTTTTAGTAAAAGAATTTAGTGTTATATTCACCGCGCTACCCGGGGAATATAACATTGTGGAGGCGCGGCTGCTAAGCCAATCAAGCACTTTTCGTGCCTTTTTATCTTGTTTTAGCACGTTGTTTTGCTCTTTCTTTATATTCACCGTCCAAAATTACACTAAAACAATTATTCGCCTCAGGCATAGCGAATATTGGTGAATATTTACCTCGATTACGTCTCGGTAAATATTCACCAATATTCAATTTACCTTCGGCGAATAATTGTTAATTATTTATCCGACTTGATCTAATCTGCTTTAATGAGATTTTATTTGCACTTAGTTTTCCTGATTTTCAAGATCATTTGTGCTAAGCATTATTATTGTGGGCGCTCTCCATTTAAAAGAACTGACCGGCAAGACCGGGCATCAGGAAGGAATAACTCTACAACGTCTTCAATATAACACACTTCGAGAATGGTGTATATTCCTCCGGAACAATGCAAGGGATTATCGTGCAAATGTTTCTTTAAATTGTCGCATTTTCTTTGCAAACTGATGGGTCTGGCTGGCCAGTTCTGACAAAAGGAAAGCGCCCTGTGATTATTATGCCAGTAAGGTTCATGATGATGATGATGACGAACGATCATGTGTTTGTAGAAATTTTCAAGAATCCACGGGGTCGTAGAAATTTCCACGAATCGACGCAGGGGCTGCAGGAATTACTTCACTCTGTGGTTGGTTCAAAGTTTTCGCTCCACTTCTTCAACCAATCAGAAATGAAACCAGAGCCAATCGTGGCTATCGCCTTCCCATTTTCCCTCGCTTTGTGTCGGCTACGTGTTATTACTTCGAGTTTTGATTGGTTTACTGGATTTGATTGGTTTTGGTTTTACGACACTCGATTGAAACTCGCTCTAAGCGATCATTTGCAGGTTGCTTTTACTAGTTTTTTTGGCCAAAGCTACTATTAAGCCTGGTTCTCACTATTGACGTCAGCAGAAGCACAAGTATCAGACACTTCACAAATATTGGCTGAGTGGCTTCATAGCTCAGTTGGTAAGAGCACTACACCGGCATCATAGAGATCATAGGTTCGAATGCCTTCAAAGTCACCTGAATTTTCCCGGTGTCTTTAAAGAGACAATTGCTTCGATTGTCTAGTTAGTGGTATCATTTCTCCAATTGACCTCTAAACCGCACTTCACAAAGTTAACATTTGTTTGGAACACTGCCTTGGTAACCAAGAGTTTATCATTGCAGGAAAATATGACATCTTTTCAGGAATCCGTAGGAATAGGCCACTTCAGGAAATACCATAATACTCTTTGTTTGTCCCCCCCAAATTTTGAATAAGCATTGTTTTTGTTTTCTCTTGGAACCATTGTAAGTCCCAAGAGAAACTGGAAACAATGCTTATGCAAAATTTGGGAGAACAAACAAAGAGAATTATGGTATTTTCCAAAGTGGCCTAATATTTGCAGGACTCTTTTGGGAATCTAATACCGTATTTGGTGAGCGGAAATATTCTATAACTTTGTTACGCTTTTCGCGGTACGTCCGATAGTAATAATAATAATAATAATAATAATATATTATTATTATTATTATTATTATTATTATTATTGTTATTATTACTTTTATTATGATTACCATCATCATCATCCTCATCGTTAACATCAACATCCACATTATCATCATCATCATCATAAACGTCTTCGTCACCGCCATCGTTCATCATTATCACTACTGTTATTGCGTATGAAATTAGAAAAACGCTAATCTGATGATTTACCAAAGCAACATTCGGCCATGACAGGTACATCATTTTTGAGCAATTACCTGAAACATAACAGATGGTTTCTCTACGGACGCGAGATCCGTGTCTGGGCAGACAGATAGTACCAACTTTACTGCTAAGTTGCGCTGGTCTCGCCAACTGCAACAGAGCAACATCGTGGCGCAAATGTTGCATGCTGAATTGAGGATGTTTGATGACTCTTTTTAAATTAACTTGTTCACCTCTCCCCCTGTTGTGAGCACCTGTTGAGACATAGGTCAAGTAATATACTCAGTTTGCTGGCCGTTCCATATTCCCGATGTGACAAACGGAGCAAAAATCAATTTTGTTGAAACTACTTGATGATTTAATCAAAACTTATCAACTTTCATTTCGATAGCTATCCCTGAGGGCTGTCCAAGTACGGCGTTATAACGCAAATGAGATTCACGCTCAAGGGTGTAAGCGTCACAATGCGACCCTTAAACTGGGAACTTTTACCAAAGCCCTACCCAAAAAGTAATACATGAAGTTCTTAGGCTAAAGACGACACCTTGTGACACATGTTTCACATGTATGCTTAATACCATAAATCTCATCATGTAGCTGTCGCTGTATTGAACATGAACGCTATCCCTGAAATGATGCGTTGTGACACGCTACCTGGTTGCTTAAGTTAAAATAGTGTTGAATTTTGGTGCCAGAGTGCGCGGGCTTTGATTAATTAAGGCCGATTAACACTCAGGACCTTCAAGGGGGGTTCCTTTTTAATAAGATGTGCAAATGGTTACCCTTTTTCGTTTCAGATGAGGACAAACAAACATTTCTCGTTCATAGACCTGGTCGGTTGTTATAAGAACTTAGGTCATCTCATGTTGTCTCCATTGGAACATTTAACACTCCTCGCCTTAACGAGGCTCGAAATTAGGGTTTTCCACAGGTAAAAGTGGATATCGAATGGAAAAGGATAATAACACTGCCGGTCTTTTTAAGGGTGTCTGACAGCCCCATTGCCATGGCAACAGTAAAGGACTGCTCATAGAAAACTTCAGTTTAAGTATACAATAATACGACTCCTATTTGTATGGAAAAAATCAGGGTAGGTCACCGAGCGAAGTTTTGGGGTATTCCTCAACATTTGTAACAAAGGGTGGTTCCCAGATTTTGCAGTCTGATATGCTCGAGTCATGAGCGTAAGTAGGGAACTTAAGATCTACGACGCGGCCGTCAACAAGAACGTCACGCAACAACGTTTTCGTCGACTACACTGTTATAGATATTAAGTCCCCAATATAGCGTGTGAGGCCTACATCTACAGGCTCAGCTGAAAACCCATTCGAGCCTTCTTAAATGCGCTTTTGCTCATTAAAGGGAATCAAGGCTATGTTAATTATAGTATGAACTTACCCAAAAGTAATGTGTATCTCGACGGGTTACTGCTGCTATAAACGCAATGGGCGGCTGTCAAGGCCCAATTTTGGTTTAGAAGAGACGCTCCGCAGATGTGACTGGAGCCAATACGCAAGGATAACTGCCATGGCCAAGAATGAGCTCGGGCTTCCTCGCCTCCAACGATTCGAGACCCAAGAGCTCTCCTGCCGCACTCTGTTAGCGAAAAACAAAAAGTGTCAGTTGCCAAGAATATGAAAACTCGACGGCTATGAAAAACATCTGTTCGTCTCAAGATTTTAGTGAATAAAATTATGTTGGCGGATGATCATTCTCTTTGCTACAGCATTTGAACTTCCAATGATTGTGATGAATGAATGCAAGTTACCTAAATACGATTTCAAGGAAAACTGGAAACTGGCATGAAGAGTGCCTCATTTAATTTGTTTCTCTGACAGGGTATACAGGTTGTTAATTGCCAAGTTTAAGAAACTCTGTTTTAAAGTTTTTTTTTTTAATCAGTGAGTCGCTTGTTTCAAAGATCCAGCGATATGATATATCTTATTACGCCCATGTGCTCGGACCGTTCTGTAATTTCATCGTCTTTTGTTCTACGTTTCTGGGAAAAAATACGAAGCGCGTACTGCCCTCGGACCAAGTTTATTAGAGGTCTGTAGTTTGGACAGAGATTTCAATAAGAAAATAATTAGCATTCAATTCGCTGGCAACATATCTTATTACGCCCATTTGCTCGGACCGTACTGTTCTTTTTTCTTTTCTTTTTTTTTTTTTCAGTTTTGGAATAGAAAGTTAAGAAACCTAAGCAACAACGAGGACGTGACTATTTCAAAGCCACGCGTTAACTAATAATTATTACAACCCCTTTTCAGTTTCTGTCTACGGTGTGCCAGTTAGGCAAGGGTAAATTTTGCTCAGGCTGCTGCGTTTTCCGGGCACAAAACATACCTTTCGCTATTTGAAATTTCTAGATTACTAAATTCCAGCTACAAAAAAGAATTTGTTCCTTGAGTGCCCGTAAGTTCTACTTAAAGTTTCCGAAGTGTTGTGTTGAACAACTTCTCTAAAATCTCAACATTTCAAAATGAAAATACTTAAATTACGACTGCACCTTGTGTGAGCGACGGCGCCAAAAAACTGACCAACAGGATTAAAAGGACAAACATCCTTGAAGGTTGTGCGGAGAGGCATATGCAAACATCATCCTTTTATCGAACTTTTTCTGCTCTTGTTAAATAGCTGTGTTTGATTTTCACATCTGCTGAACGGGCAAAATACTCTGTATCAACAACTTTTCTTAACAACGTGAAAAGAAATTGAAAAGAAATGTTTAAACCCGAGATACGATAATGACATTAAGAGCCTCGGAAAGCAAGGTGCAAGAGCTGTGTTTGAGATGTTAATGGTTCATCCGCTACTAACAACAACTTTTCAAAGGAGACGAAGTAGCCTGCAACAATCGCAGTGACACTTTGTTTTCAAAAACCACTAACAAGATCTTATTCAGGCGTCCTTTCTGTCAACTTGAACTTCGAGAATATTTAAATAGCTGGACACCTAAGCCGCCCAAGTTCACGACATGAATAGAATTAACTATTGAAGGGTAATTTGAAGTGCTTTCTCAACAAGTAAATTATGTGAGCGTTTGCCCTACTAATGGAATTGGGCTCACAAAAGGATATAGAAAAAAATTATCCGGGGTGGGAATTGAACCCAAGACCTTCTGGTTAAATCACCGCTGCTGTACCGACTGAGCTACAAGGTCAAACAAGGTCGAGTCGATGTCAATTTCATGGCAATGGATATGTATAAGTAGTGGGAATGGTTTTGCAAAACTCTGTTTTCTGGAGGTTTTGCGTCATGCACGAAGATATTATTTGAAAACGTTTGTATGTTGCACAAAACGGTTTTGTTCTAAGTAGCATAAAATGTAATGTTCTGTGAATAAAATTGACTTACCTTGTTGCCGTGATTTACTCTTCTGGCCGCCATTTTGATTTAAAGTGCGGTTTTCGGTAAGCTAGGCTCGTCTAAACTAATGGAGACCCAGTCAAAATCAATTAAGTGTGAACGGGTCCTGACAGCAGTTTGGATAACGATCGAATTGCGTAGCGAATGAATCGACATGGTAGTACATACAAGTACTCCCTTAGATTTTATAGATATGATTGAGGCCGGGGTTAATTTTCCAGCAAATTTTTCGTCTGCTCTAACAGCACTTTGAAAGAACTGTTCTGGCTTATCTTAATTAGCAGTGGATCTAATTGGGCGACCTGTGCTGAGCACATTTATTATGTTCGTTTTAAATTCATTAGGTTATGTGAGGTTATCCGCTACGAAGCATCCAGTTTTTTTACAACGTATGCGGTAATGACTCAGTTCCCTGTTACAATTCTAGGCAGGCTGCTTACACCAGTATCGCATACAGGAGAATCAAAGCAACGACAACAATTAGAGAAGTGAAGCAAATAGGCCGAATGAAAGGCTAAGAATGAGCAAACATCAACAACAAAAAAAAACTGGTTCTAGACAAAGCTAATTAAAGAGTAAACGCCGCTTGAAATAAAGATCAATGACATGCTGGAAGTGCATTTTGACTTCAGCGCGAAATTGAAGCTGCAGAACCAATCTCTTGAGACGCAGTTGACAATGCTGCAATGTACAATTGCTGGTGGACGAACAAAGGAGCAAATGGGAGATCATTTGCTTTCGTCAGCCAAAATGGCGGCGATGACGTAACGTGGAAACCACATATTTGTGCGTGCTTTCCTCCGTACACCGATATCTTAGACAGTGAAACATCACATCTTTTGTTGTACTAAATATAAGAAATAACAGTAATTTTGATTCGTTCTCAACATTTTTACATACAAGCGATGTGAGAACTGATATGCGTGTGATATATAGCAAGCGAAACACGTGTACGTTCAAGAACCGGGTTTGACTCCCTTCGCTTGCATTTATGCAAACTTCCTTGCATGCATGCACTGAGATAATAAAAAAAGTTGCTCACTTAATTGTGAAACCCTTTCTTATATACACGTAAACGTCATATTCGTAGTTAATCTCTAGAGTGAGTTAGTACAGTTTTGATGACGAATATAAAATTCGTTGTCGTATGAAGGCAAAGTTGTCACTT
>NC_090883.1:47352157-47377157 GCF_036669925.1 Montipora capricornis
TTTATGGCAAGATGGCGTTGTCTCTTCAACTGCCGCTGTGTTTAATAACGGTTTGCCTGACCTGTTCACGATTTACAGGAGCTTGTGTGAGCGATCGACGTTGCCCAGGGTCTAAGATTTGTTGCAATGGAATATGCCGGTTTTCTTGTACCTGTATTAGCTCAAGTGACTGTGATTGGGATGAAAAATGTTGCTCTAACCAACAATGCGTGGATGCGATGGATATATGCCCACAAGCTTTTCCAATTTACTTGATCACCATTGGAGCGTGTTTTGTGCTGTTTGTAGCATTTCTTTGCATTGCGCTAGTTTGCTATCGGGTTCGCTGTTGCCCGTGGAGTAAACGCCGTATAGCACGGAGAAGAAGACTTCAAATTAACGACACACTTGAACGATCATATGTTACCACAATGGCATCAACAAACTTGATTCAGGAGCTTGACTTTCCAGAAGCTCTTCCCCAACTGAAATTTTCTCCTTCATCTTATTCTCCTCCATTGCCAGGGAATCCTGCGAAATATTCAAGTTTTACAGTGCAAAGAACTTGTCAACCGCCACCGTATTCGCCCCTCAGATGATATAGAATTATTGCGGAAAACAAATAGATCACTGCAGGCATAGTATACCTGTTGAACCCTTGTACAGAGAAGACAAAATATCGAGTGGAGTTTTGGGAATTTAGAAGGAAATATTAACAGTATTAACGATTTATAGTCAAGACAAGCGCAACTGATCTTCATATTAAATGAAAATAATGGTTCTCTTATGTGTTTGATATGATATTCATGAACTTTTATGAACAGATTCAATTCAACGATTCTATTAGTCGTGAATATATATTTCTGTAGATTACTGCTTAGTGCTGTGATTGTCTTTAGATATTTAGAAAATAATTTCCATCCTGAGGAATATAGAAATTAAAATGGTTTTAATGTCGCCCTGATAACATCTACCGCTATCTTGTGCATGTCAGAAAGAGCAATATCTGTGCTAATATAGTTCACCTCTGCCGCTACTCCAGATACGAAATTTGGGCTTTGTTTTTTTCCTTTAAATTTCACTGTAGCAAAACAAACATTCGAAATATAAGCAGAAATACCTAATTTGTCATGCCAAAGGATTTCGTTTACAAGAACAACTCTGATTTTGCTAATCGCATGAATAAACAAAGATGTTTGCATGCTGTAATAATTCAGCGTAAATTGACTTCAACGAAATTTTTAACGCATCGCTTGAGGTTGGTATAAAGATTTTGATAAGTGCTCTTTGTTTTCGTCATCCTAAGGCTTTCGAGGAGACTAGTTTTTACGTGAAGACATTTGAAGAATTTTCTCTCGGAAACGCACTCGACCGATAGATTACACAGCAGATATGGAACAAGTAGAGTCGGCGGCACCTGGGCTGTTTCTCATCATGATGTAGCCACGAATATTTTCTCAGTGAGAAAAGAGAAACGAAAAATGATACAAAAAGCATCCTTGCGAAGGGCAGGCATGACTATTTCGTGGGTGGGGGTAGGGGGTGAGAGTAGGGGTGAGGGTAGGGCTGGAGGGTATCATAGCTGAAACAACTCAAACCTTTACAAAAAAGCTAACCTTAGGCCTAAACCCTATCTAAAGCGTAGTGCTTAGGCGTAAAGTTAGCATTTTTGTAAAGTTTGGGTTGTTTCAGCTATGGTACGCTTCAGCCCCTTCTCCCCATCCCCTACCCCTCACCCCCGGAAAATTCATGTGGACATCGACCGTGATTGAGAAGTCTATGATGTCGATCTCGACATTATCATAAATAAACGTATAGGAAAACCTGTTAAATTGATAGTCAATACCTCATTTTCATAGTGAACTAAATATGAAGGAAACAGTATTATTCGACAGACGAAAAGTTTTCAATTGAAGGAGGACGTATCCGTTTCTATTGACAACCAGACAGTTAAAGGCGGAACTCAGGAAAGATCTTGATACTCCTCATGCGATTAAAGAGAAAGTCTTTTAACATATTTTAAAGCCTGAAAAAGACAGGAGGCAAATTGACGAGCTGAATCTCGGATACATTAATCGATTACCCTTTTGCGCGTTTGTGGTATCCTCCTTGGGGGGGGGGGGGGGGGGGGGGTGGGGGGGGTAAGGCTTCGAATGTCAAACTTTTCCTCAAGCCAAGGAATGTTGACCCGTGTTTAGCAAACACACCAAAAAGTGCAAAAACTTTACGACGAACTTGGGCAAACATTTTTTCTGCGTAAGTTAAATTCGTCTGGTATGAAGACGGGAATAAGACGCATCATGCGTCTGGTGCCCGTCTAGTATACAAGACGAACTTAACAGATGCATAAAAATGTTTGGCCAAGTTCTTCCCATACGAATTATGCGTCTTATATAGTTCGTCCCGTCTTTACACAAGACGGATAACATGGGAGACGCATAATTCGCCTAGACGGATTATAAAACGGCCACTGAGATACGGATTGACTCTCCACCGCGCATGCATGGATTTCTTCGTCGTTGCCTGCTGCTCCTTCGCAAGTTGTTTGTTTATATCACAACCATCTAATGAGATTCGTTCATTCTTCTCATTTCTTAATCGAGCTACCGCAGCTTTAGTTCGCAATGGAGTAGGTATTTTGTTACAATCGTGATATGTGATCAAGGGTTTTTGCTTCCTTGAAGGATTGAGGAGAGTCAGCCGATGGCAACTTCCGAAACCTCAAAAACCTGAGCCCGCCTCTGAAACGATTTCGGAACCTATAAAACCTATAAAAAGAACCTATAAAATAGATGTATTGTTGTAGGAACGAAACAGAGAAGTGAGTTGGCGGAAGTCGTTTTGTAAACACGCGACATTTAATATCACAAGACCTTTCGTGGAATCAAACAAATTGATCGATTGATCAGTACGTCTGCTCATTTCATTGTAAAGTACAGTAGCGTGCCGCAATGTGCAATTTGCTTGCGCACTTGACTCGACGGCAACAGTAACGGAAGAGTGTTATTTTGTTGAAAAGCTCATCTTCACAGAAGTGTATATAATATCAGGAAAAGGAAAATGTTTTCCAAATTTCAGAAAAGACGTCGAGTATTTTCTCCAACAAAGAGACTAATAAATGTACTTTATTGAGGTGTTGTTCCGTAAATGTACTATATTGAAGAAATAAATGCACCTTATTAAAGTCTGTTTTCTATCTGCTACTCTTATGTAGATTTAAAACAAAATAATACTGCAAGCGGGTTGTACGGCGGTGAGGATATAAAATATTATTTTGTTTTAAATCTACAAATTATTTGCTGGTTAGATCTCCCAAGATCTGGCGCTTCCACTTTGTTCAGCTGGCCCTTGCATAAAAAATTGTCTACTCTTTTGATGTGTCTAGTTTTTAATAAATGACGTGACGCTCAGCGGCGCGACAGATAAAATGATATTGATATCTCGCGATTATCTTTTGATCACTTTAATCGCGCCGCTTTGTTGCAGATATTTGTTACAGATATATTTTTGACCTCGGGCAAACTTGTTTTTAAAAATTCTCTCTTTTTTAGCGCCCAACATATAGCAGGAAAAAAAAAACACAAGGAAATTAGCCTGCAGTGCAGGCGTTATTTTGGAGCGGAACGCTAGATAAAGCAGGTTTTCGATGCCCCCACTTGGATTGTGATTAGATGCTTGATCCACAGTTACCAAATCTAAGATGGTGGCCTAATACGAAAATGTGCACTCGCGGACCCAAAATACGCCTTCACTGCAGGCGTCAAGCAAATGCGTGTAAACCATCGACGGAGGTAACCTGAGAGAGTCTGCAACTGAGCAAAGGCGACGACCGAACTAGCCTAAGCATAATATGGATATGGTGTGTCCACGACTGTATGTGTAAATTCAGTATGGAAATATGAAAGATGTATAATCCCTGCCGGTATGTATAAGACCATGAAATTACATTGTACGGGAGAGCACCCTAGCATTCAGGAGGTCATGCTTTTAGGAAAAGAGAAAAAGAGAAAACCAACTGTAAGGGAATGAAAAAGGAAAAAAAAAAGGAAGAAACGAAGCGAAGATATTTTACAGACTAAAACGAGCATGAAACAAAAAAAAAAAAAAAAAAACAAGCAATCAAACAAACAGAAACGAGTTAAATACATAAAAACAGTCTAGTTTCCAACTACAAACGTAGTTTTAATTACAACAAAGCTGGGCAAATGTAACTAGGCTTGACAGACAAGGGATTATATGGGTTATGTAAAATTTGTCAGTTAAATTGCTTGGTTGCCTAGAATATTGCTGGGTAACCGAGACGCAGTGGGTCGGAGGTTTTTCATTCCGTCAGTAATTGACTCATCTCGAGTTTAACGACCTTCTGAATGGTCTGAATATAACTTTGTCGTTGCATTTTCCGGTTCCAATGACGACGACTGCGAAGTTTAAAAGACTGTTCATTCCCTTTGTCCGAGACATTTGTGTTCCTTGGAGACATATCTTCCATGTAGCCAACTTCTGTTTTCAAACCACTCAAGTAGTCTTTCTTCCTTTAAACTCAAGTTATCAACGAGTCTTGAACAAACGTACCTGCGGCATGGCGACCGAAAATTGGTTTGCTGAACTGACATAAGTATCCGCAGACTGTAACTTACAGTGATGCCGTATACCAGCTCTAGTAATGCGAAAAGGCCCACATGAGCACAGAAAAAAAACCTCTGTTCTTGTTGTTGTTGCTGAGAATATAGCTTGTTTGGCTAGTATGTGGCCTGGGAATCCAAAGACAACACAATGCAGCACGGAGCGTTGAGGGTACGGCATGTCACCTTGGCCACATTATCTGATCCAGGAATACGAGCAGCACACGGTAGCTGATACGAACAGAAGAATCAGTTTTTTTCCCTCTTCGCTACAAAGGCAACCCCAGTACGCCGACGTTGGTTGGCTTTATGTACAGGACAGCAAGGGTGATGTGAACAGATACACATTATTAAAGCAAAGATCGACACCAGAGAGAGAGGAATGGCCACTGCCAGTTTGGACGACAGAGAGCAGAACGTCACCTGTGTTTTGCATTCACCACTGTCGCAGCATTTCATCCCTGCAGGACAGTCCGAGTCAAACTGACACTCAATCGAGTGGCATCTCTCAAAGCAGGAACCGTTGCAACACTTCGCAAATTTCTTTACAGCTTGGTTTTCGCATTCCGTATCGTTAGAGCAAGCCGTTGAGGACACTTTATGCTGAACTACAAAAACGATGAGCCAAATCATCGATAGGATTACCCGGCCGCACATTGTTCTTGTCCAAACGTTTGCCAAACAACCTGTTTCCAAAGACAATCTAGTTATTTTCTCTTGTGGTCTGCTGTCATGACGTCACATATCGCAAAAATCGTCGAATAGATATTCTGTGTGGGCGTTGACGCCATTTTAGAGGCAGGTTGCCTGACAACGCAATTTATTAATGATTGAGGGAATGATGTTGCTTTTTTTGCCTTCGAAGAGCTTGACATTTCAGTAAATGAAGCAGAAATTGAGTCAACATCGTATGCTTCGCTGAATAACATAAACAAAAGCGTAACAGAAACTATCGCCAATTTTCCCTTTTACCGGGTAAGAATTGATTTTAGCACGGCACAAACTAAGCGTCCGTTTTTTTCCTGTTAAATCCAACTAACACTTAAACTTACCAAGCAACTGAATTGCATCAAGTGCCGAAAATCACTTCTTTCCCTTTCGTACATGAATTATTTTGAGAAAGGGTAGCTTGATCACGCGAGTTTTGTTCATGAATAGCGTGCTAACATTTAGATGAATATCACTCGGAAATTAATAGACACTAGACAATCAATATTGGTTCAAGCTTCCTTTCCGTCAACTACATTTGAAAAAGACATGAACTCTAAGGTGATTATTAATACTTTCAAAAACAAGCCCTCCGCGTAGACTGCTTTATTACCATTTAGTATAAATGCACAGGTGATTATACAAAATCGCGCGCTCTCATTGGCTCGCTATCTCGGATTATCAGCCGATAATCACCTCGACGGACAAAATGGCTGCCAGTAGTCGTTTTGCCACTGTAAGTGAAGATGATTTCGCGTTGAAATGTTTTTTTTTTTTTTCTGTTTTTTTGAAATAATCACCTGTGTATTTATACTAAAACAATTATTCGCCTCAGGCTCAGTGATTATCGGTGAATATTCACCTCGACTTCGTCTCGGTGAATATTCACCGATAATCACTTCGCCTTCGGCGAATAATTGTTAATTAGAAAGCACTGGTGATCCTCGCAATCCAATTGGTTCTCAACAATGGAATTTATATGGGTTAGTGCAATTTGAAATAAATAAGCACGAGTAAATTTTTCAAAGACGAGCAATTTGTACTCTTTGAAAAAATTACAAGCGCTTATTTATTACAAATTGCACAACAAAAATCTTGTGATTGCTAATAATAATGTACATGAAAAAATTCGAGATGGTCAAGCAGAAGCAACGCACGCGTATCACGCAATCAAGGAAAAATTGCGCCATCCATGACTCGCATTTGATTGGCTATCAATGCAGCAATTTCACCTTTACTGCACCATTTCAACTTTCTGCACTATTTAACTTTTCTGCTCTCTGTTTGGGATTAATTCACGTGTTCTCAGCCAATCAACGCGCTGAAAGCTTTTCGTGTATATCATTAATTCACGAATAGCATGATTAATGTCGTTTTTCTCAGCTTTAAAGTACTAAAAACGAAAATAAAACATGTGTATTTCCAAAATGGCAATTTAACTACGTGCTGTACACTTTTTGAATGAAACAGGCTTTGTGCATGATTTTATGCGTACGATCATTTCCAACCAAACTGCACCCCAGTCAGTTCAACATGTTCAATAGACCTTTTTACCGATGCGGCGGCCATTTTGATTTCTATTGTTTCGAATAGCTATTATGGGATGCTCAGGGGGCAAATACATATTAATTTGCCCCCTGAGCATCCCATAATGTCTTTCGAAACAATAGAAATAAAAATGGCCGCCGTATGGGTAAAAAGGTCTATTGTCAAACGTGGCTTCAAAAAAAAATAATTTTTACGGTCAGTAAACACTGATTTCCCTCCAGACTGCACGGTATTGAAAACGTTTTTCACTATATTTAACAATTATTCACCGATACTCAGCGAGCCTGAGGTGAATAATTGTTTTAGCATAATTACATAGATGACTATTTGAAAAATATGCGTTTTCTTTAAAACAATTAATTTCTTCGTCTGTAACCTCGACAAAACGGCTTGCGGCCACTTTGAAAAAAAAACCGCTTAGGTGATCATCGTGTAAAAATCAGTTCAAGTGCAACCAATCAGCGCAGAGAATTTTCAATAATTACCTATGTAATTATAGTAATGCTTGATATTAGCCCCTTTTTAAATCTACGTTCCAATAACGAATAATGATGATCATGATGATAAATTAAAAAGAGAGATAGTCGCTTGGCACGGGACGAACCGATATTCGAAAGGAGATATAGAGCAATTTCTCTTTCTCCAAAGTGTAGGAAATGCGTAGCTATTAGAGGGCCAATTTTCACATTTCCGCTGTTTTTGGCCCTTGTGCTCAACTTACCGTGTTGAAACCGTTGAGTTAGTTTTGTTTTCGTAGCTCCGGCATCGGACCGGTACGTTCGACGAGGCTAAGAACTCGGTTCACAACCCATGTTCGTGAAATTCCGTGGGACGTTAAGGAACTGACGTACACATTAGAGCTAGTAGGAAACGGAGTTTCTCGCTTTGTGGTGAAACTAAGGTAATAATACCACGTTGAGGGTCACAGAGTCCAACTGTATGTTACATTGAACCTCGGTGCAAAACCATTTAACAGAAGAAAAACAATACATCGTGCTGTTAACAGAGCCTCTATTGTTAAAATTTAAAATCGTGGGCACTTAGTATCGACTGTCGCACGTGCATCACAAGGGTCAATAAAAACTTTCAACAATGCGGGTATTTAATACGTTTCTGGTGCTAGTGAATGAAGAGTGTTCTTTACGCGAATTACAAACTTCATTGGCATGGCAGCAAGCTTCCAAAGTTCGTGTCGACTGGCCAATCAAAGGCCGAATATGGCTACCTTTGCCCTCACGGTTTGAGTGTTAAGTATTTATGAGTCAATGAGTCAATGAGTTACTGCAGTTAACCAAACCATAAAATGAAAGCTACAATTTCAGAGAGTCCCTAGGCCTTATCACTGAAACGAGGGCTTAGGCTTAATCAATAAATTATTGCTATATTGAGTGTGAGTCTCATTGACTCGTGAGTCATTGACTCATAAAACAGGCATCCTCTCACGGTTTGCACACTCGATAGCGTGCGCTACGGGAGAGTGTAAAAAAAAAGAAGAAAAAAACAAAACAAAACACTGCGCCAGACTTCAAGACACAACTTACACACAGAGTAGCCGAAGAAAAGAGTAACAAGGTGTATTTCAAACGTGACCTTTTTTTATTGCTCATAGAAGAGTTCATTTTCAGTATTCTCCAGGAAGGTGAACTAGAGGCCAATATTTTACACTTAATAGCCGCTTGTTTCTTTACACTTGAACTGTATCAACATGAACTTGCCTGACTAATTACACGTAATTACAAGAGCGCTCCAATATTTGTATCTCTCAGAAAATAGAACAAAGAAAATAATCAACATAAGAGCCAAGAAAATGATACACTCGCGACATTCATGGCGAGGAAATGGTACAAAGTACTGAGGGAAGACGCATTTATATCACAAAATGGAGACAATCGCAACTCTTCGCTGCTTTAAAATTCTCTTGTCGACAATAGACGGTAGAGAAAGACTGGTCACCAAAGTACAGAGATCGGTTCTCCAGTCCCCAATAAGAAGCGGACAGTCGAACAAGGGAATATCACTGTCATGTGTATTACCTTTAGCGGATGGCGCACGCGACCTCATCACCTCGATTGGCTTTAGCCACACGATAGGCAACTCGCAAGAGTCACGTGATTCAGGCAGTTCCGTGATGAGGCCACGGTCTGTGTCCCATGAGGCTCCATTGAGTTTTAAGCCACTCAGATAGACTCCTCGACTAGGAGGAGATGTGCAGGCAGTTTCTTGATGCAATACCTGTTAAAGCCGAAAATAAGTTTGTAAAAAACAGTTTTGTGGTTTGGTTAATTTTTGTTATAGAGGAGATGGTTAATTTTTTGACACGGCTTGGTTGATGAAGAACGAGCGTTATTACATGGAAACCAACTCTCAGTCTTAATGAAGCACTCCAATTGGCTGGTTTTCGGTCTGGGTTTTACAATAAAGACCATTACCATGGAAACGGTCCGTTTCCGTATTTTTTCTCTCTCAAGGGAAATTCAAGATGAGCAAAACAAAAAAAGTTTTTAAATGAAGCACTCTGATTCGCTGGTTTTCGGTCTGGGTTCTACAGTACAGACCATTACCATGGAAACGGTCCGTTTCCGTATTTTTTCTCTCTCAAGGGAAATTCAAGATGAGCAAAGCACAAAAAGTTTTTAAATGAAGCACTCTGATTGGCTGCTTTTCGGTCGGGATTTTACAGTAAGGACCCTTACCATTTTAATTCAATGATAATAGCAACTTTCTTTATTTTAAAGCCAATTTATGAACTCTTATAAATTAAAGTTAATGTGACAACCATGACCTCTGTAAGGGATTTGTAATTGAGCTAAGGCTATTATGCGTTCTCTCGTTACAGAGCGAGCTTGACTCACGCGAACATCACACCATGCACATTATTATCCAATCACATTCTAGGCGCCACGTGCTTAAGGATTAGCATATCAAAGTCCCTGAACTTCGGTACTGCGTCATTTCTTTGCTGTCATGGGTTGGGAACATTAATTCAACGAAAGGGAAGGATACCAGAGGTTATCCCTATCGAGGGTATCCGCCTGCAGCCGGATGTAATTGACTGAGAGTCGATTTTGATGAGGGAGGGGGAAAAACGGAGTAAACGGAGAAAAGCGGACGAAACCACCCTCCCCTCCCCTCCCATCCCTACCACCCTACTCCTTCCCTACCATGGAAACGGTTCGTTTCCTTACTTTTTCTCTCTCCAGGGAACTTAAACACAAAACACAAAAAAGTTTTTAAAAAGCGGGATATATATTTTTTTCATCACAACAGTACAATTATAGCAAGCAGAATTTAATTGTACATGTAAAAAGTTGCCGCCAGGAGCCAATTTCCCGCAGCCTCCATACGTATTAAACCTTTGCGTCAACTCTGTCCCATATCTTTTTTATTTTCAAAACTGCTATATCTTTTCATCATTTTGAAATACCTTCGCGCTTCGGGTGTGCTGCTATGTGACGTAATCAATGACCGATCAGAAGTCTCTTATGATTGGCCAATGTGAAAACACCCGCAAAAAATCCCCTGGGATGTGCTTCAGGGTTGACTCAGAAGGCTAATATAGAAGATGGAGGCTAAGGGTAATGGGCCACGACTTGTGGCCAATATTCCCCAGTACAGCTCTTGCGCTCGGTTAGTAAGGAGCTAGTAGTATACATTGCTAGAGTTCAATGTGTTGAAATGGAGCGTTTTGCTCCTGGTTTTGCTATTGCATTAAATGAAGGAAAGGTAAGATTTTGAATCCGGTGAATGAAATGAAGAGATTTTTTTTGCTTTTCGATGGTGACAGGAGGATAGGCTTCGGAAAATAAGAGTATTTCCAGGAGAACAGTATTGCGGGACAATGGGTGGTGTTCACGTTACGTCGGCATCGCCGCCATGTTGGTGGATGAAAACAAAAGATCTCGGATTTTTTTCCGAATATCCCCGAGTCCTAGCTCCCACGAGTCTCTTACAGCTCAGTAGTGGAGCATCCGAACTGGTAATCGGAAGATCGTATAGGTTCGACTCCTGTATAGGAGTCTCACCATCGAAAACGTCTCCGAATTGGGTCTGGACGCAGCTACTAAAACAGCCCTATTGACTAGTTCAGAAAACAACGAGCACATAAAAATATACAACAGTTCCCAGCTAGCAGAGGTCTTTTTTTCTTTTGCGTTCACTGGGCTGACGAGACGTCTGCCATGGTGCGAAACTCACTATGATACTACCGAAGTCTACGATCTTGGACGGAACTTTTCAAAACGCATGCCCCATGATATGTTTGCTGTGTCTCGCGCATTCCCTTTACAGTAATTCCGCTGTTGTAAAGTGAGCCCGTACGACATGTTAAGTATTACTTAAGGATTAGATTGCTAAGTAACCGCCTCGCATGCTCAATACTGTACAGTGAGTTTCGACCCATTGCAGAGTTCTCTTTTCCCGTAGTCTCTAACGAACGCAACAAGAAAAGGGACCTCCGCTAGCAGAAAAATACAACAGAAAAAAATGAAGCCTAATCCTAAACACAACAGAGCTGCGTCCTGTACGGATCCAATGAAATTAGAGATTGTAAAGGTATGTGTGGTATCTGTGGAAATGGAGTATTCTAAGTCACGTGACGTGAGGTCTTAGTGCTTCAGAAGATCTAGACACCAACTCCCTGAAGGCCACCAACATAACGGACACGTCTCTGTACGTCACCCGTTTCTTACACCATTTCTGGACTATTTTAAAACATGCAACAATAACGAAATAATAAACCTTACCTCCGCTGAAAATTCAAGAGAATAAACAGACTTCATCGCAGATCGAGCGTGGTCCATGAGAACACAAGCCAAGAACGCCTGAGGATGAACAAACGCACCGAGGGAAAACGAACAAGGGAAGAGAGGTGAACACGAGTAATATTCGGCGAGAAGTTTCACTTGCTTTCCAATGAGTTACAACAAACGAGCCTCACTGATACCTGAAGAGGGTTTTTCGAGCCATTTGGACGGAGCTTGATGTTGACCCAGCGACAAAGCGAAGTGAAATAAACCTGGTGTAAACGCAACACATCCATCAAAGGCGTTGCTTAGGAGGTCCAAATCCTTGACAGCGTCTTCAAGTAGACGGAGTAGAAAGACAAGTTCTCGTTGAATAAAGGATGCCACGGCCGAGTTTGCCTCTTGGGTAAGGTCCAGCGACTGAATTATCTGTGTAAGTATCGACAATTCATGGATTGTTTCTTCAGCGATCGCTTTGACGCAACTTTCAAATGAGAGGGAAGTCAATGAGTGTCCCGTGTAGAGAGCCACCAGGTGTGCTATGCCGCTGTTACGTGAAAAAAAAAATCGTTGTATTTGGGACAAAATGACTGTCACATGTTTCATTCAACCTAACTGTCGCAAAATACATGAACGAAACATAAACCCACACACATTGCAACATTGAAAAAGCATTCCAGCAGGTTTTCATCTTTATTGATGAGTTATTCGGAGATGTCCTTTTGAAAAGCACGAGATTACAAGCTCGAGACCTGCTTACTTCCTGGGGGGAACCCTTTTTCGCAAAAAGTTCTTTCGCGACCTACCAGCACACGTTTGTTTGTTTGTTATTTATTTGTTTAAGCAGGTTGAAGTTTTGGCAGCTATTCAGCTCATGTGGACCTGCTATACCCACCCACCCATATACAACACCGGGAACTTCATCCCCTACTCTTCTCGAATAGTGTGTGGGTTCTTTAACGTCCCATGCACAGGGTACTAATGAACATGGAAGTTATTTGTCGGGACCTCCGGCTTATCGTCCTTATTCGAGAAGACTTGAAAGTTTAACCATTTGCGGATGTAATTACTGAACAAGGATTTTGTTGTCGGTGCCATGCCACCGCATGGCAGCCCGGTGTTCAACCAACTGAGCCACCGGTACGTGTTGCAAGTGAATACTAAGGGTGCGTTCGATTGACCGTATTCCGGAATAGGAATACAAGGATTAGAAGTTAGAAACACCTGCTAAAATGCTTTTATAATCATACCTCAATTACCCTTGCTGCTTCAAAACTCCAAACATACCGTTATTAGTATTCCTATTCCAGAATAGGGTCAATCGAACACACACTAACTTTCTCACTTAAACGTTCAATTATCTTCAAAGCTATCAAAATCACGGTTCGCAGCAAATCACGGTTTGTTTCTGTTCATTTTAAAGGGGATTTATGTATGCGTAGTTACCAAATAAACGTACCTGCTTCGTTTGGACTGGTAACTAGAATTAGAGGCATCAATAAGGCCAAGCCGCTGACACGATGGCGCTTCCGGCAACTTGTTAATGAGAGCGTCAATTTGTCCGTAGTTAAGATCATCCTGTGATGAATCCTGCACAAAGAATATCGAAAAAGAGGGGGAGAGGGAGTGTCCCCTTTAGTCAGCTCACGTCCGTAAATGAGCAATGCACGATATTGACCTAATCAAGACAAAAAACAAGCCTTCTAGTAGTGGTTCTTATTCGCCGCAGTACATTGACAGCCAACATGCAACTCCGCTCCTAACTTTGAGATAAAACTGTGGAAATTAAGAGGACGAGTTTGAAACTCCAGTAAAGAAATAAATGGCGGTGGCGTGAATGAATGAAATTATTGAACGAAGTAGTTATAACTAACAAAATGAACGGACTCAATAACTAAGCAATTTTATCTGCAAAGTGCTGCATGATGTTCTGATGCTCTGCAAAGGATCTATCGGAGATCATGCAAAAAAGATCCTAAGCAAAATTCGGAGGATTCCAATATTTAAGTGAAAAGTAAAATGAATGAAAAAAAGTATTTGCAACGTAGGAAAAAGGAGATTTCGGTCCCTTGCGAGATTTATTTTCGCCATGGAGGACTCACCATTTCAACACGCTCACGCACGACAAAATACGCAATAGATTCAACCGCTTTCAAATCGAGGCCATTTGTCACGTGACCACCATATGTAACATAACCAAGCATTTCTTCCACAGCTTCAAGAAAAAGCGATTCATGACAGGCCCGCGATATGTCACGCAAAACATGTAATCCCGCTAGCAAATCAGCCTGAAACCTTAAGAACAATGAGGAAAAAGTTACAAAGCCGTCCGCAACCTACTTTTTAAAGTCTGGCTCCAAACAAAAGCAGTTTCAAATACACGTACCACTGATAAGGACAATTAAACGCTTTCTCTCCATACTTTCTACGTTCGAGCAAAGCTGAATGGAGATATGCCAGTTTGTAGATGGCGTAGGGTTGTACGTTACTCTGAAAATAAAATGTAGATAACTAGAAACTTAGTCAAAATGAAGAAATTCACAAATAAGCCTTTAGTGCACTTTTGCACCATCTGGAAAGCTTCTCTTTTCGTATATTATTATATGGCTCTGGCTCACGAGGACTGGGAACTGCAGAATTCACGAATTTGATTGGCTAAAATCGAGGTTGACAGCGGTCTAGATGTTGCCATCTAGACCGGCATCGAGACGGGTAACGTTTTGCAGTGAAAAGATGCAAACTAAAATGCAAAAATATTGAGTATTTTCTTCTACCAATATTCATTTATGGAAGTGCCAAACAGTATGATGACAAAAGAGAGGATGACGAGCAAACTTTGACAGAATTAAGTTCAGTTCATCGCCACTCATCGCTGTTCGCAAGCAAAATGTCAGTTAGTACAAACTAGTTACATTAAACGAATTAAATTCTTGTTTGGCCATATAATAAACATCTTATTAACCGAGCTAGGTCGGTCTGTATGGGAGAATCTTGACCTCGGTCGCTGGTACAGACCTCACTAAGTTCGGTCTGTACTGGCGACCTCGGTCAAGATTCTCCCATACAGACCTCCCGCTCGGTTAATAAGAACTAATTATTAACCTTACAACTCAAAGGTTTCGAAAAGAGGCGCGATGTTGTGGTGGTCATGTTCACCAGCGAAAAGCCTGACAAGCAAGACAAGAAAATTTACTCCAACTGTCTCTACACACCCAAGACAGAAGGGGAAGGAAAATCTCTGAATTGGACTAAATTCCCATCTGGAAGGGAGGGTAGGAGAGGGGTGGAGAAGAGAGGAGAGGGAACGGGAGGAGAGGAGAGAGGGGCGAGGGGTTTGTAGTCATACTTCAATCTGCTTCCTACTTCAGAACGCAACATAACCTCCGGGCTCGTGGACCGTACACTTTATATTGTTTACCAAAATGCCAAATCTACCGTACCTCAAAAAGAGAGTTCTTCGCTGCAGCTCCCCAAACGGGCGTACAGTAATTTAGTGATCCAGCAACCACGTGAAAGTTCGTTTGCACTGACTCCTTAAAATTCTCCTTTGCCTCGCACGCCACTTTAATACCATGCTGAATAAGAACTGCAGGCAAAGGCAACCCCAAATCCGCTTGGGTGGTCAGCCACAACCGAAACTCGGGATGTACGGGCTCATCTTCGGCTTCGGTAATTTCCGACTCTGATTCCGGACTACGCTCGGTATATTGTAGCTCTGTTTCCTCCTCAGCAATTGTCTGTCGCATGGTTATTATTGTCTGGCGAAAAAAAATTAAGAACAACTGTAAAAAAAGACGTCGTGACTAGAATGGATACTCCAAAATAAGGTGAGACACTTTGTGTATATAAAGTACCAAACGATGATACTAAAGTTTACTAAGTTTAGGTATGGTGCCACTAGAATAATTTATGAAAGCTAACCATTTAGATTCGGCGCTTAGACTTAATCACTAGAGATCAGTGCCTAACCCAGAAGTTATTTTCTGCCTAAACAGAGTGTTGTTTATTTTCCAAAGCGGGTGAACACTGAGGTTGTCAGGTATTGCCACGTCACGTCACCAAATGTAACACCTGTACATGTCTGTCACGAAGTGTCTCACCTTATTTTGGAGCATCCATTCTAGGCATAACCGTACAAAACATGGCTTTGGGCCATAATGTTATTGATCTCGAGGGGCTGTGTAACGAAAATTAGCCAAATTCAGGAACTTAGGACTGGCCACCAAATCGAGCGAACAGTATAAATTACTACTTAAAACAGTGAAGGAGGGTTTGAATAAAATGTAGCAAATACAAAAGGAGGCACGAGTGGGCAAAATTGTAGAAGATTAAAATGGATTGCAATTGGGATCTTTGAAAACTTTTCAGTTTACCTCTGTTGTGTGTAACTCAAACCATGTAAGCTCGACAGACGTTTGTTCTCATGAAGCTTTGATTTGTGATGTTAAGTTGCATTGCGAGTGGAGGCGAATAATTCGTAAAGCTACGCAAAATGAACTGCACCGCCGCGAAACAGCCCCTTTAACAATTCAAGAGGGTACCTTCTGCAAATTTGCGACAGATAAGAAAAATGTAGGGAACGGATCCAGTTGCCCCGAAACGGAAAATACCATAACACTCTTTGTTTGCCCACCCAAATTTTGAATCAGCGTTCTTGTTTTCTCTTGGGACCATTGTAAGTAATAAAAGAGTATTATGGTATTTTCCGTTTCGGGCAATGTAATATGCGTTTCGCCAAAAAAACGAAGATATGGTTGACGTCACCTATTGTCATTAATATGCCAACCACAGCCTCACTGGCTGTTACTTATTTGCTTGTACATTTTTTTTCCCAATACAGATCATGCGATAATATTCAGAGACTTCCTAGAGTTTATCACTTGCCTGCAGCTCATGCACAAATTCGTCGGACCAATAAGCTGCCAGGTGACAGTTTTCCAGAATTACCCAGCATCCTGCTTTCATCCCCATCTTTATACTATTCAGAGCCCTCTCTAAGCTGGTAACGTCCCCTAAGGTCACCATAAGCAAGGGACGATCCTTTCCGTGGGCACGAGCAAGGTTAATAACATCAGTTACTGGGTCTGTAAACACAAAATAAGTTCTTATAGGTGGTAAAGAAAAATTAGCTAGGACGAACAATAAAGTATAAGTCCGCTCTCGGCAGGAAAAATCCTTATCGGTAAACAACAATTCCTTTTTCCCTCTGCTAAAAATCACACAAAATATCAGTTTGCGGAATTTGTCGTTTTCGTGAAAGAAAAATTAGATCTTGAAAAGTATATTGAGACGCGTGAAAATAAACTTAAGGCCCGCGCAACCGGCTTCAACATTTGCTGCAACATCTGTTCGATTTAATTGAGCAGCGATGTTGAAACAGTTTGCTCTCCCCTTTCAACCTTGTTGAATCGAAGTTGAATTGATGTTGAATGACTTTAAAAGCGTTTAAACTTTGCTTCAACAACCATTCAACATGTCTTTTGTTTTCGCGAATGTTAAATGAAGTTGAAAGCGTTTGCCCCCCTCCTTCAACGTAGTTGGATATGCGCCTGCGCACTAATCGGTCTTTCAATAACGTATCCATGTCCGTAACTATAGTAACAACCGTGTTGCAGCCTGGGACTGAATACACGCCCCTCGTGAGCTCTGTTGAAACAAATGTTGATGATGTGTTGAAACATTTTGCCTGCCCCAGCAGTCAACGTCGTTCAACATTGTTCAATATCATTCAACAAAATAGGACGAATGTTGAAGCTATTTGACAGGGGTTTTAGCCGCTCTAATTCCAAGTGGAGAAATTCTGGAGAAATTTTTTGGGACAGGTAGGTAATTGTTGTAAGTGAGTACTGTAGAGTGTAACTTTCAGTTAAAGGATTGTATCGTAAGAACTCCTTGAGTTCTTGTAAATGAGCAGAGTCGTGTAAATAAGTGATGTTTCGGACAAGACAGTAAACATTACACAGTATATAAAAATAAAATATAAAATAAAAAATGAATAATAAATAAGAGAAAAAAAAAAAAAAACGAGTTTCAGCAGGCGTTGCACCATGTAACATGAAAGGTCGAAACTTGTTTGGGAACGTTGAAACTGGTTTCGAAATGATGTTACCAGATTCCCGTAAAACAAGTTGATACTAGTTCCATGGCCTTGGCCGGTTTCTGATTGGTCTACCCAGAGTAGCCTAACAAGACCAAGCGAGACCAGTTTCAAGAAGTGATGTTACACGGTGAAACTCTTGTTTTTATAACCACTGCGATCGTTGCGACTGTTGCAGAAGTAGAAAGCGGTTCTACTCTTCGTGAAACTTGTCTCGCAACGCAAGTTTCACGAAACCGACCATGTTACACGGTGCAATGCCTCCTGAAACCTGTTTCGCAGCGTCTTTACAAAGACGTTTCAGCTAAAAGTTTAAACGTGTAACAGCGGCTTTATGCAAGAGCCTGGCTATACTTGTTTAATAACTGCACAACATGGAGGTTCTTTACCTTTCAGAACGCTTGTTTTTCCTTGCTTGAGAGTGCTTATGGGAGGCAACAGAAACACAACCGGACGCGATTGGCTTGTGAAGGGATACAGCTGTTCCAGATCGTATCCAATAGGCCGAGTCATGCTGGCCCCCATTTGATAGAGGACGATGTCTTGACAAACGTGAAATAGCTGAAACAAACGAAAAATAAATCACTAAATGGCTCAATTGAGGAAAGAGAACAAAGAAACTAAAACAGAACCAGCACCATTGTAAGTCCCAAGAGAAACTGGAAACAATCCTTATGCAAAATTTGGGAAGACAAACAAAGAGTATTATGGTATTTTCCAAAGTGGCTTATTGTCGCTCTCTTATCAAGCAGAATCTGATTGATTTCAAAAGATAGAAATACGAAGAGATAATTAAATATTCTTAACACTCGTTGCTACAGCACACTCAAGTTTTATCAGGCCTTTTGTCTCTTGGTCTTCTCTGTCGTATCATATCACCCATCACCGAGAAACGACAGGCGGCTTAAAGGAGTAGATGAACGGCTCCGAAAAGACAAGTTGTTGTTTTGATCTGTGGTCAAGGCGTTCGATATCGTGTATACAGCAGCAGCGGGTGGGTGGTAGGTCCTCAAGCTGCGGCCAGAGTTTTGTCTTCGGCCATCTGATGGAAGTAAGGCCCAGGCTTCACGACGGGGACGTATCGAAGTTAGATTGCAAAAGCAACGAACTTCTTGTATGGCCTTGATTTGAATTCAGATTTTTTTTTTCAGTACTATTGTTGCCTGGCTCTCAAAAGAGGGATGGCGTCCTTTGCAAACAAGAATAGTCAATCACCTGGTCTCGTTGAAACGTTTTCCACAGAAGAGCTTTCTGAAAGACTGTCAAATGAGAGAATTCGCCAGGCGTCGCTCCGAGAAGAACAGGAGGCAGCTAAGAAAAAGAGCAAAATATTGTTACACTTAAGAAAGCTCAAACTAATAGTTTGAAGTGACGTTTTCGTCGCCGTAGCCATCGTAGTTTCTTAAGCTCCCTACTAATTAACAATTAGACCCGTGGCCCTTGAGGACGAAGGGTCTAATTGTTTTAGTATCACCCAACTAGTCGGACAAAAAAGGCAATAACAAAGCTAGCAAATGCAAGTTGAAGAAATAATATATTTGGGAATAAAACGAAAGAAAGCGTCACGCTTTTCGCTACTCGAGGACTATGACTAATATTCCTCTAGTAGCGTAGCCAATCAAAATGCAGGATTTGCATTAGTCCACTAGTTGCGTGATACTAACGA
Organism: Montipora capricornis; assembly: GCF_036669925.1. Classification (NCBI taxonomy): domain Eukaryota; kingdom Metazoa; phylum Cnidaria; class Anthozoa; order Scleractinia; family Acroporidae; genus Montipora; species Montipora capricornis. The sequence goes on from NC_090883.1 coordinate 47,371,520, forward strand.
GGTGTAAACACGAGAGAGGTTGGAGCTGGTCTGGTATGCGAATAAATAAACTCCGTGGCCAGATGAAAAAAACAACAAAACAATGCCTAAAGAAGCAGTAACGAAATACACCGGGATTGCGAAAATTCAACCTGGGAACGAATGATCCCAACAAATTGACCTTCTTCCAACTGTGTGGCTTCATAGCTCAGTTGGCAGAGCATTGCACCCGCATCACAGAGGGCATGGGTTCGAATCCCGTCAAGGCCGCCCGAATTTCTCAGGTGTAGTGAATAACACGTCTTTTTTTCCACCGGAAGAGCGCCAAATATGGCCGGGGGAATCGCTCTCTTACCTCGTATACTCGCGTTTGTCATGGACTCAAAGTGACAGGTGTCCATTTGCCTTAATAGCTTATTTGGTAATGCACTGCACGACTATGGGGAAGATATCTGTTTACAAAGATTGTTTTTGTTATTCAAATGCGCCAACCACAGAAACAAAAGACCGTTTGTTTCGACAGCCAATGAGGCTCTGGTTTGCACATTAATAACAATAGGCGACGTCAACGATATTTTCGCTACAAAACACGGAGGTCATTGTCTGATTTCAAGCAGAGGGGGACAAGGTACGAGTCGGCAAATTATGCCATTATTGATCCACATATTCAGAAAGTGCACACCAAGCATTACAAAATTTTTAAGTTTAGTGTTAATAGATCCAATATTAGGCGAAATACAGCCAATTAAAGACGTCACATTTTACCAAGAAATGTATGGCCATCCGGACGCTTCGTCGGGATGACCAACATTTCTTTGTAAAATATATCGTATTTAAATGGCTGTATCTCTGTTAAAATTAGCCCGATTAACACCAAATTTGGGGATTTTGTAAATGTCGGTGTGCTCCTTCTGACTATGTGGATCAATAGTTGCTAATAGACCTTTGCATATATGGCGCCTAAATTTGAATAACAATACTTTGTACATCCTTAGGCTAGCACTTATGTTTCTAGACAAAGGATTTTTGACAATAATGTGAGGCTTAGGATGTACATTGCCTTTTATGCAAGGGGCCTATGCCATAATTTATAGACTCGTACCTAGTCCCCTTCGGTTTGAAATCACGCAATGGGTTCAAATCCCATTCAAGTGTGAATTTCTTAGGCTTTCGTGTCGCCTTCACAACGCACAGAATTGCGATGATCATTTGCAGACTAGCCTTATGGCTATCTCCTACTAAAGGGACTAAGCTCTTACAGTGAAATATTCACGCCACTGTTCTGACTGTTCCGCCACAGAGGTTTTCAGGCCTTTGAAAGCAGGCAACAGCTCCAGTTCATCAACGGACTGCCACACATGGCGCCGAACCCAATGCGGCTTCTCAATATCACTGCTGTCATGCTTACTGGAATGGAACTCGGTGGATAGTTGACTGAATAACTTCCATTCATCACGAGACAAGGCGCCGCTGTTCATTAGTTTTTCCACGGCCAGCAAGAAGGGAAACAAGTAGTTGTCGTCTGTGAAAAAAAAAAAAAGGTTTTTTGTTTTTCAATTAAGGACGGTGCCTACTATTGTTCTTGCGCATACGTTCTGCGCATCTCGAGATACTCGGGTTTCCTGGGTGATTCTTATTAATACAGGGATTTTTTTGCGCGGTTTAAAACTATGTGGAGAAACCAGAACTTAGCAAGCGCTCTTGGGATCTAAAAAGAAAATTGCGGAGAAAACTGGAGAACCATCAAACTTCTAGCCAACATATATAGGGCGTCGAATCTGGAATCCATCGAGGGACACGCTGATGGAAGGAAAGTTCGCAACTGCGCTAGCCCCGCTCACTCAATTAACCTTTTTTTTAGGCTTCCTTTTTCAAGTACCCTCCAAGCACTGATCTCGGTGATGATAGCTTGCTGAATACCTTTCACACAAATTGATTCTGTTTGAAATGAACTGTAAAATGAGCTCGGACTGAGTCAACTTACCCTGAAACAAACTCCAAGATATGCGTTCGAAGATTTTCCGAGACAAAGCCGAGATGAGCTCGGCCCCACGAGCTGCTGGCGATCCACTGCTCTTCTTGCCCCGGTTCCTCTGAGCTATGGTGTCATGATAGAGTTGGATGAATGTGTCCAGTGGATATCGGTAGAATGGATGAAGCTTGTGCATTTCGGACATCACAACGAAAAGAAGAGCACCATATTGTGCAACGGGCAGGAAATCATTTTGTTTTGACAACAATTCTGTTTTCATTTTCTGTAAAAGCAAGTTTAAAAAACAAAAGAAAACAGTCTTACGTATGTAAGATTTATTTCAGGTACACAAGATCTTTTTGAAAAAAAAAAAAAAAAAGCTAAGGAAATTTGACTGTAAGCATTTTTTCAGTTACAGTTTTGTTGGAGAGGAACGATTTTTGTCGCTGTTTCTGAGTTGTAACTGTTAAAAAATATCGTACGTGAAACCCAGAACCTATTTCTACCTTATTTTGGTGCGATTCGTCGACAGGAAACTGCAAGGGATAGGAAATTGCATTGCTAGAAACTTGCTACAAGTTTACGGCGATAAAAAATCGCATTGACTTGCTAGGACAAAAATCGCACCCTGTGAACGGGCCTAAAACGGGAGAACCGGAGGAAGAGTTGACTACAGTTGTATATATAATTGCAAAGAATGGGCGTACATTTTATCACACGTTCTGAAAGCGTGGCAAGATAAGACTAGAATCATTGGGAAATGACCTTTCACACCCCGCTGACCGGAAGCCGGCCCATTGCAGGTGGGGCGCAACAGCTGCGCGACGCTTTGTCTCTCTAATTCTACACAGCTGTCCGCTCTACCCTACGGCGGCCTTGAAAGAGTTCATGCCACATCTCACCTCTGCCTCTTGGCATCTTTCTTCTGCTGTAGATATCATTTCCCTGCTCTGGATGACGGCATCCAACATGCCAGAGTCGTTTAGCAGTGGAACACCAAGAGCAACCACTTTCCCAAGAATAAGTTCCTAAAGGAAATGGAAACTCACATCAGCTGATGAGTAACGCAGATGACTTTTCTGCGGTTTTGGGTGAATGCCCAACACATGAGTGCAAACTGAAACAATACAGTTTTCAGTCTCGTCCCCAGCGTCCGCTTTTCTTTTGGTTAGCGCCAAGAAGACACACTCTGGCCACAGCCAAAAGTAAGTAGACCTTACTTTTTTTAGACAGCCAAAAGTAAGAAGACCTTATTCATAAATGGCACCTGTTTCATTACTCTTTTGCTAATGTGCAAATTAGCCTACCAAGGCTCATTTTACAGCAAGAATTCTTTTCACATCGCTGTATGGTATGAGACTTGGTATGCTAATTTGCACTTGGACTAACGAATTATGAAATTAACCGCCGTTTATGAATAAGGTCTATATTAGCCAATATCAAAAGTACCAAAGTACTCTTTGTTTGTCCCTCCAAAAGTTTCCATAAGCATTGTTTCCAGTTTCCCTTGGAGAAAATAAAAACAATGCTTATGCAAAATTTGGAGGGGCAAACAAGAGCATTACGGTATTTTTCATATTGGCTAATTGTCGTAATCGTTGACGACCATTATTGTTTCAAATTTCTGAGAATGCGCAAAAGAGCTGAAAGTCCGTAATTCGCAGACTTTCTGCTTTGGCTGCGGCCAGAGTCCGTGTTCTTGGTGCTCATCAAAAGAAAAACGGGCTCTAGGAACGAGAATGCGCAGTTTTCACACCAAAGAGCCTGAGCAACGAAGACGTCGATAAGACAAAAGGTTTAATGAACAAGAACTCTAGGGAACTTAAGTACGCCACGTTTTTGGGGTAGGGTCGTACCTCTTGTTGAACACTATATTTCATTGGCTGCATAGTGTCGTACTTCCTATTGTTTTCTGTGCTAAATCCATTGTTATCTTCGTTCGTTCTATTGTTGGCCAATCCTGGAGCCCGTTCAATGAGGTACGACACGATCCCGTTTTTGAACCACGAACGGCAATCAGAAGGAGCTGCTTTCCATTTTGACTTGTCATGCATGAAATTACAACATTTATATGTAAAAAAATGTGGGAGAGACTACTGTCCTGGAATGCGAAATGGCCACGCGTGCCAAGGCTGCCTAATGGTCTGTACGTTCCACACGTGCGTTTTCCATTTTGGCACAACGTTCTCGACCTGTCACTTCAAAAGATACCTTAGGCCCGGGTCGAACGTCGAACTTCACATGAGCCTAATTGGTTGAATTGGGTTCGGCTCATGCGAAGTACAGCGTTTGACCCGAGCCTTAGCGCTATCAAGAGTACTTATGATATTTCCCAATTACTACATGGTGTTGTCGTCCATACCCGGCCTTATTTTATTTTATTTTATTTTATTTTCAAGGAAGGTTGTCATTTTGCAGAGCATAGCGAAGAGCAAACGGAAAACGCATGCGAGAGGCCAACTCGAAAGCTGTTGATAGTCTGGCCACTCTTAGCATATCCTCTTTAAGTTCCCTTTTTAAATTTTGATGGATAAAGTTCTGCAAACAATGGAGACCAAGTTGAAAATTGCGACTATTTCCAAGGATGTTCATTTTCAATGTTGTACCCAATTTAAACCCTTTGGGAATAAAATGTTCTGTCCAGGAATTTGCATATCATTTAAATGTGAATGGTACATTATAATGCAAATAAACCACACGAAGAATCTTAACCCCGGGAGATTTGAATTAGGTATCTGATTTGGTCTATTTTCTAGAATGTGAACTTCTTTCTCCCAAGACCCCTTTGTAAAAAGAAAGAACTGGCTTATTGCAAAGAACTACGCGCTTTCGCGTAAAGAGTTTTCGTCATGTAACCACGATGTATTATGTCGATCGGCATGATATCAACATCGTCGCTGTTTTTTGTAAAAAATTCTCTACCTTTGCATTCGCGATCTGTTGCCTGTGAATGCTAACATCTCTTTCCAGTGATCTCAACGGACCGTCAAACTCGGGCCGTTCAAGCTTTAAGGTTTCTAGCAGTAGCATGTCACACAATCCTTGGCGACTCAAGCCCATAGAGATTGTTGACACTTTGGAGAAGGGAAGTGGGTATTGTCCACCGCCAGGCATGAAAAGGGGCAAAGATGAGCTAAGATACAGCCTGAAAGACGGGTGATAATTCACAGCAGAGTTGCCTATATACACTCGAGAAACTCCTTCTGTGTTGGTGAAAGTCTGTCGCATCAAGAGCAATTCTAAGGATTTATTCCAACGACGTCTTTCGACATGCGTAACCAAGGTAACAAGTCCTTTCTTGACGGCTACGTGGAGCTTGCTCACTGTCATCATAAAGTTAGAGATATAATTACTTTATGTAAGTCTCAAGATTAAAGCTGTGTACGAGGGAATTTGGGGGAGGGAGGGGGGGGGGGGGGGGAAGGGGCAGGGGGGATTGCAATTCAAATCAAACTAAACCAAAGACAAGTTAAATGGCATTATGCTGACTATAGAAGCAACAAATGCCAACCTCTGTAAACGATTTTCCCGATTGTTTGAGATGAACTATACGATATTTGCAAGCGTATGTTACTTACCATCCCACCTCTGCGCTAAATCAGTGCCCTTGGAAGCGTTTCAACGTTTTTTTTTTTTTTTTTTCACTTTTTTTCTGTATTGTTTATGTCCTATTTAGTTCCGTTTTTT
>NC_090883.1:47382157-47392157 GCF_036669925.1 Montipora capricornis
CGTCAGCTTTCAGAATCTCTGTACGGTGGCCAATTTACACCATCAACTCCGTTGATAAAACCAAATTTTTGTAGACTATGACTAATAGTCCTCTAGTAGCGTAGCCAATCAAAATTTAGGATTTGCATTAGTCCACTAGTTGGGTGATACTAATAGGCCTTATTCACGATAACCGCCATGTTGGTTTTCAAATTGTCATGCAAATTAGTCATGTGTAATGCTGGGGGCAAACATTGGAAAAAAGGCAATTCGCGGAAAATCGGCTCCTCGAAATATTGAAATAACATTATTGAAAGTACATTTTAAAATTTAGAATTAAGTACCTTTCATAATAATTTTACATCTTTTGATTGCCTTTGACATTTTGACTTTCTACTTAGTTAAGTGCTCATTTTTCACTAAAAAAAAGCACCGAAGTACTTTGTGTAATCATTCTATTTTATTACTTAGGTGATAAACATTCAATGAACGTGAGACAAATCATCTGTGTAGCTAAGATGTTGGTTATAACCTCTCGAACTTGTGTTGTTTGCCCCCTCAGAAGTGTGTAGCTAATTTGCATGATAATAGCAAATCCAACATGGCGGCCATCGTGAATAAGGTCTATTTCCGTTTCATAAACTGTCGTTGCCATTTTGACGGTCGATGCCATTCTCAATAACCAAGCCTTTTTATTCGGTTAGATTTGAATGAATTGTTAGGGCTAGCTTCATTTAAACACGTTAAAATTGCGTCGTTTGGAGTGGTTAAATGCGTTTGCTCTTCAACCATTGGTTCGATATCGTTTACCCATTTAATTTTTTTTCCTAAAATTTTTTCTAAGTTTTTTGTTCAAAATTCTAAGTGACATACGCTGCTAATCTTGTCCTATATTAAGTATTTTTGCCTCATTTGCAAAGCACAAACTTAACAGTGAAAATTGGTCTAAGCGTCGTTGTCCAAATGGCAACGATCGCTTACGAAACAGAAACTTGCTGCGCCGCACTGCTCTACCAACTGAGCCATCAACATCTACATCTACACATTCCAGCACTCAGCAAAGCCCCTTTTTGACTTGTGGCTGTTTCTGCTTAGGTGGCCTCATACATCACAAGCCGGCCACTTCTGCTGGAGAGAACAGGACAGCCACGACACCGGGAACTTCATCCCCTACTCTTCTCGAATAGTGAGGATTCTTTAACTTCCCACAGGGAACTTATGAACATAGCAGACATTTGTGAGACGGAGCCTACGGTTTATAGTCCTTATCCGAGAAGACTTGAAAGTCTAACCATTTGCGGATGAAATTACGAAGGCAGCACTTTCTCCTCAGTTATTTTAAGATCCTGAGTGTTGTTCGAGCCCGCGACCTCCCGCGTGACAGCACAATGCTCCACCAACTGAGCCACCGGTGCGCGGTGTAAAGGCAAAGGGCTAGGCTTATCAGTTGCGAGTTCGTATCGTATCCCATGCGAGGTGTATGATAGTTGAGGATATGGAAGTCGTGTACCGGTACATGATCGTGTTTCACAGGCTTCCTTTCACTACACTCATCCTTGCTTTGAGCCTTCCAGTTTTTAACGTGACTTTCACGCATTTTACAATATTATCCTATAGAATTATCATACAATCGCCAAAATGACGCACTTGGCTTGCCTTGAAAATTAAGCCAAAGTGATCAATTAAGAAAAGTGATGTTCGCTGAGGTCATCCCAAGGAGGAATCCTAATTCCTACACTCATGCAATAACTCATAACGACTTTTCGCCAACTTGGTAAATGCCCTGGTGGCTTTTTCCCTCATACTTACGATTGACATTTCCATTCTTATTCCGTGCATCATCAAGAACCACTGACGACAAACTTAGAAGCCGTTGCTTCGGTTCGAGGATTGTTCCGTTACAAACCCTCAACCAATCAGAAAACAGCTCGTCGCGGGCATCCGGCACAAGGGGACCTAAGTAGCAAACGGCGGCGGCAGTAACCAGGGCGTCCCCTGGGGCGGTGAGAAGGCGCTCTTTTGCGCTAGATTGATTACCGTGCCACAAGCTGGAGTAGGATGACAGGCTTTCGACAAGCGACGCTCCCTTGGCTTTCACAGCCTCTAGGTTCTGTAAAAAAACAGAGGCAGTTAAAGGACGACGACGATGGCTACGAGAACGCTGTCTAAAATTATTACTTCCGGTTATTGTCAGGAGTCCATGAGTAGGAGCGAGCAACTCCAATACTAAGCCTATGTCACGGAATCAATCTATTTTTGGACTACCTTTGCCGCAAAACAACAAAGGCAGTTCCGGTTTGATGATGTTATGACGTCCAGTTAGTTTCCTGTGATTGGTCATCCTGCTCCTTCCGGGAGTCTCATTCGCGGGAAATTCAATCTAAAAATAAATCGGTCTGTGAAAACGCCGTGATAGGAATATATGGGAGTTGCTCGCTCCTACTAATGGGCTCCCGTTATTGTATTGATTTTGCATATACTCTAATTCGCTCGACATGGAAAGTGTTTTATCAACAATAACAGGTGAGAACTGTGTGGATAATTAAGGAGAAAATTAAAAACATTATCGTCAGGAGCTTACGTCGTTGGCAGAGCGAGAACAGCATAGAAATGTAAACAAGTGTAAAACGTACCTGCAGGGCGGGCAGAGCTTTTGTTTTTGCTCCTTTCATCTCGTTCTCGTTGCCGGCGGCGTCGTCGTCCATTAAATTATTAAGCACATCTTATTACTACATGGCAAGCAATTTTGAAGCTAAATTGAGCACTCTGATTGGCTGGTTTTCGGTCTGGCTTTTACAGTACAGACTATTACCATGGAAACGGTCCGTTTCCGTATTTTTTGCCTCTCCCGGGAAGTTCAAGTTGAACGAAACACAAAAGATTTTAAAAAGCGGAATTAATTTTTTCATCACAACAGTACAATTATAGCAAGTGGGATTTAGTTTTATGTGTAAAAGGTGATCGATGATTATTAGGAACATTCACCAACCAGAGAAGTGCCCGTTGCTCAAAAAAAACGATGCCATATAATGAACAACTTGCTCAGTTGCTCGGTTAGCAAAAGGTTAGTTCAAATACATTGACTGATGCATCGTACATATTGAGTTAGAAAAGACAACGGTTCTCTCCTTTTCCTACATTTAACTACATTCTATCGTTCAAAGTTAGCTGATGCATGATGATTATTACGAACATTCACCAACCAAAGAAGTGCCCGTTTCTCAAAAAAAACGATGCCATATAATGAACAACTTACTAAGCTCAGTTGCTCGGTTAGCAAAAGGTTAGTTCAAATACATTGACTGATGTATCATACATATTGAGTTTAAAAAAAAAACAACGGTTCTCTCCTTTTCCTACATTTAACTTTAATTCAGTTAGAGCATAATCGTCGCATCCTAGAGTTTATATTCGAATCAACCTACTTGGATTTGTTTTTCTATACTTCTGGAGTGCTTGACGCTGTCTTTGTATTGCTGGATGTTGGACTCGAGCTCTTGTTTGATAGCATTGCATCTCACTCTCATTTCACCCAAAACTGACTTAGCCTGAAAAGTGCGAAACACAAGATTCATTACAGCCTGGATTTTTAGACTTCCTTTATGACCTATACTTAAGGAAATGCTTGTCACACACAAAACCGTATCCCAAACAAGTGACCAGCTATGAGCCTTCATTTTTCATTTAGAAGAGCATTGCGTCACTAATATTCCCGTCAAAAGCGCCGGGCATTTTTCAGGTTTCTTTCACAATGATTTCGTAAGATTTTACGTCACTCGATTGAAACTCGCTCTATCTACGACTAGTGAGAAAATGCCAATCCTTCATAAGCCCCATGGCTTTGTTCAAGTGTCCTCCCCGTTTAATTTTCCTTGTATTTGTACACCAATTACATTTTAGTAATCCTTGTCTGAACTATAAGATATGGTGAGCAGCAAAAATAAAATAAAATAAAATAAAATATAGCCTGCGTAGAAGTCTTTTCGGTTTCGTTTTAGCCAGGCGGGAGACGCGTAGGCGTGCGGAAAGCCAGGGTCGCGTGAAAGCATGGGGAGAATTTTGTTGCTCTCGCTCAAAGCCTCCCATTCTCGTCACCAGAGCCTCGGATCGACCCACGGCTCTGGCAGACTCTATATATGTAAAAGAACATGCGCCGTAGGGTTGTTATAGCCAAAAATTGGCTCACTCCTCGTGCTAACATGCATGAATGCACCAATTAGAGACGCATTTTATTGCTCTTCACGAAAACCTATGAGAAAACACTCTGTTTCAGGGTTCCCCAGAGGTCTTCTCTCCCTCAGTCAAGAGAAGAGCTCTGGGGTCGACATTGAACGCCTCCGCGTAACTCTCGTCTGGTTGGCAAAAAGTAAAGTAAAAGTAAGTAACCTTTTCAAGTTCCGCCTCGGCCTTTGCTAGCTGCATCCGTTTGGGTTCTAAAGCCCTGTACACCAAGCAAAATTCATACACGGCTCGCACCCACATACAAAGCGATCTCGCGGCCATGCTACCCTCTTGCACAATATCCGGGCGAAACTTGGGGTCGTCATAGAAACGTCGAAGCCCGCGAAACATGGTCTCAGGGATTTCCTTCATGTTGTAAAATTCCAGATCTTTGAAGAAGTTGCTCCGATTGAGGAGAAGCTTGCCTTCTTCCCACCTAAAAAAAAAACACATTAAAGAACTTAACGAATGTATAAGCAATCGGCCACTTTAGTTCACTCAGATCTGTCTGTCAAAGAACGTCCATGCGTTATATCTCTCATAAAAATGAGTTTTAACTCACGAGAAAACAAAACTAATTACAATCACGCATTACCTATTTCGAAGTCAAATTTCAGCACCATAAAACATGTATCTTACGTTTACTTATTGCGTTTTCGCTTTTAACAGACCGCAGCGACTGCATAACGATGAAGAAAGTGGCAGTCATTTGTTCCAAGGCCGAGGTAGGCATGAGTCTACCTCTAACATGACGTCACAAATTACTTTGAACTTCTTTTACGAAAGAAAGTTAAGCATTGCAAAGCAGTCTGTGACGTCATTTCGGGGATAGATCCATGCCTCTCACTAACTTACGGCGCATTGCAGTGAAGGGTAAATTCACGGTAAAAACGGCAAAGTATGTTTACTACAAAGTCACTCATTAAAAAACATGGCAGAACAGAGGATTGCACAATAGGCCTTTTGCAGCTAGTGATCACATGGTAAAAAAACCTCCACACTGGAGAGCAAATTGCGCACTGCCAGGTGACATGTAAAACAAAGAAAATGTTAATTAAGTTATGTTTGAGTACGCAATTTGCTCTTCAGTGGGGCGGTAATTGGACCACGTAATCGCCAGCTGCAAAGGTCCCATTTACAAATTTTGTTTCAAATAAATATCGTTTAAGATAGAATGAGCCCAACTATTACTAATTTATTTAACAAATGGTCAAAAGTCTTTTGCCGCCTTGGTTAGGTCATGAAAGCAAGAATTGCATACTTACGTTTGCTCCTTGTCGAACAGTAGACAAACCGCGTTTACCACTACAGTAACAATCTCTGGTGGTGTGCGATAACTCCGGATTTCTTCGACATCGTAGATGTTTAGTGAATCGATAGCCCTCCAAGCTGCGTCAAACAGAGGATTAACCTTTAAAGACAGAACAAGGAGTTTCAACAACGACATTAGCGGTTAACGGGAACGGCACAAAACAATAGGTTACACGCGCAAAAATGTATAGACGGCTCTTGCATCATACATGTGATATCTTTCGCTGCCGTACTCTGCAAAATCACAAATTAATATAAGATGTCGTCGAGAACTATTCCTTATGAGGACCAATCCTTTCTTGTCAATCTTTACTCGAAAGCTGTTTATACCAATCTGGTCTTACGATACTTCACCTCATTGTACAACGTAATTGAGGATGGGGCCTACTATTGTTATTGCGTATACGTTCTGCGCATCTCGAGATACTCGGGTTTCCTATCAGTGATGCTTACCAATACAGGGATTTTTTTGCGCGGTTTAAAACTATCCGGAGAAAGTAGACCTCAGTGAGTACTCTTGGTATCCAGAAAGTAAATTGGGGGCAACCATGCATTTTTGAGGGACAATTAAGCTTCAATTTGAGAATACAAATACATTGCTTTATATTTTAGAGCTTTTTACAAATATTATTCAATAATTATCTTACAAATGCGAGGGTACTCCTAATTTTCCTTTTGGATTCCAATAACCCTTGTTAAGATCTATATTTCCTGCATAATCATAAAACGGGGCAAAAATATCTTTGAATTAGTTGGAACCATCCTTAAGGAGACGTTTCATTTGATTTCGGCCATACAACAAGGCTAAAGAGAGTCATCAAGGCTGAACCACAAGTCTATGCAGATGCCTCGAAATGCAGTATGATTTACTGTACTTGAAAGTGATGGAGTATGGATTACCAAAAGCGCCAATGAGGCCATACATTCTTCGGCAAAAAGAAATAAGACTAAATTACGTGGCAGTCTTTCAAGGCTATCTTTTATCAAACGCACTTTCAAAATTAAGCGCTGGTTGGACAAATGGAAAAGAAATAAAAATTGTCCACAAAGATTTCCCTGTTGCGTACAACTAAAAGTCATAAACCAAGGGGAAGTCGTCGGGGCGAATGAAGAAGAGACGAAAGAAAACTTTCGTCCTTTCTTTTTTCACCCGCATCGACTGACTGCCCCTGGGTCTCCGAAGATGACTTTTACTTGTATTTCTCCTGTACAAGTTTTGCTGTCAAGAAAAATAGGTTGATTACTTCAACACTACCCCGTGGCAACACTTACCTTCTCAAACTCTGCCTGTGCCTCTTTCTTGAGTATTTCAATAGGCCCTTGCATGAGCTCAATATCCAGCTCTTGGTTTTTACACTTTTCTTTCGCATTGGTGTATTCCTTTTGGCAGGCTTCTACAGTTTCATGGCTCACTTGTACGTCCGTCTTAGATGCCTCAAATACTGGTGACAGCTGATCCAGCTCTCGCTGCATTTTGTTGAGACTGGTCGTCGCCTCGTCTACTTTCCTGATAGCCTTGTCCAAATGAGCCACTTCACCCTGTAATTAAGAGATTCGCCTGTATTGGCATGGAACGATGAAACTGCAAAACCAGCGAAATTTGTTGTAATATTCTTTTAAGTCCGAAAAAGTACATCCTTGCTCGTTTCTTCTCCTTTTCGGTACTTCTCTTATTTTTCTCTCTATTTGCGGCGCTTAATCGTGGAAACTTTTGCCGGAGGGCAAAAGCTTCTTTCTTCTAAAATTCGTGGAATTTTGTTAGTTTTCAACTTCTCCAGGTGATCTGGTGACGTAATTCGGAGGACTGGGGAGAAAAATTTTAACGCCGTATCCTACAACCGCGCGCGGCCTTATTTTCGAATTCAACATGGCAGAGGCGAGGTTAGATCTTGTCGGGTCTACTTATGAATGTTCATTCAGTAACAGGAAATGTGGTAGACACGCAATGATCTGTTGACTTTTGGCGATAGCAATACTGTAGGGAGTTTGGAAACAACACCTACATGTAAGGCCGCGCGCGGTTGTGGGATACGGCGTTAAAATTTTTCTTCCCAGTCCTCCAAATTACGTCACCAGATCACCTGCCTGTTTTGTGGAGTACGGCAAAGATATGTACCAAAATGTATGCGGCATGTGCAGCACGATTACTTTTCCCTTTTTAACCAATGGTATTCTTGCGTTGTGGCGTTGCCGTTGCCGTAGCCGTCGTCGTTGCTTAAACTTGGGAGCTTAAGCACGCGCGTTTTTGAGACGCGGACGACAACCGGAAGTGAGCCGTTTTCTCTTTGAATTTGTATTCACACAACCACATTTACATTGCTAACTATCTTTTCTCCATTAGAAATGATTAGTGTAAAAATCTGGGAAATATACCACTGTCCTGGCACGCGAAATGTTCTCTTCCGGTTGCCGTCCGCGTCTCAAAAAGGCGCGTGCTTGAGCTCCCTAATCGCTAATTATAACCCGGGATGGCTATAAAAAGGTATCACGATAACGAAAGCAGCGAATCAAAACCTTACCTTCTCTTTAACACTTAATCTCTTGCAGATCTTTCTAAAAAGATCAACAAAATCCAAATACGTATCCGGGGAATAAAACTTGAGCGCCTTGACACCGTAAAGCCTTTCCACCATACTTCTGGACGACAAATGGACGTGTGCCATTATTGAACAAATCGTCGCACACTGCAAATCCTTCTCGCGCCTTTTCAACGGTAACAGAGACAATACGTTTTCCTCTTCTTCAAGAACTTTCTCCGCGACATTAACCAACGCATCATGGGTCCATGCTCGATAGATATCAACACAGCAACTTCTTGTGACCAAAGCTGGAAACCTGTATAACTGGTTTTCCTCTGCAGATGTGGACAGATGAAGCGGGGTGTATTTGAGACAGACGACAACGTGGATGTGCGATTTGACTCGACGGAAATAGCGGTCCTGTGCGACGTCTTGGCCTTCTGCACGGCGTGCGCCACGCTTTCCACCGGGTAGAAGCTGATTAGATACCAGGGCAAGTTCGTTTGGGGTGTAGAGGCCAGGACACGTACCTGAAAGATGTGAAAGAGGGCAAATAAACTGCTGCGGACAGTATATTTCAGTTCTTCGGAACTATTTTAATTTTTTTTTTGCTAATTTGGATCTTGGGCATTAATTTGAACCACACTCCGTTCTTTGAGAGGGATGTACCAATGTCACCGAGGGATTCATTTTTTTAAACACCTATTTCGCTTTCTTTCCTCTTGACTTCCGTAACGCGGCGATTGTCTACGACAAGACCAACAGAAAACGTTTCAAGAAGAAAGGAAGAGTTACAGCCTAGATTTATTTTATGGCTGGCTCCACAAACGCGCAAGATTAAGTGAATTCTGTGTTCCGATCGGCTACCCGAGTGGACAAAATTAAGGCCCATCTTGCCATATAATAAATATCTTATGTACCTCGCTTGTCCGGTCAAGATGGCTAGATATTGGCCTCGGACTTTTTTGCGTTTTTGTCGACCTCGATCCATTCATCCCGACCTCAGGCTTGGTCAATAGGGTATGTATAAAGAGCGACTTTCGTATGACCTTGAAAAAGTTTTCGCAATTTGTTTCACGGACCAATGTTTGGCAAGATCAAAACAAAGCTTCTCCTTATTCCCGCCAAGGAAAGTCCTAATACGCCCAATCACATGACTGCATTTCAAATGACGTCAAAACGAAATGCCGATCGCGGCTTTCCAGAAAGTTCCATGGAGAGATGACGTTGTTTGCATCCGCGTTCGCTAAGCCAATGAAAATTTGCGCTCGTTTGTTTTTGTTTGATAAGCCAACTAAATGTTTTGCATGTTTGTTTACGTTCTGTTTTACGTTTAGTTTTCAAGGTCATACGAAGGTCGCTCTAACAAGAGGCATACGATGCGTCAAAGGGAGCCAGACATGACGTTATGAAAAGAGCCTATCTCCCTCCAATGCGGACAGGATTCATATGCTCGTCGCCATAAGTAAGGCTGAATTTACCCTGAATGAAGGGGGTAGTTTCTAAAGAAACTGTGGCGCTGCGTCGGTGGGGAAGTAGTATACAAAAAATTGGTTTTATAACGGAGTTGATAACGTAAATTGGCCACCGTTCAGAAATTCTGTACGGTGGCCAATTTACATTACGAACTCTGTTGATAACACCAAATTTTTGAATTTACGTTGATTCTCGACCCTCCCTGCCTCGTGGATTTTTTCCGGGTTCTCCACTAATCCTCCCTCGTCTGCAAGGGTCGTATGGGAAAGTATAGGAAAGAGATCGTTCACTTCACCTATTGTCATTAATGTGCCAACCAGAGCCTCATTGTTTGTTGAAACAAAGGGCCTTCTGTTCTTGTGGTTTGGCACATTTGAATAACAAAAGCAATGTTTGTAAACAGATATCTTCCCTATACTGGGGAATTGCACCGTCTACAACGACGACTTCGATGTCGATGAAAACGTCACCTCAAAATATAACTTGGCTCTATC